>NC_068321.1:6858419-7173419 GCF_025860055.1 Xyrauchen texanus
CAGTGACTGCATGCAAATATCAGTGTTTGTCAACAATGTTGTGGTTATAAACATTATATGAGCCATGCAAAGTGACCAAATAGGCCTAAATGAAAGAAAACAATAAGCATTTCTAATAAATCCATATGAAGAACAAAACAGGAACAAGGATACAGAACGAAGAGCAGACGGCTGATAAGTTGACAGTTGAGATTGTGGCCACGAGATGGCCCTTTACAGGAATAGTTCAGCCAAAAATGTCATTCCAAACCCATATTATGTTCTTTCTTCCATGGAACAAAACAGAATTAATTTATAACAGAATGTCCACATTGCTCTTTTTCCAATCAAAGTGAATGGTGACCACGGCTGTAAGATTTTCAGTGACTAACGACTTAAATCAGTGCTGGACATTATAATAAGCATTGTCATGTTTCTTGTCCTTCAGATAAGTAAATTGGTCATTCACTTGTCTGAGTTAAAAAGTTCCTTGTCTGGAGAGAACAATTTAGTAACAATTACATGCTCAAGTAACATGTCAAACTTTATGTATATATTTTTCTAAAATTAGGACAGATGCCCAACCTAATAGTGTACCTGTGCAATCAACTCAATTCTATTCAACAGAAATGTAAACTGCACTAGGAAGAGGAGGAGACTATTGTCATACGGCTATTATTTTATGTCTGGTAAGGTGGTCAAATAAAGTAAAGCCTCATCGCCATCATTTACTACAGGGATGTTCACAGTTCTATAAAACGAGTTATACATTTTCATCATGTTATTGCAGCAAGATCTACCATAAACGATATATACGTTGTATCAATACTAATGAAATGCGACAGAAAAAGACTAATGATCTACACTGTATGATTATAATACATTAATACTTTTTAAAGCTTCTCAAGTTATCCAGCCAAAAGCAGTGAGTGGATTTCTCGTTTTCTTGTTATGGTTGTTTGATTAAAATGAACGACTCACCAGACAGCAGCAGGTCTATTAGGTTACATTTATACTTACGTCTGAACTTTTTAATACAAATGTGCTTTTTCCACACTTTTTACATTCACTTTAGACATAACTCACTATGTTTGCATGAATACCTCAACAAGATGGGCATTTTGGTGGAAATTTGAAATGTATTTGACCGTTCATGCGCATATCCACATTACCGCATTACCACAAGCGTTCTCGAAGCACACGTGGAGGTTTAGCACAGTTAAACAGAGCACAGCTATTACTAGATTGCTAGCGAATTCTAAAATGATGCATTCTGGATTATTTTCAACAGCAGAGTAAGAAAATAAACATTGTAATACATGACACAGGCTAGGTTATATCATCACAAATATAGCCGGTTATTTTTCCGTTACTGATCTTTTAATCGGGCTAAAATTCTCTTTCTCTTGCCCCTTCAAAAATCCACTTGTCCCGGACAAGAGGACAAGCGTTTTTGTCAAGCCCTGCTTAACTTTCAGTCTGTTCCTCATATAAAGCTATCATAAGGCTATATAAAAATATAAACAAAATAAAAGTCATATGGGGACTTTTATCAAAATTTGATGTTGCTTTTTTGTCCTTTTTCAAGCTTAACAGCCCCAGTTCCCATCCACTTTAAAGTATGGAAGAAAGCAGCTTGGACATTCCACCAAACTTCTACTTTGGTGTTCAAGTCATATGGGTTTAGAACAACAAAAGGGTGAGAATAACTAGAATTCTTTAACTAGAATGTAATTAAACCTGTGTCCAAACAGTCCCTTTTCCTTATGCAACTTCTCACTATGTCTCTCCATTCTTCTCTCTCTTTCTTTCTCTCTCTCACTCAGCTGTCCAGGGTTGTGCCAATATTTCCTCTGTCCAGTTCTCATTACTCTAATAAAGGCTCTTGACTGAACTCATCTCAGCATGTCACCTGCCCTCTGAGTCTTTGCTTGTTTCCTTTCTGTCTCCTCTGCTACCCCTTTAAACTCTCTCTCACTCTCTCAAACTCCTATACATATACACAATGACTTTCAACACTGAATCAGACCTGGTTTTTGGCTAAATGATAGTTGAACTTTTCAAACTATTATTTTTCGGAACCAATGCCTCATGTATATGGAAGTAGGGCGGCAGAGAGAGAAAGATATTGATAGTAATGTGCAATGGAGTGTGACAGGTTGGTTCCTGAAGTAAAAGTCCCATTCATTTTCTCCATAGAGCAAGTGATTTTAAGCAATTATGTATAACGCTTTCAAGACTAACTTACTTAACTTAAGCTCAGAGGTTAAGTGATTATATACTCACCGACCACTTTATTAGGTAAACCTGTACAACTACTTATTCATGCAATTATCTTATCAGCCAATCGTGTGGCAGCAGTGCAATGATTACAATCACGCAGATATGGGTCAGGACCTTCAGTTAATGTTCACATCAACCATCAGAATGGGGATAATGGCCAGACTGGTCCAAGCTGACAAAAAGGCTACGGTAACTCAGATAAACCCTCTGTACAATTGTATTGAGCAGAATAGCATCTCAGAATGCACAATACATACAGCGAACACTGAGGCGAATGGACTGCAACAGCAGAAGACCACATCGAATTCCACTTATGTCAGCCAAGAACAGAAAGCTGAGGCTGCAGTGGGCAATCTATGTACCTCTGCAGAAATCCAGATTTGTCAGACCAGGCTATGTTTTTCCAGTTTTGGTGAGCCTGTGCCCACTCAGGTTAGGCTCAGTTTAGTCTCGATTTTCAGCAACCAAAATTACATAGCACACCTAAAGAAATTAGGCTCAAGGTGAAACCAAGCCTACATGTTCATTTTAAAGTCAGGTACATGGCTGATAGCCCATGCACATGATCTAAGTGCTTAAACAGACATTCAGGGAACATGAAGTGAATATAATCTGCCAGACAGTTAGGTACCACTGAAATAAATGAGGTGTGTGACATGCCGAGACCGTGTTTTTCAAACCTATTTTATAATTGTTATAGGCTGCCATCCAAAAGTGAACTCATGCTGCTACCACCTCATTTGGCTTGACTGCTGTGTACTTGATAAAAAATAAAAATGATATCTGGTATATCTATACTTTAGTATATTTACTTGTTCTTCTTGCTCTTTTCTGAATACTGGACTCTTAGTCAAAATTTGTGTTTTGTGTTGTGCCATTCAAATTGCATTCAGCACAAAATTGTTGTGTGCGTTTGTACAGATACTTGGTTTATATAATTCCATTAATAAATCTGATCCTACAACAATGTAGACAGCATGTGGAAGTAAACAGTGCCATCAGCAGTCACAATTAATTTCTAGTAAATTCTCCCCTTACTGCTTTAGAAAAGTGGAGGACTTTGCTCTTTGTCATGTGTTATTTATGGAAATTTGGGGCAATATGTAATAATAAATGAGCATTTGCCAATAAACTTTAATTTGTCCCTAAAGATGACTTAGTCACGAATGCATAAGCCAAAGCAAAGTAAGTGGTTTTTGGAGAGATTTTGTACTAGTTTGGGGTCATTGGGATTGTTGAGGGTAGAGTGATTGCTAGCTGAATGAATGATGTGGTTATGGAGATGGTGACCTCATATGAGACTCAGGATCTTCTTGACTAGGGTCAATGATCGTTTGCTTCATATGTTTTCCACTGTGACAAGCACAGCTATTAGACTGTAATGGATTGCCTCAAATTCAGTATTTTCAGTGAAATCGGAAACAACTGTTATCAGGCCCACAGATTGTGATGGTCCAGCCAAATATCGCAAACCCACAAATCGTACCCAGACAGCGTTTCCCATATTAATTAGTACACAGATGATCTCAGAGTTCATTGCCTGTCCAAAGCCTTTCTGGGTATTCAGCCCTGTTTTGTCAAATAGGCTAAATATCAGAGCTTTTTTGTTTTTTAATATGTTAATGATGTAATTTGATATGCTTCCAGTACCGCCTTCCACTTAAACGAACTCCCAAGACAGTCAGTCTGTGAGGGCCCTTTTAAGTGGTTCATATTTCTGGCGTTGTACAGACAATATTTTTTTTTAGTTTGAAGGTCACCAATAAGTACATTGGGGTTGAAGTTTCATTGTTTACTTAAGCAAACTTTCCTCTTTGGCACATTATTGCAAGGATTTTGATACAGAATAAGTCTACAGCAGTATTGTACCATCAGTGTGGCGGTTATCTGAATGTGAAATTGTAGTTCTAGCCTCCATGTGTTGCCTAAACCTTGGTAGGGCTGATAAACCCTTATTATTATGCCTTATTATTTCACTCTTCAACATATAGTCTTAGAACATCAACTGAGATGTCAACCATTGCTTTGTTGTATCTTTGTTGTATTTTGTGTATGTTGTAAATTGTTGTTGTATTTGCACTATTGACAGTAAATTGGATTTATTATTTTGGACATTCATGTCAGCTGTTGGTGGAATCCTATCTGATCAGTTTCAAAGTATGCATCCATGCATGCTTTTTGGGCATGCGTGTTGTAACACCTTGGAGCTTTAGAAAGAAAAAGAGCAGTCTGCAGCGGTTCTCTGATGTGGATGTAGTGCAAATGTATGCAAATTGGCATGCAGTCCCAGTCTTTTGGCTTTTTACATTTAATGAATTTAACTGTAAAAATTTTGGAAGACCATTATTACATAAATTGACACATGAATGTAACAAACCAAACCATTTTGCATAAACTGATGCATGCATGAGACAAACTAAACCATATTGATATAAATTGATGCATTAAAACAACAAATCAAACGTAAATTGAAGCATGAATGCGACAAACCAAACCATTCTTATGTAAACTGAAGCATATATGTGACAAACCAAGACATTCTCATGTAAATTGATGTATTAATTCGACAAACCAAACTATTCCTACATAAGTTGATGCATTAATGAACAAACCATGCCATTCTTATGTAAATTGAAGCATGAATGTGACAAACCAAACCATTCTTACATAATTTATTACATGAAAGCGACAATCCAAAACATTCTTACGTAAATTACTGCATGAATGTGACAAACCATTTGATTTGATTTGATTTGATCCAAGATGGCGGCGCGGTAGCACGCAGCGGCCACTCTGGATCCAAAATGGTGCTATTTTTGTCACTTAGCCTGACTTTTACGGCACATGGACATCGGAGCAACCGGTTTTCGTGTCTACCATCGCCAGACACTGCTAAAATATAATATTCATGCAACAACCAAGCTGCATGATGATCTGCAGGAGTTGCTACGCAAACTCGGCTTGCTGCGGAGACCAGGCCTCCAGTCCTCAGCGTCGACTGATGCTGGTTACCAGGGGAGGGGACGTCATAAGCGTTTTGCGAGGAAGCGAAAGCGTGACAAGAGGGCAGGCTAAAAACAAACCCTAGCTGGCCGGCTGTCCGTCTATCCTGCTCTCAAATGTTTGCTCCCTGGACAGTAAACTGGACTACATCCGACTCCAGCAGACTACACAGCGTGAGCTTAGAGACTGCTGCGTCTATGTTTTCATGGAGATGTGGCTCAGCGACAGAGTTCCGGAAGCCGCCATTCAGCTATACAGGCTCACCTCGTTTAGTGCTGACAGAAATGCAGCTCTGTGCGGTAAGACTTGCGGTGGTGGCTTGTGTGTTTACATCAACACAGAATGGTGCAATAATTCTATGCTAGTCTCTGGTTACTGCTCATCACTGGTGGAGCTTGTGACTGTTAAATGCAGACCTTTTTATTTACCACGGGAATTCATCACTATTATTATAACTAACGCTAAGGAAGCGCTCTGTGAACTGTATGGGGCTATGAGCGAACTGCAGAACGCTCACCCTGACGGACTGTTCAACCAAGCGAATCTCAAGACGGAGCCCCGCCCCCACCTCGGCTACTAAGAACACATCTCTGTTATGCTAATTCCAGCATACAGAATGCATGTCAGATGCACAAAACCGATCCAGAAGCAGGTGAAAACCTGGCCAGCAGGAGCCATCTCTGCTCTTCAGGACTGTTTTCAGTGTACTGACTGGCACATGTTCAGGGAGGCTGCAACATATGGCGACTCTACCAACTTGGAGGAATACACAGCATCAGTGACCAGCTACATCAGTGAGTGCATTGATGATGTCACCTTCTCCAAGACCATCACCACATGCTCCAACCAGAAGTCGTGGATGACTGCGGAGGTGTATGCGCTACTGAGGACCACGAGTCTCCGCCTTCAGAGCAGGTGACAAGGCTGCCCTAAGAACAGCGAGGGCCAAACTGTCCTGGGCCATCAGAGAGGCAAAGCGCGTACACGCCCAGAAAATCCACAGTCACTTCCAGGACAGCGGCAACACGCGGCGCATGTGGCAGGGCATCCAAGCCATCACCAATTACAGGACAACATCAGTTTGATGCATCAGCATTAATGCATCAAACCAATATTATGTAAATGGATGCATGAATGTGACAAACCAAAACATTCTTACGTAACTTGACACATGAATGCGAAAAACCAAACCATTCTTTTGCAAACTGATACATGAATAAGACAAACCAAACCATTCTTACTTTAACTGATGCATAAATGCAACAATGTACATAAGAATGGTTTTTCACACAAATCCATACTGCTCGTATTTCATGAATGAGGCCCTTTGAGTTTATGTGCTTCCTTGTTGCCATGTGTATGTTTGCTTGGAGATACAGAATAGGAATAGAGACATATGTGTGTTTTTGTGTAGGTTAATTTAGCCACTCCTGGATGATTACGGAAGTGTTTATTCGCCTTTTCGGGGTCGTCCGTTCCAGGCGAAGTGTGATGAACATAAAGCTCACATCTGGTTCACCTATATGCTCAGACAGTACTTATTCCTTCTACAGAAGAGGATGTTAGGGGAGGAAAAGAAGGGTCTTCTGATTGCTACGCTTGTTGCTTGCTGTAGGCACTTGACTTTACAAACATTATGTTCCAGCATCAAGCCCCATCCGGCCCACCTCCTGTATCAATTGTATGTTTATTGTGATAGCAGTAAAACTATACGAGCCCCACCATGCTTCGAAGGGAGCAAAAGGAAAGAGAGAGGAAGGTCTATTAGATTGGCTCCAGACTGGATCCTTTACTCTCACCCAAATTAGACACCCTCCTGCCGAGATCATAAGGCAAGGTGGAGGGAATGTGAAACAGCATAAATTCGTCCATGGTAACATATACATGCTTACAGTCACCTAAACAATGCTGCATGCGAACGTTTGTTTGTGTATTTGGGAGATTATGATAGAGAAATCACTGAGTTCTCTGAGAAACAATGAGGGTCTGGCAAGCTTTGTGTAAAACGTGTGTGTGTGTGTGTGTCAAACTATAATTGCAATGTATAGTATAAATGCAGGGATATGCGTTTACCATAAAAATTATTTTAACGGAAGCCTAGCATGCAAGCAGACTCAAGAGTTCAAAAGCATACAGTATATGTAAAGCTTTATGAATTCTTAAATTAAAATGTTTGTTATTTGAGCTGTACATTTTCAAAATCGTTCTTTTGAGGTTGGGCTATTTTTCTAGGTGGACGAACCTCTGATTACATGTTACCAATATAATTTCTGTGGGGTTTTGCAGCAACAGTTGAGTTTGCAGAACATCAACAAAGAATTGTGGTCATTCACATTACGTCACTTCCAGGTGTCCTTGCGTGGATGCCAAGTGAAAGTATCCAAAAGCAAAATGTTACTGGATTTACTTTTTTTAGAATGGACTAAAAATGTAATAATAGCAATTCTTTCTCAACGGTCTCATGTTAATTCATGTAATGTTTTAAAATAATGGATATACTTCTGAAGTTGTGTTATATTTGAATATTGTAGACATTTATTCAAGCATAACACAGAACCAGTACAAATACTTCAGGTTGGAACAACTGGAATAATTCTATTGGAACATAATTTTTTATAAGCTTTCTACTTTTACATAAGAATCTTCTTCTCTGTAATGTATAGGACTATATTATAGTAAATTACTTCCAAATATATAACTAGTGTTTTGTGCTTGCCCATGCAAATCTTGCCATAATGTTGCCAGGGCGTTGCTATGTGCTTTGGTAACTAAAGCCAGCTTGTTAGTGATAACTGTGCGGTGTTTGTAAACCTTACTCCCCTGGCCTTAAAAGGCACACTAGGGACTTATGCTAGAGGCTTAAGCCTTTAGCCTTCTCGTTAGTGCACCCACATTCCATGTTGGCTAACGCCGGTTCGAATCCTGCTAGGAGTGAGTCAAGCAGGACCGGTTGCAGTGGTGCCGTGACCCAGATAGATGTGAGGTTTAGAGGGTGAGTGTAACAAGTGTCAGCCAAACTTGTCAGCCAAACAAGTACAAGTTTGATTTGCATGCTCTTACAATCAGACTTAATACGTGTGCTTTTGTCCTTTTGCAATGATAAACATCCAGTTTCCAAATCCTAAGTATTCCAATAGAAAATGTGGATCAGATCGATTTCAGGTCTGTTAAATGGATGCATTAGAGGATAGAAAATGAGATGTCATGGCACAGAGGTGGACCGTAAACATCTTATGTGCTTCTGTGGTGTATACAGACACATGGAATCTCCCCTCTATCACCCCAAAGTGACTCCTCATGGCTGCAAGCCCAGTATGTCACACACATATACACCCTAAACTGCAGACATCCCATTTTCCAAACACAAAGGGGAGAATTGAATAAACAGGTGCAGCACTTTTGTGTGCAAAACCTTGCATCGTATTCACTTACCACCTGCAAACCAGTTTAATCAGAAGATAAATGCACGGAAATATTGTAGAGTATTTAAAAAAATAAAGAAATTTTTGTTTATGTTGTGCTGGCTGATTGGACAGTTTTCATGGATTTATACTAACACCTTGTGGCTTGGAGGCAGCATCATGCTGAAGCAGTAGTTTCAGTTACTAATACTTGTATAAAAATGTGTTATTCACATTCCACCATGATTTTTTTTTTTTCGAGTTAAAGTAACCAATAAAACGGGAGTTACTGAGATACAATAGATACAACTATTGGACAAAATTAGAGTATGCTAGTGCGTGCAAGGGCCAGTTGTCAATTCTAACATATCTTGCTAGCTAGATAATGTTTAAAAAACAATATAAACTGGATATTTTAGATAACTTGATAACATAATACCTCAGCTTGAGCTTTCCTCTTGCTTGTGAAATTGGCGGCGTGTTAAGGAGAGGTTTTAGGGCAATTATGCTTGGCTATTGTTGCAATGGTAGGAATGCAGATTGATTTTTATCTCATGGCTTGAGGTCCAAGGCTTTTGTCCCCGGATGGCCAGTTGATAGCCCTGGCTCACATAGGCCTGATAGTGGAAAAGTGGCTAATGGGTAGTATTCAACTGGTCATGTGATCTAAACATGGCTTCCCCTATAAGTCGACACAATCCATGTAAAATAAGACTGCTTTTATCAGGCTATGGATATGTCTGGAGAATTGTGTTATTGTATTTATAATTTACAAAAAAAAATATCAGCATGCCCAATTCCCAATTGGGAATTGTGGTAAGTCCTTGTGGAAAGTAAAATAATATTGACGAATCTCAGTTGCCTCCACATCTGAGAATGTCAATCCATGCATCTTATCATGTGGCTTGTTGAGCTCATTACCACAGAGATCTAGCGCGAGTGGAGGCTACACTCTATTCTCCGCAGCATCCACGCACAACTCACCACGTGCCCCACCGAGATTATAGCGACCACAAGGAGGTTAACCCAACGTGACTTTACCCACCCTAGCAACTGGGCCAATTGGTTGCTTTGGAAGCCTGACTGGAGTCACTCAGCACACCCTGGATTGGAACTTGCGACTCCAGGTGTGGTAGTCAGTGTCTTTATCACTGAGCTACCCAGACCACCTCATTTACATATGAATCTAAGTGAATCTGGCACCATAACTATTCAGACAGAATGTGCAAATTAATGACACTGTAGGGCACAATTCATTCTTAATGAGTTCACCCCTGAGTTGTGGACTATGGGATATTAGAGAAAAGGGAAACGAGAATGAGGAAATTTATGATTCCATGGGATGTGTTTTTACATGAAACTACAGTATGTGTACACATGAGGGAGTCTGTGTGTATATGTGAGTTCTACCCAGACTGCAAGCATCTAAATATGTCAAGGAGCAGTCAGGGCTGGATGTATAGAATACTGAATGTGGGATCTGTACTTTACTGTACTGTGATCTTACTGCAGTGCTTTTGATTGGCAGACAGCTTTACCCGGATGAGTACTGTCGCCATGGATAATGGGTAATGCAATGTTTTCCAGTCTGTACCAGTCTTGTTTCCATTTTGGTCTGGCCTGAGTGACCCTCTATGATTCTCCAATACTTGGTGCACAGATGGAGAGACAGACAGATTGTGTTCTGTCTTGTCTGATTTCATCTCTACTTTTTTACCATTGTGTGTATGCTGTGCATTCCAAAAGTCTGAGACCACATTGAATATCTGGGATTTTGTTTTCTTTTAAACTTGGAAATAAACAAACAATTTGAGGGTCAAGCATTTTATAAAATGCTAAACAACGAAAGTTAAGACATACAATGAAGAAGAAATGTTTGCAATTCTGCACAATTTCTAGGTCATTAATAGTAAAAGTAAAGATTTTTCTAAACAAATTGCAAGTAGTCCATGCCCATTGAAAAGTCACTGCTTAGCTGCTAGAAAGGTGTTGAGTGGTTGCCAGGGCACTGCTTCTGTATGTGGTTTGAGGGTATTGTTGACTGGACAAATTCTAGGTCCATTCCTAGGTCTCTACGATATTCTAGATGCCTATATATGGCTCAGGTCCCAACTTCAATGTAAGTCTAAGTCATATTTAATTTTTACCCATCCGCCAGTTGAAAAAAATGTAAACCACTTAGAAAAGTGATAGCACATCTCTTCTCAAAGTTTTTTCTTCTTTTTTCTGAATCCCTAACCTGAAGTATCAACAAAATTATTCAGCTGCTCAGAGACAGTCAAACTTGACCCTCATAAAAGAACTGTAAATGTTTCTGTTAGCTTACGTGCCTGAGTGCGTGCCACAAGTCTTAGCCTTTAGGTCACCATGTCTAATGAGAAAAGAACGGTGCTAAATTGGAATCAGGTGCTCTGGATGAGTGGGTCGGGCCATCTATTACACTAAGACTCGCAGAAAAGATTACAGATATAACTGAACAGAATCGACAGCCTCACTGTAAAAATGAAAAGACTCTTGATACAATCTCTAGGCACCCTTTCAAAAGGTTCCTACAAAGTTCCTACAGAATCTCTTAAACCTGTTATTATAAAAAAGTTAGTTCCAGTCCAAAGTTTTATTGGCCAAGAGTTGTTCCAATTTGTTGATATTTAGTATAACAGAACTGGGACGCTGTTTCATTTAAAAAAACACCAAGATGTTCACAATCAAAACAATTGAAGTAGGTACGTTAATGAATCAATGACCAATATTTGATATTCACAGTTAATAATTTGATTGATTAAGCGTGTTGATCATCGATAAATCCATTTCTGCACAAATGCATTTAGTAATCTTGCCAGCAGATACAAGTAGGTATAGCTGCAGGCCAGGGATCTCCAAATGGGGCGGAATCTTCAAAAGAGGGTGTGGTTACTCCAGAAGGCGGTTACTCCAAAAGTGGGTTGCGCCAACACCAAAAGGGGGCGTACACTTCCACGTATGGTTTGAGAAAGGGTTAGGTTAGCTGGCAGATTGGAGCTCCCACCAGAGACATTTACATTTATGCATTTTGGCAGACGCTTTTATCCAAAGCGACTTACAGTGTACTTATTACAGGGACAATCCCCCCGGAGCAATCTGGAGTTAAGTGTCTTACTCAAGGACACAATGGTGGTGGCTGTGGGGCTCGGACCAGCATCCTTCTGATTACCAGATTACCAGTTATGTGCTTAGACCACTACACCACCACCACTCCACAGGTGTGATGACTGTATAGACAAGACTGTCTATACAGTCTTCCACTGCTAGAGGGCACACTTTCGCTTGTGCAATGCATGTCACATCCTGTCAACAACACAGAATAAAAAACACACCTTGAAGCGGGCTCAATGTAATCATGGAGCATTTCTATAAATAAATGAACATTACATTTACTGCATAAACTGTGAAAGTGTGTACAACATGCCAACAATTAGCATCTTTTCAGTGCTGTGGATTATACATGCCCTGTATAATCCACAGCAATAATCACCAGTGTAGAGGTATGTTATTACAGACTGATCTCACGGTGAAAGCGGAAAAAGAAGTTAGACTTTTCTTTAGGTAAAACTGATCTGTGCTTAATGCAAAACACTGCCCCCAGTGTCCAAATGAGGGGCGCCAAAAGCAAGTTGTGAAGCGATCTTTTTTCAGCTGAACAGGCTATTATTATACAGTGGAGAGGAGTGCATATTTTATAAACTTTACCCAACAACACAAACCCCAAAACTAAACATTAGTGGAGTAAAAATGTAATGTTAGAGGGGGAAATGCAACCTCCAAATCACGCATTGCTGATTAGGGAACTGCGAGTACTTCCTAGTTTTAATGCAGGATTTGAACCCGGGTCTACCACACGTACGTGCCACTATTTTTTTTTAATAATTGATATATTTGCAACCCTAAATTGAAGTATATAAAACTGATTTTTTGACTTGTTTACAGACTAAACAACACTAGTTTGAAATGAGAGTGTGTTGTGCTTGATGCTTTAGCTTCTTTTGGAACTATTTTTGCTGACGGTGAATAAATGTACAAACTAACTGGCCATTTTTTGTCTGAAATGTTCTAAAATAATACTCAATATTATATACTTGTTTTTCAACTGTTTTATAAAGCTGTGATTACCTCATGTCTCATGATATTTAGAACAACATCACAACTGCAAGTGTGATATTGCTTAAATGATTCCTCCAGTAACCACATTCTAAAGGAAAGGCTTTGAGTCACTAGGAAGATATATACATTTCTTGGGTACACAATAAGATATTCGAGGCACCCTGAAAAAGGTTGCTAGAAGTTTTTTCTAAGGTTTCCACCTGTGTGACAATCTAAGGAACCCAGAAAGTGCCTCAAGTACCTTTTTGTTTAACTGGTAGTTAAACAGATGTCAAAGTGATCAGGGCCAATCACGGCAGAGACCGCCTGGAAGTAAAACTTTTTAGACAGTCACGGTCAAATTTCCCAGTTTTCGGTACATCTGAGGTCGGATTTGGCATTTGTTTGAAATGTGCGAGATCTTGGTCGTGGCCAGAGGAAGCTGACACAGGATCATTCTGAAAGTTTCACTTCTGGGAGGTGTTGAGAGGTTGACTGAAAGGTTACATGGTGTGTGGCGTGGTTGGATGTGCCATGAGAGAGCGCGAGGTGACAGGGATTGTTTAAAGAGTTCACTGAGGGTAGTGCTGATGGAAGATGATGTTTAAAAGACAAAGGGAGGGTTGAGTGACGAGTTTGCTGGATCAGGCGTGTGTGCGTGTGTTGATATTGTAGCTGAGTGACATGTTTTTGTTGGGGGAGGTGGCTCAGAATCAGTGGATTGCCGAAAGAGAGACAGTGTGAGATAGAGAAGATGCAGCTGAAGAAAAGAACATTGTGATGCCCCCATCTGTTTGCCACATGCAAACCCCTGTAGCAGCTCCATAAATCTCAGATGTGCTCAACAATGCAAGGTCACATACCACTGGTCTAAATGTGCAAAGGATACCGCCATACTAATGTGCTTTACACTTTAGAAACTTTACGCATAGGGAAGAAAATTACTTTTAAATCTCTTATAGTATTCCAATTGTTGATCCTAGACAGCAGCTAGATTAAATGGAGACCAAATTAAGACTTTTACTTAATGCTCCTGAGTTTGCTCCTAAGAACCCAATAATCTCACATGTACCTCCTCTAGAGTTTCAAAAGAGATTTCAATGATTGTGTTCAGATTTTCTGAGAAATCAAAGTCTGCAATAAAACATTTGAGAGAAAATGATCTGAGGCATGCGATCCACATAAATGTATATCTCTAGACTCTTACAGCAAACAGTCTCATTCTTTATTTATTTGTCCTACGGAGAAACATCTGAGACAAAGTTGATACTTGAATGAAACAAGTCTTGTCCTCTGCATGATTTTTGGAGATCAAAAAGTTGATGTCACCTGAGAAATTGAGGTTACATTTTAATTTCTTCTGATTTATCTTGTAGCTCTTCAGGAGAAACAATTGCGATAGTGTATCAAAGAAATTTAAACGCGATTCTCAAAAAGTGTTAGTTAAAGTTTTTGCGCTACACAATGCAAGTTCTTGCATTGGGCTGGGCGATATGATGATATACACTGATGAGATAAAATATTATGATCACCTGTATAATTTGCTGTTGGTCCTCCACGTGCTACCAAAACAGTGCCGACCCAACAAGGCATGGACTCTACAAGATCCATGAACGTGTCCTGTGGTATCTGGCACCAAAACATTAGCAGCAGATCCTTTAAGTCCTGTAAGTTGTGAGGTGGAGCTGCCTTCAATTGGACTTGTTTGTCCAGCACATCCCACAGATGCTTAATCAGACTGAGATCTGGGTAATTTGGAGGCTAGGACAACCCGCACATGTAATCACAGCCATCCATGTATGTAAAAGAAAACGCGACCAGGCGACCTTCCACTGCTACAAGGTCTAGTTACAATGATTGCATGCCCATTGCTAGGTGCTGTCGACGGTGGAGAGGGGTCATCATGGTTACTCTGAACGGCTACGCAGCCCCATACGCATCAGGGTGCGATGCACTGTGTGTTGTGACACATTCCGCCCCTAAATATAATGTAAATTTTCAGTGACTTGTGTCACAGTTGACCTTCTCTTGGTCCGGACCAGACATGATAGCCTTCTCTGCCCACATGAATCAATGAGCCTTGGCCAACACACTGTCGCCGGTTTGTGGTTTGTCCCTCCTCTAACCACTTTGGTCAGGTACTCACCACTGATGACCGGGAGCACCCCACATGCCTTACCATTTCAGAGATGATCTGACCCAGATGTCTGGCCATAACAATTTGACCCTTGTCAAAGTCCCTCAGGTCTTTATTCTTGCCCATTTCTCCTGTATACAACATATTGACTACAAGAACTGATTTTTCACTTACCATCTAATCTACCCAGACCTTGACATGTGGCCTTGTTTGAAGATGATCATTGTTATTCGCGTCACCTGTGAGTGTTGTTGTTTTGGCTCATCAGTGTATATCATGGCGATGATATAAAGTGTCAATCGATAGAGGTTTTGCTATAGCGTGTATATCTAACAATATGTAAATATCCATGTGTGCAGAATATCCAGTGAACAGGGCTTCACGTGAGACTGAGAATCTGAAGAAAGAAACGTGGACAGGGTTTTACCAGTATCGAATATTTTTAGGCAGATGCCAATTGAAAGCAAATTCAATTACATTTACCTCACGTTAGGCACATCATGAGCACTAAATATGCTTCTTATCTGATATGCACATATGTGTTTCACGTGAGTGTCATGCGTGAATCCAGCTGGCTTCCTGATATTTGTGCTCAAGAACCAGGAGAGCGCAGAGAGGGATCATTCAAACTACTCAATCCTTTAAGCGCAATGAAGGAAGTCAAACATCTCAAACGGCTTGACAGCCTGACATTCTATCCACCACTGATGAGGAAAACAGCTACAACACTGTGTCATGTGGCAAAATAAATGGTTTTAAACTACACAGCATCAGCCTTATTAAAATTATGTTTGAATGATTGTTTGAATGATTCTGTTTGTTTCCCCTTGTGTGTCTGGTGTTCCGTGCTTGCTGTGGGTGGCGTCGCTAGGCAACGCTCTCTCTTTGCTTCTTGCTAAATTAGCAGCAGCTGTTGCTCGTTTTCCCCCAGTCTATTTAATCCCTGTGTTTGTTCTGTCTCGTCACCTGATAGAATTGTATACTGTTTCTTGTCCTTCTATGATTGGATTCTTGTTTTGTTATTTATCTTTGGTTCCTTTATTTTAGTCGGATTCTCTTGCCCTGCTTTCTCTACCTTTTGCTGCAGCTCTACAGGTGCCTGCCCTCATGCCTTGTGGACAATACCTGCCTTGGAAATTGTGGATTGTTTATCTGTGTTTCAGCCTTGGAATTTGGTTTTCATCTCCTTCACCGCCTTGTGGCTGTTTTTGCATTTTTGTTGATCTGTTTCTCAATTAAACCCTACATATTGCAGCTCCACTTCTGGATCCTCAGTACTCTCTGACACTTTGAGGAAAACAAAACCTGTCAAACTCAAAATGTTCTAGATGCTTTGATGATCAATAATAACTTGTATATGCAATGTATACATGATATGTAACTATATAATTACATAAAATATTAAAACTTATTTAAGCCACTTAGACTTGATTATCAAAAAATAGGCATTACAATATGATTTCATATATTTACCCATTTTATTGATTTTCCAGATGTTTTTAAAAGAAAAAAACGGTTCTCCAATAGTATGATGCAATACAATCCTATTTGGATCTAAATGGATCCTTTACTTTCAAGATTGTAACATGTCTTCTCCCACCTTCTCCAAAAATGGAGATGGTTTTGGAGATGACCTTACTCACATATCCAACACCCCCCCACACCACCCCCACCGGTGCTGAGCCACAATGTACACAGCTGAAGCCACCCATCTGTCAGTCACCTCCCCCACACACCCCTCGGGGTCAAAGAGGTCATCACCCTTCCCTCCCGGGCGAGTGTGGGGATAATTTGGGTTTTCCTTTAGTGTGCTGATGGCTGCTGGCACCCCTCCCGCTTGCACTTCTGTTTTGACAGTTCACTAATAATGCCAGCTGTTTGCATTATCACTCAGTGATTGGGATTCACTGTTGACAGCTCAGATGTGTACTCACACTCTCTCCGCTCCACATGTTTACACACATATCCAGCCATAATGACAGCGTGCAAGTGGATTCCTGCGAGCATGTGCGCACATATGCATCCCTACCATGCAGGCCACAAATCACAGCTGAGTTTTGTTCTGCAGTAGTTTGCTATTACATTTAAAATGTAGATCTATATCACAAAAATGTCTTTAAAAATACAGTTAGCTGATATTTAATGACTTATGACACATCTGGGTTTGAGATGGTTATCACTTTAAAGAGATAGACATACTGGCCATGTTCCACATCTGATACTGATCCTCCACCTTTTTCATTAGAGTAATCATTTACAGTGATTTGGATTTCCTGATGGAAATATCAGGGCACAAGTGAGTAATTTCTGAGCCACTAGTATCACCAAACAGACTTGTATATGACTCCCCATCATCCAATGGTCATACAAACAGATAGTCCCGTCCCCCAAATCCTGCCATTGGTTGAGCTAATGTTACTGGTTTCGATGCTCAAACAAAAAGAACGATGTTTTGAAAGTGCACAGTCACATTGTTACACTTTTCAGATGATTTTCAGAAGAATATCTCAGCTCTGTTGGTCCTTACAATGCAAGTTAATGGTGACCAGAGTTTTGAAGGTCCAAAAAGCATATAAATGCAGCATAAAAGTAATCCACAAGACTCCAGTGTTAAACCAATGTCTTCAGAAGTGATATGATAAGTGTGAGTGAGAAACAGATCAATATTTAAGTCATTTAAGTCACATTTTCCTCCCTGCCCAGTAGGTGGCGATATGCACAAAGAATGTGAATCGCCAAAAACAAAAGAAGAAGAATGTGAAAGTGGAGATTTATAGTAACAAATGACTGATGTGTTTCTTACCCACACAAATAAATTAAGTCTGTACTTTAAGCATTTCAGATGAATTATTTACAGAAGAAAAAAAATGAATATTTGATGAAAATCAAAACAGTGCTTCTTTGCAAGTGTGACACTTTCAATTTTGTTTGCAGATCATATGAACCGAGATCAAACAGACAGCAACAGTTTTGGGTTTCATTCCAGGTGTTTAAATGCAAGAGATTAAGCAATGATTATGCGGCTCTTACTAGGATTAGTGAGAGCATTATGTTAGTACACTAGCGCCAGTAAGTACACAATCATTGAGTTTTAACTCTTGCCAATGATGCTGCCTTAATCTCCTTTTTAATCTTTCCAGAACTCTCTCTCTTCTCTTTGAAGATACTCTAAAACAGATTTGCAATGTAAGTGTCAGGTGTATGTTTCGATAATCTACAATATATTTGGCCAAAAAAGGCCCCTTTTTATGATCAACACTTTTACGCATGTAGTAATGGGATCTTTCAGAGTTAGTTTTGTCATCAGAATGATCTGTCACATTAAAGGAATATTCTAGAATGTTTCAATCCGATGTATGTGTACCGAATGTGCGGCATGCTGCCGATTATGACAAATGAAATGACCCGTCCCTCAGTTTGTATAAACTAACAGGAAACACATTCACAGTAAAGCTTCACTAATCGTGGAAGCTTAGCAGGCAAACAAGCCAGAGAGTTTTTATTTGAGCTGTAACTTTGTCTTTTTGAAGTGGGACTACTTTTCTAGGCGGATGAATTTATGGTAATGCATGACCGGCGTGATTCCAAGATGAGTGAGCATGAAAGCTTTGATGAATTCTAATGCTTAATATATCTCTCCAACGAACCAAAAAATGGGATCTCTCCATGCAATTTTGTGGGATGTGCATCTGAGAAATTACAGCTTTACCACCACCAAAAAAAAGAAATAAATTGAAGCCTCAAATTGTGTTAGATGGTAGGCTAGATATTCTGCTTTCAAGATGTGGAGCCATATTCCAGACTTTGGTTTGATTTCATGGAAATGTAGATCAATTGAAATTATTTTGGTGAAAAGTATATAATAATATGGTTACCAGTGCTGATTCACCTCTAATTTCATGTTCCCTTTTTAAGAGAATGTTATGTTGGTGTTTTTGTGCCATGAGAGTTGTGGGTGAGAGCCTTAATCCAATAAGAGGACACAAACCTGACATCACGGCCCAGTTATGGGGTCCATGCAGAGAGGATGGATCCAGTGCAAATATGCTACAATTTAGAGCTGATGGAGCACTTGTGAAAATGGGAAAATTCATGTTTTATGATTTGTTTATTACAGGCAGATGGATGGACAGCCTGAGGTCTGGCCCGAGATTGTGTTGATGGAGCAGAAAAAGAGATTCTTGATAGTTAGCTCACCATTGCAGATTGCAAAATCCAACAGTGCTAGATAGGAATATTCAGAGTTCAATACAAGTTAAACTCTATCAACATAAATGTTAAAATACTCACTGTTTCAAAACTATAGTCACAAGACATAAACAACATGCCTGTTAACAAGATTTTAGTGTGATTAGATCACTTACTAATATTCCTTTAAATGTTAAAAAGTAGTAATAGACTGATATATCAACCAGGCTGAATAATCTGCAGATATTTGACCATTTTGAGATGGCACTAGTCTATAAATGACAATAAATTCTGTTTTCAAAATGTTTGCGAGTGTTACTGGCATCACCAAACAGCAATGCAAAAACAGTTGTCAAACAGGTTTTTCCATTGGCTGGACAAATAGATAGTCTCGACTCAAACTCACGCCATTGGTTGAGCCAATGTTGCTGTGTGGAGCTGGTCAGGATACTCAGAGCTGTGTTTTGAAAGCACCAAAGAGCCTCAGCGTTTTCACTTTTCAGGAGAATCAACCTAATGATGTCTATAGTTAACTTCAGGGATAAGTGAAAATATAATTACATTTTTAAAATCACACTTTACACCTTTAAATCCAGTGTGTTCATTTAACTTCAGAAATGTTGTAAACATAACGTAAAAATGCTATTAAAGTTAGGGCCTTTATTACACTTAGGTCCACAAGTTATAATATTTTGGGCATTTATTACATATTTACTTTATTATTATTATTTAATGTAGGTTGATTGCATTTAGGAGCAAAGGTTGTTACATTTAGGGCCTTCATTACATTTAAGACCAAAGGTTAGTACATTTAGGTACAATTTTATATTAGATTAGGGCCTTTATTACAATTAGCACCAAAGGTTAATACATTTAGGATCCCGTTTTTATTAGATTAGGGCCTTTTTACATTTAGGACCAAATATTATTACATTTAGGCCCTTTATTACATGTAGGACTAAGTTTTATAGGGCATTTATACATTTAGGACCAATAGGTAAATACATTTAAAGGACCACATTTTATTACATTTAATGTGAACAATTATGTTTAGGACTATATTTTTATTACATTTGGGCCAAATGTTATTACATTTAAGACCTTTATTACATTAGGGACCACATTTTATTACATTAAGGGCCTTTATTACATTTAGTACAAAGTTTCATAAGGCATTTATACATTTAGTACCAATGGGTCATACATTTAAGACCTTTATTACATTGAGGACCCAATTTTATTACATTTAGGATCAACAATTTTCTACATTTAGGACCATTTTTTATTTTATTATTTAGGGTATGAATCACATTTGGACCAAATTTGTATTACATTTACGACCTTTATTACATTTGTGGCCTCAACACAATGTCAGTCGACCACAATTAAGAAGCAATTGTTCTTTCATTTTTTTCACGTTAACTGTCCACAGCGCAAGTAGAGACAGTACAGGAAACCATGTGGAAAAGATGGAGGATCAGGAAATGACAACATAACTCAAGCATGTGCGCAAACTGTTGTCTCTTGTTTTTGCTTTGGCCTGTTGATCCCTAATTGGTTTAATTTGTGACACACAATCAAAGGAAACTTCACATGATATATCATATTCAGAAAGGGTCATGTCAGGTCTTGCCCCAGTAATCAATCAATAGCAAAAGCAAAGATGACAGTGGATCCAATTATCACCCTCAATTTGGCTCTCAGTAATTGGAAATTAGTTGGCCACTGCTCATGCTTGGAGCTTTGAGTTAAGTCGCTTTCATTTTATCGATTTATAACAGGCCATGTGTAAGAGAAGGAACTAAATATAATATATTTGGAACTGCAGCAATAGCAGCTGTCTCTGAATTAAACATTCAACAAATAAAAGAAAACATTACAAGCAATCATATGTACCATTCAGGGCGGAATTAAGACTCCTTATTGCCTCTGTGCATGAGCGCAAACAATATACGGGGTCTGGACCTCTGGACAATAATTTACACATGATTAATGATACACTGTACGATGTCATTCTCTATGGGAGTTGAGCAGCAGGTTTGCACTGGAATTGTAGGATTGACACTTAAGTGGATCAAGAGTTGAGATTGTCGGAAAGTTGAGAAATACTCTATGAGAGGCGAAAAACAACATTTGGTTTTAAAGTGCTTTAGAAACTAACTTAAAAGTGAAGTAATTCATAAGTTTATCTGTTTAAGATTTTTAGAGAAGTAATTGATATTTTGTAATGGATTACTTTTTGATTAATTTACCCAACACAGGGCCTGAAAACAACCACTTTTCAGTACTTTTTACAGACTCGTCCCCAAAGTGAAAACCTCTGGCATTTTGAGTGGATTTCTTCTGTACCGGTTACCAAATAGGGTAAAGGACTACAAAAAGTGCAGATAATGCATTCCTTGTGTGATAACCAATCAAAGACGCACAGCAAAGTGATAAGGTGTAAAGCGGTGGTGATGTGTGACCTCATGATGCCAGCTGTTAACCAAGATATTAGCAAGATTACATTCAGAGTGTTTTGAAGAGGGACATAATGGTGGCGAACAGGATGTGTTTTGTAACTTTCAAAAAGACCAGTGTTCATCTCTCCCTCTATCTCTCGGTCACAGTTTTTATCCTTCCTTTCATCCTGAGCCAAAGAAAGTCTTTGGACATGTAAGATGAAGAGGGAGAAGAGAAAAAAAAAACTGGGAAGAAGGGAGAAAAAAAGGGGGAATATGACTTGTATTAATCTAGAAATATTGCTTTACCTCATCTGAACCAAATTAAGGAGCTGAACTCTGTGTCCTCGGGACGGGCAGTCAGCCCTGTTTGGCCCATATGGGCAAAGATGTGCCGGTCCAGGGAAACTGTCCCCTATTAGCAATGAAAACCTGCAGCACCAGTTGTTTTTGGGAAGTTGTTGAAATCTTCTGTGATTTTGTTTCCCCTTTGGAGGGATAAAAGTGAAAAAGGAGAGAGAAGTTTTGTTGTTGCCATTTTATGGCCTTAGGAGTAGTGTATCTTGGGCCTCTTCCAAATGATTTCAGAATTTTCCTCACACCTAAATCATATCTGCTTTCACTCTTCCTGTCATCCTGCTTCAGGCGTAATTATAACCTAATCAAATGAGGGCATCATTGTCACGAGCACACTATGCAACTACTTCAGATGTCAATTATTTATTATGATACTCGAAAGTGTAGATGCAGGGTTGCCAGATCTCACTAGATAAACAAGCAACATGCTCTGACAAAACAAAACATGCATCATTCTGCACTGATGTTGTTTCCCAACTCTGAAGATTGTTTTTTCCAGCAGGAAAATGCTACGTGCCACAAAGCCAGGTCAATCAAGGTGTGGATGGAGGAACACCGGATCAAGACCCCGCCATGGCTAAATGACGATATTTTTCTTTGGAATTTGGTAGAAATGTTGTCAGTACTTTATAGAATAAAACAAAAACATACCTATAAATAGTAAATCCAGAGAAATTGATCATTTTGCAGTGGTCTCTTAAATTCTTCCAGAGCTGTATATATCTCCTTTCATTCTGAGATTCTATTCTTCTCACCATAATTGTACAGAGCGGTTATCGGAGTTACCGTAGACTTTGTCGGTTCGAACCAGTCTGGCCATTCTCTGTTGACCTCTCTCATCAACAAAGCATTTTACTATTACTACAGAAGCATGTAAAGTCTTAATTATCACCAGAATGCAGAATAAGAGGTTTTTTCTGCAGGCACTTTTCATGTGGTGTTCAAAGGGATGCTTGACGTTGACATTGATGCCCCGACGCGAATCATGAACCCAGCTTTATGATTGCTGTAGGAAAGCAGATAGCCAACGTCTATCGGCGGATTAATATTGTGGAGGTTGTGAGAGATTAAGAGATTTAATGCCCATTGTAATAAATATGCAATCAATGTGGGGATTAGTTCTTTCAATTAGTCAAACTCCCACTTAGACTTTGAGAAACATTTAATGTTACTTGAATTTGTGATATTTTAGTGCATTTCTATCTTTATACTGTCGAAGGCTTTGTTTGTAAAATGTTTATAAAGCATTATATTGTTACATATTGTTTTGATTTCTTTCCTAAAATGGAAATTCATTTATTTTAACAGATAAAAGTATATATTGTCAAATTTCAGCACTTTCATCATCTGCAATTAATCAGGATTATCTAAAACAAAATGATGCGATTAAGCTCGCTGAAAAATATTAATCAATTTACAGCATTGAAATACTGTATATATATATACACTCACCTAAAGGATTATTAGGAACACCTGTTCAATTTCTCATTAATGCAATTATCTAATCAACCAATCACATGGCAGTTGCTTCAATGCATTTAGGGGTGTGGTCCTGGTCAAGACAATCTCCTGAACTCCAAACTGAATGTCAGAATGGGAAAGAAAGGTGATTTAAGCAATTTTGAGCGTGGCATGGTTGTTGGTGCCAGACGGGCCAGTCTGAGTATTTCACAATCTGCTCAGTTACTGGGATTTTCATGCATAACGAATTCTAGGGTTTACAAAGAATGGTGTGAAAAGGGAAAAACATCCAGTATGTGGCAGTCCTGTGGGCGAAAATGCCTTGTTGATGCTAGAGGTCAGAGGAGAATGGGCCGACTGATTAAATCTGATAGAAGAGCAACTTTGCCTGAAATAACCACTCGTTACAACCGAGGTATGCAGCAAAGCATGGTGGTGGTGTAATGGTGTGGGGGATGTTTTCTTGGCACACTTTAGGCCCCTTAGTGCCAACTGGGCATCGTTTAAATGCCACGGCCTACCTGAGCATTGTTTCTGACCATGTCCATCCCTTTATGGCCACCATGTACCCATCCTCTGATGGCTACTTCCAGCAGGATAATGCACCATGTCACAAAGCTCGAATCATTTCAAATTGGTTTCTTGAACATGACAATGAGTTCACTGTACTAAAATGGCCCCCACAGTCACCAGATCTCAACCCAATAGAGCATCTTTGGGATGTGGTGGAACAGGAGCTTTGTGCCCTGGATGTGCATCCCACAAATCTCCATCAACTGCAAGATGCTATCCTATCAATATGGGCCAACATTTTTAAAGAATGTTTTCAGCACCTTGTTGAATCAATGCCACTTAGAATTAAGGCAGTTCTGAAGGCGAAAGGGGGTCAAACACAGTATTAGTATGGTGTTCCTAATAATCCTTTAGGTGAGTGTGTATATATATATATATATATATATATATATATATATATATATATATATATATTAGGGCTGTCAATCAATTATAATCTTCAAGCTTTAGTTGTTCCAATAGCAGGAAGCTTGCTTATCAGGAATTTATATAATTCTTTAATGTGTTACTTTTCATATAATTAATCGCAAGAAATTAACATGTTAAATTGACAGCCCTAATATTTCTCTTTCTCTCTCTCTCTCTCTCTCTCTCTCTCTCTCTCTCTCTCTCTCTCTCTCTCTCACTCTCACTCTCTCGCTCTCAGATACAGTTGAAGCCAAAAGTTTGATACAACTTAGCCAAATACATTTATTCTCACTTTTTTACAATTCTTACTTAATTGTAGAAAACATTCCCTGTCTTAGGTCAGTCAGGATCACTATTTTAAGAATGTGAAATATCAGAATAATAGTAGAGAGAATGATTTATTCTTTTATTTCTTTCATAACATTCCATGTGGGTCAGAAGTTTACATTTACTTTGTTAGTATTTGGTAGCATTGACTTTAAATTGTTTAACTTGGATCAAACTATTTGGGTAGCCTTCCACAAGCTTCTCACAATAAGTTGCTGGAATTTTGGCCCATTCCTCCAGGCAGAACTGGTGTAACTGAGTCAGGATTGTAGGCCTTCTTGCTCGCACATGCTTTTTCAGTTTGATCAGATTGAAGTCAGGACTTTGTGATGGCCACTCCAAAACCTTGACTTGGTTACCCTTAAGCCATTTTGCCACAACTGTGGAGGTAAGCATGGGGTCATTGTCCATTTGGAAGACCCATTTGCGACTGAGCTTTAACTTCATGGCTGATGTCTTGAGATGTTGCTAATTTTCCTTCCTCATGTTGCAATCTATTTTCTGAAGTGCACCTGTCCCTCCTGCAGCAAGGAACCACCACAACATGATGTTGCCACCCCCATGCTTCATAGTTGGGATGGTGTTCTTCTGCTTGCAAGCCGCACCCTTTTCCTCCAAACTTAACGATGGTAATTATGGCCAAAAAGCCACATTTTTGTTTCATCAGACCAGAGGAACTTTCTCCAAAAAGTATGATATTTGTCCACATGTGCACTTGCAAACTGTTGTCTGGCTTTTTTGTGGTGGTTTTGGAGCAGTGGCTTCTTCCTTGCTGAGCAGCCTTTCAGGTTATATCGATATAAGGCTTGTTTTACTGTGGATATAGATACTTGTCTACCTGTTTCCTCCAGCATCTTCACAAGTTCCTTTGCTGTTGTTCTGGGATTTATTTGCACTTTCCGCATCAAACTACGTTCATCTCTAGGAGACAGAATACATCTCCTTCCTGAGTGGTATGATGGCTGGGTGGTCCCATGGTGTTTATACTTGTGTACTATTGTTTGTACAGATGAACGTGTTACCTTCAGGCATTTGGAAATTGCTCCCAAGGATGAACCAGACTTGTGGAGGTCCATAATTTTTTATCTGAGGTCTTGGCTGATTTCTTTGATTTTCCCATGATGACAAGCAAAGAGGCACTGGGTTTGAATGTAGGCCTTAAAATATATCCACAGGTACATTTCCAAATGACTCCAACTAGCCTATCAGAAGCTAATCGGCTAATTGTCTAAAGGCTTGACATCATTTTCTGGGATTTTGCAACTTGCTTAAAGGCACAGTTAACTTAGTGTATGTAATTTTCTGACCCATTGGAATTTTGATATAGTCAATTAAATGTGATACAATGTGTCTGTAAACAAATGTTGGAAAAAATACTTTTGGCATGCACAAAGTAGATGTTTTAAATGACTAGCCAAAACTATAGTTTGCTAATATTAAATCTGTGGAGTGGTTAAAAATATGAGTTTTAATGACTTCAGCCTAAGTGTATGTAAACTTCTGACTTCAACTGTGTGTGTGTTTGTATGTGTGTGTGGGCATGTTTATGTGGTTTACGAGGACAAATTTGTAGGTTACAAACTGGTCATTACAAGGGTATTATGCTATATATGTGGTTTATGAGGACATTTCTAGTGTCCCCATAATTTAAATAGCTTAAAAAACATATTAAACAATGTTTTATTGAAAATTTAAAAATGCAGAAAGTTTTTTGTGAGGGTTAGGTTTAGGCGATAGAATCTATAGTTTGTACAGTATAAAAATCATTATGTCTGTGGAAAGTCCTCATAATGACAGGCAGACCAACATGTGTGTTTGTGTGTGTGTGTGTGTGTGTGTGTGTGTGAGAGAGAGAGAGTGTGAGAGAGAGAGAGAGAGAGAGAGAGAGAGAGAGAGAGTGTGCCATCACCTGTTGATGATACTGTAGTCTGTTAGTCAGCTTTCTGAATATAATGCAATTTTGGTGAAATTCATCCTATTTTCTCAGTTGAAAAAATTCCGTCCAAGCGGGGGTGTTCCTCCCGCAAGAGTCTTTCACTATAAGAAACTGCCTGTCCTCCGCCAGATTGTCCTCTCCAACGTGGAAAGTTCGGTAAGAGGTAAGCGCCTTGAGTTTATGTAATTAATCAGTTTGTTGTGTCTCTCAGCTGTGATGAGCCTTAATGCTGAAGTTGTTAGTTTAAAGCTGTTTAAAACTATTTCCTAGCTTTAGTAGTGTAGTAGTAATACAAGTGATCACAGACACAGAGTGCTTTTGAATATAAACACTGAGTGATGCTGACACACTTCACATCACCAACGGGCTCATATTACACACAAAAATGTTCTTTTGCCTCCACCTGCTGGCTAAAATATGTAATGTCACAAAATTAAATGTAAAGAGACAGATATACAGTAGCTCTTAACACAACTGCACTGCTCTTAAACTTTAGTTTAGAATGGCATGGACACAAGTGGAGTGATGCACACAGTGAAGCATCCAAGTGCTGAAGGTGGGAGACTCATGGAACGTCTCTCGTACAATCAGATTCAAGGACCAGAACAAACTGTTTTGTATATATATATATATATATATATATATATATATATATATATATACAGGGTTAGGAAGTAACAGAATTACGTATTTAAAATACAAAATATTAGTAACTGTATTCCATTACAGTTACAATTGAAATAATTTGTAATTAGAATGCAGCTACATTAAAAAATAATTTTGATTTCTGAAAAGATTACTTCGCATTTATTGTCATTTGATTAATTTAATATTTTGTCCTTTCAGATGGAAAATATTTATACATATAAATGATGCGATCCAAAGATAATTTGAACAGCGGTGAAACACTTTCTTATGATGTGTTACATTCATACAAGCAGACAGAGAAGTACGTTTGAAGTTTGGAACAGAAGAAATAGAAATAAACCTTGTGTAAACTGTCAGCTTTACACTAAGCTAAAAATGATATTACTTCGCACTAAATTAACGCGTTAAATCAACAGCCCTAATATATATATATATATATATATATATATATATATATAGATACAAAACAGTTAGTTCTGGTCCTCGAATCTGATTGGACGAGTGACGTTCCATGAGCACTGATGGTGTGACACCATCAGCACTCAGACACTTTACTGTGTGTGTATCACTCCACTTATGTTCGTGCTGTTCTAAACTAAAGTGTAAGAGCAGTGTAGATCTATTAAGTTTTTTTTTTTACATTACATATGTTAGCCAGCAGGTGGTGGCAAAATATATTTTTTATGTGTAATATAAGCCAGTTAGGTGACGTGAAGTCAATCCACGTGTACATAAAACAGCTCTTCATGATCACTTGTATTATTACTACTAAAGCTAGGAAATAGCTTTAAACATCTTTAAATGAACAACTACAGCATTACAGCTCATCACAGCTGAGAGACACAACAGACTGATTAATTACACAAACTGAAGGCGCTTACATCTTACCGGACATTCCACATTGGATTGTACACACTGTTTAAAATGGAGGAAATGTATGTTTCTTTAGTGAATGACCGACGCACCGGCTACCTCAAAATAGGGAGAATTTTTTCCACTGAGAAAGCTGATCTTCAGAAAGCTGATAGCATTTCTGCTTGGGTGTGGCAAGAGGTGATCACACACACGCTCCATCTCTCTTTCTCTGTCTCTCTCTCTCTCTCTCTCTCACAACAACCGCCAATCGCCACTAAGTGGCGGTGACATCACCACGGCGCTTGTGCCAGGCTATGTGCACGTTAAGGCCACGTGAAGTGTCGAAAACCCGCTGGCAGGAGGTCACGGGTCAGATCCAACAGGTGACACGGGTTGAAAGACTGAGATGACTGGCTGATGCACCACCTGTGCCCCCTACTGTGCCAACTTGCTGTGCTTTAGCCACCCTGCGCTCTGCTCATTGTTGTGAGCATCGCTCCTCTGCTCTCCATTGTTGTCGAAGGGCGACTGCCTCCAACTGGCCAGCAGCATCTTTCAAAAGCCTCCTCCAAAGAGGCCGATCTTGACACTGCTGGTACCAGTCATCGGCAAGTCCACTCAGCTCCATCTCTTCTCCAGCCCGTGCTGCACCCCCTTAGCCCCCTCTATCCGGCCGAACAAAAGCTGTTTAGGCATGCGGTGGCCGGGCATGCGGGCTACATGACCCAGCCAACGCAACCTTGCCTGCCGGAGGAGCTCACCGATGGGACTTTGTCCACATCTTTCAAAGATTTGTGAGCTCCTCACACAATCCAGCCTGGTTAAACCCAGGATGGATCTTAGGCAGGCCAGCCTAAATGTTTCTAACCGGCGAAGATGTTCCATTAGGGGGGTCCACGTTTCGCAAGCATAGAGAAAGGAGGGAATGACCGTGGCCACGAATACCTGAAGCTTTGTGCGGAGCGACAAACCGGGTAGCTTCCACAACCGATGAAAAGATAATGCCGCTCAACTGATTCGGAGTGAGACCTCTGCGGTCAAACCAGAGCTGGTCATAAGCACACTTCCCAGGTATGGAAAACACTTTCTCCACAACTGCCCCATAACCAATTGGGAGCTGTGGGGGTGGAGTGTCCGATGGTACATAATACCCAGGCAGGTGCTTAGTTTTGGTTGGGCTGATGGTAAGGCCCCATCTCTTAGTGGCAAGCTCCAGGTTCATCAGCAGCGCCCCCAGCGCCTCCTCTGAGTGAGCAGCAATCACCAGATCATCAGCATACATAATGTGGTTGACCAATAGGGAGCCATCCCTTGACCGCACCCGGGCATCGATCAACCTCCCATTATATCTGTACCAGATGGAAATTCCTCCAGTACAGCCATCGAAGGCTTCATAAACCACGTGGTCGAAATAGATATTAAATAATGTGGGAGCCAGAGGACATCCCTGTCGCACTCCAAGGTGAACAGGGAATGGCTCCAGACCACATAGTTTTACCCGGGCCCGCTCGCCATCATGAAGGTCCTTAATGATCGCGAGCAGTGGGTCTGGGACTCCGAAAGCACGAAGAACAACCCAGAGCCCGGGCCTACTGATGGTATCATAGGCCTTGACCAGGCCTTGATAGACCCTCTCTCTCTCACACACACACACACACACACACACACACACACACACACATCCATCCATCCATCCTTTTTTATCCAATAATCTGTTAGAAACAGCACAAGCTGTGACATTTTTTAATTATTAACAAGATGCTTGGATGCATCATTTGTTTTGAACCAGCAATAGCAGATTCTGATCCGCCATGTAATAAAGTAGTTCCATGCACAAATGCGTTTTTACGACATTCTCAGTTTTTCCTAATTTTTACATTTACTTGTTCATTGAACTGTTGTATATAAGCAATATCACACAAACAAGAGTGCGATATGGCCCTAAATCAGCAGTGCTATGATTACCTACTGCACTCAGCCTGCGGCCGAATCACAGCAGTGCTGATGTAGGGCCATATCGCACTCTTGCTTTTGTGATATTGCTTATATAGAGTATATAGAGATATATTAGGGTTGTAAATCGATGAAACCTTTTTAAATAATTAATTGCAGTTGTCTGTGATTAATAACGATTAATCATGGTGTGTGGTACATTATACAAACATTAAAATATAATCATAAATATTTTTTCTCTAATTTGTCTCAAAGAACTTGCAAGAAATTGGTTTGTCGTCATTTATTTGAATTGTTATTTATATGTTAAATTGTTCAGTTAATTAGACACATTTTTATACGTATAAATCTTTGATAAAAATATATGTTTACATGCCACAAATCAGTGGATATGCTGTAATTAAAAGTTGAGCAAAAAATATTTTACTCTGCAAAAAACATCTTAATTGTACTAAAATAGCTCACATTTTTTTGCTCTCTTTGTTTTAATTTTAGGGTGAAATATGACCCAGACACATTTTCTTGACAGGTTTAATGCCATTCATCTGATTATTAACCACAACATATTTGAAATGTGACATTTAAGTTCATAATCTGTTCCATAAATTATGTAATAGGAATAATATAACGGCCTGACAGTGAAGCTATGGAATTTAAGGTGTGGTTTGCCTCTCTAGCTGGGTGAAAAGTCAAAGATATTTATCTTTAGGAAATGAAGAGGTGTCCCATTCACACTTGCCATGGAAGAGATATAAGTCTGGAAATGTCCTTTTCCTCAAGTAGTTAGAAATGAATGGCAGTCTATTGAAAAGGGATTACACATGAATAAAGTCGCAAAACATATACTTGAGTTATAGTAGCTCAAGGCCACATTCACTGGTTTGATTAAATTAACACAAAATACATGTTTTAGGAATAAACGTGGTGGCCCCTGTGTGAAACACAAGCGAGTCTCCGTAGATGACAATCCAGGGAGGACATATGCGATTTTATGCACAAACGGGCATTTGTACGTCTCTAGTTCTTATTTAGAGGACAGGGCACTAAATATACTCTCTGATGCCTTCCCAGGCTCTTCTTGGCTCGGGCATTGCAGCCAGCACTTGGGACTTTGGCCAATGACATTGCCTCCGACCTCATCAGAAAGTATTTTTAAGGTCAATTACAGGGTGCAGGGACTTCAGATGGTGGATTGCAGCTTAAAGGTCTTATATTAAAGGTTTATGTGCATGACGAGGTAGAGCTTCCGGCACAAACCCACAGATTATTGTTACCACATACCCACAGACCTACTGGAGGTGGTGTGTGTGAGTTCATACACATCCTTTATGATCCTGTGAGATAGACTGACTAAGGCAGTTCACATCCATATGGTTTTTGGGGGAGGTGTAATGCCTGTTTGTTGATGTCACAACTCATTGTTACATCAATGAGACAAAACTGACAAAAAACACAGATACAAACAAATTATGACAAATGCATTCATTCTAGAACTTCCCCTATTACATTAATTGAACCTTTGCAATGTATCCTAACCAGTGTTTGTGTGTATTGGATTACCTTTTAAATTCTTGTAATCAGATTACAGTTACTGACTTTCAATTCATGTAATTACTTTAAAGATTAATTAATTGCTGAGTAGACATTATTTTGAATTTAAGTGTAAAAGTGTTTTAGAAAGTAACTTAAAAGTAAAGTAATTAGTAATGTGATACATTTTTATATGAAGTAATTAGTAAAGGAATCTGATTACAATTTTTAGAGAACTAATTAGTAATTTATTTTAAGTAACTTATTCAACACTGATCCTTACCAGGCGTGACCATAATATAAGAGAAGAATCCTGCTGGTTCAGTTTTACTTCCTTGAGTTACTTCAGCATTTGATGTCAGTGAGTAAAACGGTTTTCTGTGCTTTAGTGGCATCAGTATGTGCTGGTTTTGGTAAACTTAGTGGCTCTTGACATGTGATCCAAAGCTTAGATTTGATTGGTACATTTTATCAAAGTTGTCACTGACAGTAGGAAAAAACTCGCTTCGTGTAAAAATCTCCATACAAATCCATTGTTTCTAGTGAAAGACTTAATTGTGTTGTATATTCGCGTTTGGTGTGAAAGGGACATTAAAATGGTCGCATGTTGCTTTATGCAGAAAGAATGGTAAGCTATGAGGGTTAGCTTGTATCCATATGTTTCCACTGACGTGAGTGGGCTTTTCCAGTTCATTCCCTGCCGGAGCTATGTGGCAGGGTTGTGGTATTGACAGTGGAGACCAGCAAGTCCGTCAAAAAGTTGCTGAATAATGTGTCATATTGTGATGTTTAATTCATGCTGCCATTTCTGGGTGTTTACACAGAAATGTATCTGGCAATTTTATATACGTAGTACAACTTTGAGTTTCTGTGTAGACATATATAACCATATATAAATATTTTTTACATAAAAAATGCACCAAAAGATAGCAAAAGAACTGCACAGTATGGTCATACCAAAGAGTGCAAATTATTCTTAGTAGGACATTTCTGCGAGAAATCAGGGCAATAATGGGTAAAATCACATCACTTTATTTAATTCAGATTTCAAATTGAGGGATGCGTCAGTGTCTTTCTGGCAAGTCAGTCCAGTGGCGGCCATCTTTGGAATGCTCTCGGGAAGCTATTTCCAGTCATAAAAGTGCAGCTCCTGTAAACTTGAAGAGTATAAAATGGTTACACTGCAAAAAATGATTTCAAGACAAGTATTTTTGTCTTTCTTTCCTGTTAAATTATCTAAACATTCAAAAAGAAAAGGATTTCATTACTTGTCAAGCAAAATGGGATAAGATATTAAGTCTTGACAAATCTGACAAAATTTGTGAACTTCAGATTTACAACAAGAAAAAAATCTGCCAATGGGGTAAGCAAAATAATCTTAATTCAAAGGGAAAACAAGTTTATTTTGGTTACCCCAATGGTAGATTGACCCATCCTCAAATCACTTTCACACATTCAGCAAAAATAGTGACCATGCACACGAAAACCAATTTGCGCAATTTCTACATCTCTGCTTTTTCTCCTGCTTTGTTTAAACTTTTGGCAGGCACAGCAGTGCGAACTGTACATGCAATAGTGTCAGGTGTGCTCTCAGCTGTGCTTATGTAAACAAAGATGTCTTGTGCGCCAGTTTCAAATGGGGGAAACGATGAATTAACACTGATATTTCGGTCAGTTGCTCACACAATATTCTCAAATGGCCTCAGAAGAACTGATATATAAGGCACAAGATTTAAGGATGACTTGTATGGTGCTTTTGGAACTTGGACAGCCAATCACCATCCTCTCACCCCTCAGTTTTGTCGCTGACACGTAGTGCCTGTTACTTTTCTCAGCACTGGCCAGGATGGGCCAATCACAGTTTATTCTTACTGGAACTTTACTGGAGTTTAAAAATGCTTTTAAAGATACTACTAAGGTGGATTGACATCAATTATTATTATTATCTTTACAAAAAAATAAAAAACTATCCGGTGTAAATGTCTTCATTGAGAGAAAAATGTTCTGCTATTTAAATGCAGATGAATGGAGGATTCGGTTTGCAATGTGCTCATGCCCAGGGGTGAAAAGGCACAAAAGTTTTTGTTGTTTCAAAGGGGGGCCTGACCAAATAAATTTGAGAACCACTGCTGAACTGTATAGATTTGAAATTCAGTTTGATGATTGGTTGGTCTGCATGGGAATTTTCAAGTCAAGTTGCACAATTTCACCATCTCGTACCAATTATTATGAGTTGACAAGAGACTATGTTGCTTAAATTAGGGATTAGGGCAGAGAACATTTTGGACCTGGGCTACATTTCCCAAAACTATTGGCCCCAATTATTTCTACAATCTAATAAGGCTTACGATGCTTTTGGGAAACACTGCCCTGGACTCTCTCTCTTGCTCATGCACACACACACAAACACACACACACACTGAGTACACATACTTTGTAGTTCTTGCCCATGCTGTTTAATGGTTGAATGTATCCGTTGTCTTGTCTATAAGGTCAGTCCTAACAACAGGTCATTTCATTTTACCCACTAAAAAAAAAAATAGTAAACTTGAATACAGCAGATGCCATTTGCCTCAGTACATTTATAGAGCACTTGGGTGTGTAGATGTACTTGTCTGTCAAACAACAATTTATTTTTATTTTATGAAGGTACACTGTTGATTTGACAGCAGTTGGGTGTGGTGGCATTCAAAAACCTACCGTGTGTCTATTATTTATGTGGGCTCTAATAAATCCAAAAACTCTTGAAATGCATCCAATGGTTAACATGCTCCTGGCTTGTTTGCCCCAAATCTCTTTCTTTTTCTCTGCATGTTTAGGCCACACACAAACGTGCAGTTTACAGAGCGAAGATTAGCAGCTGTTTCATGCCAAAAATAAGAACCAAATTATTAAAAAATTTTGTCCTCAAAAATCTCAAGAAGTAATAATTTTAGACAGCTGACACAGCCCCAGACTCCATAAAACAAGACTGAAGGAGTTAAAGTACACATTGTCACATTGATTTTGATGGACTGTTAGCCGGGTGAAAAATGTATAGATGTACTTGTGCATGCCCAAACAGGTCCCCATCTAGTCAATCTTATAACTTTACACACCAATAGTCGCCTACCTGAATATTAACATTCTTAAAAGCCTGGTCTTAATTCTTAAGTCAAAGTCAAATAAAAGCCAAGGACCAGTTTTCTCTTTCATGTTTTTACACAGCTTAATATGGATTGGGAAAGTAATCCTTAGTTAATGCACTTTCAGACACTTGTATCCAGAGGGGTAGTCCACTTAGAAAATCTAGAATTTTAAAAAAGGGAACTTATGCCATAAAATGCATTAGACATATTTACGATTATTTACGATACACTCACTTAACACTTTATTAGTAACACTATGGTCCTAATAAAGTGCCTGATGTGCTCTTCTGCTATTGTACCCCATCCGCCTCAAGGTTTGACGTGTTCTGCATTCTGATGCTATTCTGCTCACTACAATTTTACATAGTGGTTATCTGAGTTACCGTAGCCTTTATGTCAGCTCGAACCAGTCTGGCCATTCTCCGTTGACCTCTCTCATCAACAAGGTTTTTTCGTCCACAAAACTGACACTCAACTGGATGTTTTTTGATTTTGGCACCATTCTGGGTAAACCGTAGAGACTGTTGTGCCTGAAAATCCCAGGGGATCAGCAGTTACAGGAATACTCAAACCAGCCTGTCTGGCACCATCAATCATGCCATGGTTGAAATTCCTGAGATAAATTTTTTTCCCCATTTTGATGGTTGATGTGAACATTAACTGAAGCTCCTGGCGCGTATCTTTATTATTTAATGCATTGCACTGCCACAAAATTGGCTGATTTATTTTAAGCATTGAGCCAGCAGTTATAATGCTTGACCTGCACAATGTAACGAAGAGGGTAACGCTGTAAACATTGTGGAATGTTAACACAAGTTGTGACAGAGCCTTCAGAATGTCCGTAATGAAGTAAAAATCCCATTCATTTTCTCCAAAGCCAAATATTTTTTTTACGCTAACTTATAAACCTTTAAAGACAAACCTTCAGTGAGCTCAGAGGTTGTTGATCGATGGTATATGCTTCTGTTGAAGCATCAGTCGGTGTTATTTCATCATATTTAATATGTTTAATATTGGAATTTCTGGTGAAGAACTACACTACCTAAGTACACCCCTGAACCCACGATCCACCAATCAGAGAATTGCGCCAAACAAAGCACGCAAAAAGTGGTCTGCAACAACCAACAACTTTCATGACTCGCTATGAATGACTCAATCGAGATGGTCTCCCTATACTCTGTTTATATACTGTATGTATAAGCAATAACTTTAAATTAGTAGCTAAATATTTTTCCATAGTTTTTTTATTCAATTACATCATTCGCAATGCTTCATGGAACTGTAGATCATTCCTCATTAAGTACACAGTCTTGTACCTTTGTCGTCTTTTTGTCCATGTGGTGGTGGGGGCGTGGTTAAACATGGGCTTGTGAATGGAGAGCAAGATCAGGAGATGAGAAAGGTAAGGCTCATCATGATTCCGCTGAAAAGCATGATTTCTGAGTTTAAAATAAACATACCGTTTGATTTGGATTTGCCGTCTCCTGCTTCCTCCTTTTCCCTAACTGTGAACTTTGTTCCACTGGTGCCAAAACCCGGGAATTTAAGGGAGGAAGAACAAAGCCATAGATCTCTCACCTCTGGAGGACAATGTCAAGACCCTCGCCAGCATTCACCAGACACAACTTCAGGCCCTTCTTGAGCTGTGCAGCGATTCATTGTGCACCTCCAGGCCGGAGGACCGGCAGATGTTCCGGAGCTTGCTGCACCAGGAGGGTGCTGCTACGTCCCCTGACCCCACAACCGGCCCAGGTTCCGTTAGTCAAGATGGGCCCCCAAGACGATTCAGAGTCCTTACTGGAGCTCTTTGAGGGAACGGTGGGGGCATGCAGATGGCTGATTACCCAGTGTGTGGTCCATTTAATTCCACTGTTGTCCAGATAAGCCCAACTCTCAGCTCAGCAGTTACCACCGGAAAACCTCCTGGTATACATTTACTTGAGGAAAGCCATGATGCAATGGGTCGACCAGACACCCAAGCAGTAGCACCATCAATTTCACTCGATGACCATTGGTGAGCATGTCCACCCATTTGCCTTCGCCCAACAGCTCTGGGATGCCTGTCGGAGATGGTTGCTGGCTGAGCAATGCGACGTCGAAGCTGTCATCGAGCTCGTGATACTGGAGCAGTTTATCGCTCGACTTCCACAAGAGATGGTGGAGTGGGTCCAGTGTGGGTCCAAAAGACCATCCAGCTGGCAGAGGACCACATGGTGGAGTTTTCGAGAGCCAGCAAGCTCTGAGATCCTTCTCTCTCTCTCTCTCTCTCTCGCTCTCTCTGCTCCTCGGCTCCAGGGATTGTACTACCAGCCGGTTTACACTGCCCCTCTCTGCTCTCACTCCCAGAGTGGTGGACCCACTGTCACGGGCACCAGCATGAAGCCTGGGCGGGTCTGTTGGAGCTGCGGGGAGCCTGGACATTTCTGAGACCAATGCCTGGTGATGGTGATGGGGACATTGCTTCGGGTCCCTGATGTGCCACAGGCCACCCCCAATAGAGCTGGGACATGTTGCATACCCGTGAGTATTAAGGGGTACATACCAGCCCTTGGTGGATTTGTGTTGCAGCCAAACCTCCATCCATCAATACCTGGTTCAAGACGAGGCTTTGGGTGCTGGTCACAAGTTGAAGGTAAGGTGGGCATGAGGATATCCACGATTATCCTGTTGTGACTGTGATGACTAAATTTTAGGGACAAAAGCATAGTGTCGAGGCTGCGGTTAGTTTGCGCTTCACCCATCCACTAATTTTGGGCATGAATTGGCTTGCATATTCCACGTTATTAAGGACATTTTTGTGGATGCTCCTGTAACAGTGTTTCGTTTGGGATTTTTTATGTGCTGGCTGGGGAGGCAGAGCTGGGGCTGTCTACGTCAGCTCCGCGTCAGGATAACTTGGGGGGGTCTCGGCTTGCCCAGCCCTTAGAGGATTCCCCGGGAGTAGATGTGAGACAAGACTGTTAGGCACGCCTTTTCCTGCTCTAAGTTACCAGCCATCTGGAATAACATTTCCCATTGAGCAAAAAAAACGTGTTTAGAGAAGAATTAAAGGCCATGCTCGATATGGGGATATTAGCAGAATCCCACAGTGACTGGCCAGCACGGTGGTGCTGGTTCCAAAGAGCGACAGCTCGGTTCTGTTCTGTGTGGATTATAGAAAGGTCAATGCGAATCGGCGAGTAAGTGTTTTTTTCTCTTTCTCCTCTCTCTCTCTCTCTCCCACAGCCGCTCCCTGTTGGCCTTTCCTTCTCTTTGTTTAAAATGTTTTTGTTAATTTGACTGCCATTATGGCGTGTAGGTGCCACATGTTATATTTTTTTCCCTCCCCTTGTCTCCTCCCTCATCCAAGTAGATGGGGAAGACCTGCCAGCAGATGGGGCTGAAAGGACGCCCCTCCCCTGGGAAAGGGGTGATGTACGTCATGCCGGGGGCTCCCCGGCCTGAGAGAATGAGGGAAGAATGTGACAGGGTGGAGGGCGGGGCCGGGTCGTGATGCTACACACCCGGCCCCTAATCAGGCTAATCAAGCCTCAGAGAGGGATAAAGGCAGACTGGAGACTGCAATGTGACAGAGAGAGATATTTTTGGGCAGCTGTCAGACACATTTGTGTGTTTGTCTTTTTGTTTAGTTCTTCATTAAACTATTATTTATATTGTCAAGCCGGTTCTCGCCTCCTCCTTTCCGTTAATCCTTTTACAGTGTATTATAATGTGGTTGCAGTTATTCATGAAATTGTATTACAAATTCCAACGTGTATTATAATTCATTGTGAATCCCTTTGAATTAAGAATGCATTTATAATACACTGTTTATACAGGCTTAACAGAAAGTATTACCGTAACATTTGAACCAGGATCTGCTGTTATGCGAGTCAAGCTTGAGTGAAAATTTTCCAATAATGTTATGGAATTATAGGTAGTGAAGGGAGTGGGTCTGTCTGCTCTCAGCGTTATTGACATTATGGTTTGGTTAAGACTAAAATCAACAGCACTGAGACTAAACTGATCCTGTATGGAAATAGTGCAGTATGTGTGTACAAGTGCTCTGGGAGTGAGTTTACCATGGGGTGAGGTTACTGTGAAAACGCCAGTGAAGACAGCAGTTAAAAGAATCCCTGGACCGTTGTAAATAGCAGCAGAATGCAAGACGGTCTGTCATGAATGGACTCTTTTAGAGGGGGAATTATTTACACAGCACCCTTCCTTCCCTTCTCATCTCTCCCTTTCTCTCTCTCTCTCTCTCTGGCTACATTTACAGAGCATCAGAATACAGTTGTCCCGTTTTAGTGTGCTAAATACAGCTATATTCACACAAAATTAGTTCCTGCCCTCAAATCTGATTGGAGTGGAGTTCCTAATATTTACAGTAGGCCACATCCACACTAATCCAAATCCAAATAAAGTTTGTAACATCCATTTTCAGTTTTTTAACATCATCGTTTTCCAAAGTATGCAGTTATGGAGAGCATTTTTAAGCATCTTCGAGTTTTCGATTTTTTTGGTAGAGGTGTTTTCTAGTGTGAATGAGAGGTTAAAACATAGAGATATTAATATGTAATACGAAAATGTATTAGTGTGGTTGTGGCCTAAGTATAACAGCACTGGGTCACTTTACTGTTTGCATTACTCCACTGGTCTGTTTGCACATTCCAGACTAGAGTATTTGACAGCTATGTAAAGTAGAAACAGAGCGGATTGTCTCGCAAGTGGAAGTGGATTTGAATTTACCTGCAGCTTTTCAGGACATTTAAAAATTCACATCAGTTTTTAAATGTGTTTGTCCCCATAATGACCTCACAAACAATATATTGACTGGACTGTTGCTAATGGAAATGCCCTTGTGGATACATTTCAAAATTCCAGTGGTTTAGTACCTCTTATAAATTAAAATCCTTTGTAATCTCTCTAATAAAGCAAAATCCATGTCTTATTAACTTTAATACTGATTTTACTTGGAATGCGCCATTAATGTTAAAATGCATTTGGTTTGCGTCGACTCTTGCCAAAACAAATTGGGCATTTTTGGCACTGCCCAAGCCAAATCATTACTCTGTATTAGAGGGCTCGCTTTTCCACATGAATGTGTTACCTTTGAGCAAAGTTGACATTTAGCTGAAGTGTCAGAGTTCCATTACAGTCAGAAAATAAAATGCGGTCAACTACCTCACAAAATCTTGCAGACTTTTTGCAGATGTCCTTTAGTACACACTTGTCACTTGCATTTAAGCTGCCTGGTATGCATAATAGATACATTCTGAGCCCTATCAGTGCTGGATTTGTTAAATAGTTACTTCCTAAATGAGATGTATTTACAATTGAAACAAGAAGAAATTTAGGCTGGGATTTGATTTTATCCATCCAGAATTATAGGATCTTGAAAAGGGGTCTTTAGATCACAGGTGGTCGAAAAATAGGAATGGTAATGTCAGACCAAAGGAAAGCATTTTGACAAAATATTAAGACAAACATGTTATGTCTTTGAAATAATGTGCACCGATGATCCATTCACAATAAGACCATGAATGTGTATCTGCCAAGAAAGTAAATAGCATTCAATTTGTTTTCATATTGACTTTATTTACAAGAAAATGCAAGTATTGTGTAGGTGTGGTCTGGGATAGCAGGGATTTAACTAGCCACGTGGTGCATTAGCAGACTGTTTGTATAAGAGGGTCAGGTAAAAGCTATTAAAACATAAGCAGGGAATTGAGGTGGAATGTGGCCTGGGAAATGCCTATGCAATATAATCTTGATATCTTTGACTCAATATAAATATTAACGTTTTATTTATATTTCACAAAACTCAAATTTAATTATATACACCTAAGACTCTTAAGCTAGCAAGTTAGTTAATATAGCTTGTAAGAAAGAACTGTAAATTAATTAATTTCAGTAATTTAAAAGCGCAAAAGGCACAATTTATTCTTAGTGAGATGTTTGGGACTATTCACACCAAATGTGTTCTGCTATACACTGATGAGCCAAAACATTTTGACATTATCACATGTCAAGCAAATAATGTTGATCATCTTCTAACAAGGTCTGGATAGATTAGATGGTAAGCGAATAATCAGTTCTCGTAGTTGAATGCAGGAGAAATAGGCAGGAGTAAAGACCTGAGCGTCTTTGACAAGGGCCAAATTGTTATGGTCAGATGACTGGGTCAGAGCATCTCTAAAACAGCAAGGCTTGTGGGGTGCTCCCGGTCAGCAGTGTGGACATCAATTTGACACGTGCCACCTACCTAAACATTGTTGCAGACCAGATACACTCCTTAATGGCAATGGTATTCCCTGATGGCAGTGGCCTCTTTCAGCAGGATAATGCGCCCTGCCACACTGCACACATTGTTCGGGAATGGTTTGAAGAACATGATGAAGAGTTCAAGGAGTTGCCTTGCCCTCTAAATTCCCCAGATCTCAATCCGATTGAGTATCTGTGGGATGTGTTGGACCAACAAGTCCAATCCATGGTGGTTCCACCTCGCAACTTACCGGACTTGAAGAATCTGCTGCTAATGTCTTGGTGCCAGAGTCCACATCTCGGCCATTCAGTGCTGTTTTGGACTAACATCAAATTAGGCAGGAGTACATAATGTTTTGGCTCATCTGTATATTTGTGGTGCTGCGTTTAGCCTTTTTATTTATTATTATTTTAAGAAAAATAACGCATTCTGTGTGAACATCTCCTTCAGTAAAATGTCTCATTCACCACACACTTCATTGTGTGGAAAACAGAACCAATGAAAGTAAATGGTGACTGAGACTAACATTCTGTTTCACTTAAATATGAAATAGCATTTAAATGATAATATAATTTTCATTTTTGTGTGAACTAGCCCTTTAAAAATAGTGAGGTGTTCATTATTTGTGCCATGAGCATTGCATTTGTAAGTAATCCTAGCAAAAACTGATTTATGGAGGCCAGTAATTGGCGATAAAGTGAGTGAATCGGGGGTTTACAGTTCATTTTGTAATGTTCATGGTGAGGCAGTTTTGTCGGGCCATTTGCTATTCAGTCTATTTGTGTGTTTTGGTGGCTGTTAGTATTCAGTGTGCAAGTGATTCAGTGTGTGAGGTGCTGGCATCAAAAATCTGCCTCAAGCATGTTACTGATGTTACTGCCGTGGGTAGCTGTGTGAGATTGGCTGGACCTCAAGGGCAAGTTACCCAGAGGGAAGAGGGAGATGTGGTGAGATGTTTTGGTAATTAGACTGCACGACAATTAATTAGTTTGGGTCTCCAGCAGTGCGGCAGGACAACTCCAGCAGACCTAATTATGTCATCCCAGCAAATATTTGATTTGGAGGGCAAACCAGGCAAGAGCTCATGGCAACCCATAACACTGTTAACAAACTTGAGTGATGGTATGCTTTCCTTCCCACCGAAAGGAAAAATCAAAATAAGTTCTCTTGAATACCTTGATTGTTTCTCTTAAATAACAATGAGATTAAATTAAGAACAAATGGGGACTTTTACTTTTTAAGTCTTTTTAAGTTTAAGAAATACCGTCACAGGTAATGTGTTTCATTCAGAGTTCAAGAAAAGATCTCAACTATGTCTGAAATTGTGCTTAGATTTACCAAGATACCAAATTCAATATGGATTCAAACATTTTTCATCAAATTCTACCAAGACCAAATTATCTGAGCCACGGTATTCACATGAATTTTATAGCTTTATACTCACACTATATGTCAGACAATTGCCTCATTTATGAGTTTTGGTGTTTTTCCTGTGGAATTTTAAGAGAAACATCTGAAGGCCTGTTCACACATGCAGCGACTTTATCGCTTGATGTTGATAGCCTCTGTACTGTGAAGTCACCAGTGGGCGTTCCTACTGCTGTCACTCTAAAGTTATTGGTGGACTGCACGTCTGGCCATATATTTGGAAAATCTGATCACAGATGAGACATATTGCCGGTAGAAGATATTGTTCTAATTTGACAAGGAGTTTGTATTCTTGTCGCCAAAAATGTATATTCTGGCGTGGAGAGGGTTTTTACATAAACTACAGCAGCGCACATTACATTAAATCACTAACCAGATGATGAACGATCTATCAAAGTACAACACCAATTCCCCAAAAAGTTGGGACAGTATAAAAAATGCTAATAAAATTAAAAGTAGTGATTTGTACATTACATTCAACCTTTGCTAAATTGAAAACACTACAACTACATATTATAAGATGTTGTACCTTGTGAATTTCATTGTTTTCTTTTTGCTTTAATTTAATTACATTTTTGTATGTACAGTAATTAAAATCAGATGATTGCAACATGCTCCAAAAAAGTTGAGACGGGCAATTTAAAACTAATAAAAATTTGACGAGTTAAAATAACAAGGCTGTGTGAAACAGGAGATGTTAAACAGGTGAGGCAATCGAGTCATAGTATATTAGGAGCCTCCAAAAACAGCCTAGTCCTTTTAGAGCAAGGTTCATTCAAGACTTGTCAATTTGCCAACAGATGCTTCAGCAAATAAACCAGCACTTTTAGAACAATGATCGCCAAAGCAAAATTGGAAGGATTTTGGTCATTTCACCCTCTATAGTGCACAATATATTTTAAAGATTAAAGGATTATGGTCAAATCTCAGTGCATAAAGGGAAAGACGAAAACCATTTCTGAATGCGTGTGATCTCTGATCCCGCAGACATCACTGTTTTAAAAACATAATTCATGAATGGATATCATGAACATGGGTTTGGGATTACTTTAGTAAACCTTGTTAGTCAACACCACTCACCGCTGAATCCACAGATGCAAGTTAAGACTTTACGATGCAAAGCAGAAGCCATACATCAACACTGTCCAGAAGCGCTGCCGACTTCTCTGGGCCCGGTCGCAACGTAGATGGAAAGTAAAACAGTGGAACCATGATTTTTGGTCTGATGAGTCCACATATCAAATAGTTTTTGAAAAACACAGCCGTCGTGTTATCCGGACCAAAGAGGAAAAGGGCCATCCAAGCTGTTATTAGTGTCAGATTCAAAAGCCAGTGTCTGTATGGGCCAGGGGTGTGTCAGTGTCAATGGCATGGGTAACTCGCACATCTGTTAGGGCACCATGAATGCAGACAGATATGTATACATTTTGGAGCTGCATATACTGCCATCCATCACCGTCTTTTCTAAGGACATCACAGAATTTTCAGCACGTCAACTTCAAGCCACATACTGCCCGGATTTCAAGTGCATGGCTGTGTGAGCAGAGAGTGCAGGTGCTAGATTGGACTGCCAGGATCTCCACGAGAATGTGTGGTGCATTATGAAGTGCATTGGCAATGAAAACCCTGAACAGTTGTGTGTCTGAAATAATGGATTAATGGGGGAAAATTCCACTTTTTAAATTTAACAAACTTGTGTCTTCAGTGCCCAAATGCTTTTTAGTGTTATTAGAAGAAATGGTGATGTTACACAGTGGTAAACACAGTGGATTTGAAATTACTGTACATTTAAAAAGCAACAACAATGAAATTCAAAAGGTAAATATGTTTAGTTGTAGTGCTTTCAATATAGCAAAGGGTGAATATAATTTACAAATCAGTACTTTTTTTTTTTTATTAAAATTTTTCATAGAGTCCCAACTTTTTCGGAATTGGTTTTGTACAAAATCTTTGAATTAAACTCATTTGGAGTGCCAACAATTTCTAAAAGCATCTTTCTAATATGACAGAATCTGTTTTCTTGTCCCTAAAAATGAATACTCTGCAGTGGTGAGTCTTATAATATGAACTGCAGCAGTGTTCGTTGCATCATATCAATGTTGGAATAAAACTCACTTAGTGACAGTTTGTTTACCACACATAATTTTTCTTTTACCCATGTATATGTTTACAGAGTAATTATATAGAACAGTGGAAATACTCTGTGACTAAGACGGGGCGTGAGGATGCATGCCTGGCCCTGAATTGTTCTAATCAGCCGTGATGGGGATAAATATGAGGCACCAGTTCGAGAGAGAGAGAGAATGACGCACGTGGCCACTGTGTCTAAGTTGATTTAAGAAGATTTATGTCATTAAATGTTTTGTTTACTGCTCAGCTGGTTCCCGCCTCCTCTTTGCCCATCGTTACCCCTCACATGCTCACAGAATCTTTAACTTCTCTGTCTTGCCTGCACTCAACGCCATTCCCTCACAGCAGACAGATGGCATGAGCTCCACTGATACCGTCTTCATTCATATTGGTTATCGTGACTGGACACGCCCACATCTAACCAGACGTCGCTGTCACTTGTGTAACTGGAAGTCGTCACCTCTCATTGAAAATGAATGAGATCATGTTTCTTTGTTGCTGGAATGTGCATGTGTGAACGGGACTTGAAACAACATTGATACTTAAATTAAATGACCGAAATTGCTATAAAAGTGGACGCTCTGTGCAATTAAATTTGCCTCAATAAAACATACTTTGGCTTAGGTATCAATACATCTCTACACCTTTGAGTGTAGTTTAGACTTGTATCTGATACCTGCACATTGGAATTCCTTCATTTTTGTAAGGAATCATTGATTTACAGCTGCTAGTCTTCCCGCTAGAAATACGCTGCGCTTACATTTCTGGGTGGTTGCTAGGGTCTTGTGGCTGGTTGCTAGGGTATCACTAAACATGCTCCACTGCCCCATGTGGAAAGAGGTCACCCCCATGTCTCTATGATTTTCTTTTCTGGAGATATGTCTTTTTCCACCCTTTTTAATTTTTTCCATTGTTTGTTTGAGCTCCATCAGATTTTATTTACTCTCCAAAGCCTCAGTGACAAAAAGGCAATTCTAAGGTACAATCAAGTGATGCCCTGCATTCTTTCAAGAAGCCTGGCAACACCTTTAAAGCACAACAGCTGGTTCAGCATGTAAACTTCACACTTGGGAGTGAATTCACTTACCAGTTGTGATGCCTTTGTACATTGTTTTTCAGTGCAAAAGATGCATCTTACTAACCACTGTTGCAATTGCCCTTCCTTTCCACACAAAGTGGAGCATACTCATGCATTTTTTTCCAACAGATTGAACTGTTTTATGCGGGCAGTGGAGTGCGTATTTGTTAAACAGTGTTGGTCCAGGTAAATATAGTGGAACAATAATTTTTGTTTTATGGAATCTGAGGTGCCGAATGCTGTGCCGCGGTGACGGAATGCCATTCTGTACTGCTCTGTCCCAATTTAATCCGTAGTTACACACATTTAACAACTCAGTTCTCATTAACGTAATAAAAAAAAAGTCATAATAATATTCACCTTACCACAATGTAAAAAAAGTATACATCATAGTACTACACCTTTGGTAATGTCTTTCATTTTTGCTTTTAAAATAAATATATATATATATATATATATATATACTGAAAATTTTTTTACTGAAAATTATTTTTTTTTATCATAATTGAAAACAATGAGTATAGTAAAAGTAACATGTACGGCATGTTACGGTAATGAGAACAATGAGTACAATTTTAGCCTTCTAAATGGTAATTTGTACACATGACAGAAAATATATTTTGACCCAGCAGACAATGACAATGACCCAGTAGCTGAGAAACCCTGATTTAGAACAAAATCTGTCCAAAAAAAGCTGTTTTTGAGTTTGTTTCAGTGGTTCATAACAGATCGCCTGGGCGAACTTTGAGGAAAATTTCTTACCGACTGCTAAACCCTTACTGTCATTGGTCTATGTCATCATTGGTGTGACCTGGAGCTCCACCTACTTTTAGGCTGGCAGCAAATTCCCAATCAAAGTGTTCAGTCTGTCAAGATAAGTCAAGACAAGCACACTGGCATGCAGTTTTTAGCAAGTTGGTGCAAATTTACCTACATCTGTATGATCATTCACGTATATATTTTCCAAGAACATGTCATGCATTTTTTTTTTAATTAGTCTAAAAAAGAAATCAAATCTACTAAAATATCTTAAGTGCCCATTAAATTTTTGTTTTGTATGCTGCTTCACTCATGTTCATCTGCAGCGGAAGCCATTCACACAACTGCCCATTGTAAAGTATGCCTATTGTCATTCTATTGTCTGTATTCTTCCCATTTAATTTCTTTTATACACCAAATTTGCAGCAGTATCAGTGTCATCAAAAATTACAATAACAGAGTGGAATCGGCACATATAATGGCTGCATATAGCATGTTAGCGCATTAGCATAATTAATTCAGAATGTAAACAAGACAAATGGCGCATTTTCTACTGCATATATAACTTTAAATCATTATTGAGTGGTTAAACTTTCTTTTGTACAACAAACTTTGCAGCAGTATCAGTGTCATCATAAATTACAATATCAGAGTCGAATCCGCACATATAACGGCTGCATATAGCATGTTAGCGCATTAGCGCAATTAATTACTTTCTTTTATACACCAAATGACTTTCTTTTGTACACCAAACTTTGCAGCAGTATCAGTGTCATCAAAAATTACAATAACAGAGTGGAATCAGCACATATAATGGCTGCATATAGCATGTTAGCGCATTAGCGTAATTAATTCAGAATGTAAACAAGACAAATGGCGCATTTTCTACTGCATATATAACTTTAAATCATCATTGAGTGGTTAAAAAAAGCATCCAGGGTGAATTCTACTCAAAGAGTGAGGCATAAAGTCACTGATAGTGTCACATTAGTTTAGGTTTTACTGAGCATTGTTATATTTAAATGTACTTATAAATGCCTCCCTCAGCAGTGTGGTGGGTATGTGATTGTTCGCAAACAGTATACCGTTGCTCTGCTGTTTTGAACTTCTTTTTACCCCTGAATGAAGAACAAAGAACATCTCCAGAAGTATATCAGGGCCTTAAAGCTTCGTAAATGGCACACCAGGGTGAAATGGGTCAGTCCTTCCCAGTCTGCCAATGATAGACTTCCTGGGTGTGAAATCCCCAGTTATGGCTTTTCTAAAAATATAGTACAGTACATTCAAACATTCTATCCCAACACTTACAATAGCCTCTAAATACCCTTGGCACTCTATCTATAGCTCACTGCCATCTGTGTATACAGACTCAATAACAGACACACCTTCCCCAAACGACACACAGGAAATCAGACGCATTATACAAAGACGCATGCACACTTACCCTGAAGAGCTGACCCAGATACAGATTAACTTAAAGGCATCATTCATCCAAAAATGAACATTCTGTCATCATTTACAGTACTCGCTCTCATGTTGTTCCAAACTCATATGACTTTCATTCTTCCATGGAACATAAAGGCAGTATTTTTTTTTTTATATATATATATTTTTTTTTACACACTATACATGTGCACACTTCTGGGATCAACATTGCCTCATGTGACCTGGAGTGAGTCATGCTGAACACATGGTCAAACCCTCATTTTCTAAAAGTCATTGGCTTAAGAGGGGGAATGTAACCCGCACACACACACACAAGATGAGACAGTCACAATGTCGGAGGAAACTGCTTTTATTTAATAGCAGTGCAGGCAAAAGTACAAACAAGGGCAAATCTAGTGAAGAGTAGTCAAGGGGAACGTGAGGTCGAAGCCGGGGAATCGGAGAATATAAAAGGGGCAAATCCAAAGAGAGAGGTCATGGAAAGCGTAGGGTCAAAGCCGGGGTAATCAGAATCAGCGAGACGGGACTAGTGGGAGCAAAAGACAGGGGAACAAGGGGAGCTGGCAAGCTAAGGGGTAAATGAGAGGAGTACTAAACTAGACGAGACTAGCGGGGGGCAAAGAGACGGGAAACTAAATACAATAACCAACAGGCGTGAGACGAAAGGGTTGTGATATATAAAGGGGCGAGTGCAGGTGTAAACAATGATAGGTGATGAGACGAGTGCAGGTGTATACAATGAACAGGAGTGCAGATGACGCGAGTGCAGGTGTACATAATGTTCTGGCGATAGAAGTGGGCATGTGAGCCAGAGGGGGGGAGATAGTGTACGAGCATGTGAGCTCGTAGGAGTAAAACGAGCGTGCAAGCTTGAGCGAGCAAAACGAGCGTAGAAGCTCGAGGGGGCGGAGCGAGGGAGTGGGAAGCGAGCGAGTACGCTCGCGGAGTGCGTGTGTGTGCTCGGTGAAGCCGAGCATGCGCGTGAGCTGGACGAAGGGGAGCGCGTGTGCATGCTCGAGGAAGCGGGGATGGGGCAGAGGAGCGGGGTTCGTGACAGTACTCCCCCCTCTATAACGGAGGCTCCTGACGGCCGCGCTCGGTTGTGAGGAGCGCGACCTCTGGGAAGTGGTGCTGGACGATCCCAACAAACAAAAAACCCTGAACAGACAACCCACAAAACACACAAACAAAATTGAGGGCAGTCCAAGGGGCAAATAGGGAAATGAGACAGTCCATGGGGTCAATGGCCAGTTTCAAGGCAAGGTCAGGGGGAACATGGCGGACAGGCGGGTGGTCGGGAGATCTAGTCAAGTCAAGTCAAGTGGTTTTTATTGTCGTTTCAACCATATACAGTTAGTACAGTACACAGCAAAACGAGACAACGTTCCTCCAGGACCATGGTGCTACATAAAAACAACAAAGGACCAACATAGGACCACATGAGACTACACAACGAAATAAAATACCTATATAAACTACCTATATATACCTATATAAAGTGCACGTGCAAACATGTGCAAAAAAGTACAGGACAGTACAACAAATTACTGACAATGAACAGGACAATAGACAGTGCAGCGCAGACCAGTACTCAGTAGTGCAAAAAGATGACAGTTTCTAAAAATGTAAACATAACATACTATGAGATAATGTTCTATGCACATAGCAGTTATTGAGGTAGCAGACAGTTATAAAGTGACAGTAATTAAAGTGCAACTCAGGACACGTGTGTGTCAAACCAGTCTCCGAGTATTGAGGAGTCTGATGGCTTGGGGGAAGAAGCTGTTACACAGTCTGGCCGTGAGGGCCCAAATGCTTCGGTACCTCTTGCCAGACGGGAGGAGGGTAAAGAGTTTGTGTGAGGGGTGTGTGGGGTCAGTCCACAATGCTGGTTGCTTTGTGGATACAGTGTTTTTTGTAAATGTCTTTGATGGAGGGAAGAGAGACCCCAGTGATCTTCTCAGCTGTCCTCACTATCCTCTGCAGGGCTTTGCGGTCCGAAACGGTGTTAGTCCCAAACCAGGCAGTGATGCAGCTGCTCAGGATGCTCTCAATAGTCCCTCTATAGAATGTAGTGAGGATGGGGGTTGGGAGATGTGCTTTCCTCAGCCTTCGAAGAAAGTAGAGACGCTGCTGGGCTTTCTTGGTGATAGAGCTGGTGTTGAGGGACCAGGTGAGGTTCTCCGCCAGGTGAACACCAAGGAATTTGGTGCTCTTGACGATCTCCACAGAGGAGCCGTTGATGTTCAGCGGAGTGTGTTCACCTCTCCTAAAGTCAACAACCATCTCTTTTGTTTTGTCGACATTCAGGGACAGGTTGTTGGCTCTACACCAGTTCGTCAGCCGCTGCACCTCCTCTCTGTATGCTGACTCGTTGTTCTTGCTGATGAGACCCACCATGGTCGTGTCATCGGCGAACTTGATGATGTGATTCGAGCTGTGCATTGTTGCACAGTCGTGAGTCAGCAGAGTGAACAGCAGTGGACTGAGCACACAGCCCTGGGGGGCCCCAGTGCTCAGTGTGGTGGTGGTGGAGATGCTGTTCCCGATCCGGACTGACTGAGGTCTCCCAGTCAGGAAGTCCAGGATCCAGTTGCAGAGGGAGGTGTCCAGGCCCAGCAGGTTCAGCTTTCCAATCAGGTGCTGGGGAATGATTGTGTTGAATGCTGAGCTGAAATCTATGAACAGCATTCGAACGTATGAGTCCTTATTGTCTAGGTGGGTGAGGGCCAGATGGAGGGTTGTGGTGATGGCATCGTCCGTTGAGCGGTTTGAACGATATGCAAACTGCAGTGGGTCTAGTGAGGGGGCAGCTGGGTCTTAATCTGCCTCATGACGAGCCTCTCGAAGCACTTCATGATGACGGGTGTAAGTCGCGACGGGACGGTAGTCGTTGAGGCAGGACACTGAAGACTTCTTTGGCATGGGGATGATGGTGGTGGCCTTGAAGCACGTTGGAACAACGGCGCTGCTCAGAGAGATGTTGAAGATGTCGGTAAGAACATCTGCTAGCTGGTCTGCACATCCTCTGAGCACTCTGCCAGGAATGTTGTCTGGTCCAGCAGCCTTCCGTGGGTTGGCGCTACGTAGAGTTTTCCTCACATCTGCCGTGGTAAGACAGAGCACCTGGTCGTTGGGAGGAGGGGTGGACTTCCTCGCCATCACGTCATTCTGCACTTCAAACCGAGCGTAGAAGTCGTTCAGCGCATCTGGAAGGGAGGCATCTTTGTCACAGGCAACTGATGTTGTCCTGTAGTTGGTGATGGCCTGGATGCCCTGCCACATGCGCCGCGTGTCACCGCTGTCCTGGAAGTGACTGTGGATTCTCTGGGCGTGTCGCGCTTTGCCTCTCTGATTGCCCGTGACAGTTTGGCCCTAGCTGTTCTTAGGGCTGCCTTATCGCCTGCTCTGAAGGCGGAGTCTCGGGACCTCAGCAGCGTGCGCACCTCCGCAGTCATCCACGGCTTCTGGTTGGAGCGTGTGGTGATGGTCTTGGAGAAAGTGACATCATCAATGCACTTGCTGATGTAGCTGGTCACTGATGCTGTGTATTCCTCCAAGTTGGTAGAATCGCCATATGTTGCAGCCTCCCTGAACATGTGCCAGTCAGTACACTCAAAATAGTCCTGAAGAGCAGAGATGGCTCCTGTTGGCCAGGTTTTCACCTGCTTCTGAAGTGGTTTTGTGCGTCTGACGAGCGGTCTGTATGCTGGAATTAACATAACAGAGATGTGGTCTGAGTAGCCGAGGTGGGGGCGGGGCTCCGCCCGTGCAGCGCCTGGGATGTTTGTGTAAACAAGATCAAGCGCGTTCAGCCCCTCTCGTTGCAAAGTCCACATACTGATGGAATTTAGGGAGCACTGTCTTGAGATTTGCATGGTTGAAATCTCCGGCGACAATAAACAGTCCGTCGGGGTGAGCGTTCTGCAGTTCGCTCATAGCCCCATACAGTTCACAGAGCGCTTCCTTAGCGTTAGCGCTGGGGAATGTAAACTCGGTTATGCAAACAGTGGTGAATTCCCATGGTAGATAAAAAGGTCTGCATCTAACAGTCACAAGCTCCAACAGCGATGAACAGTAACTAGAGACTAGCATAGAGTTCTTGCACCATTCCGTGTTGATGTAAACACACAAGCCACCACCGCGAGTCTAACCGCAGAGAGCTGTATTTCTGTCGGCACGAAATGAGGCGAGCCCGTCTAGCTGAATGGCGGCATCCGGAACTCTGTCGCTGAGCCACGTCTCCGTGAAAACAAAGACGCAGCAGTCTCTAAACTCACGCTGCGTAGCCTGCAGGAGTCGGATATAGTCCAGTTTATTGTCCAGGGAGCAAACATTTGAGAGCAGGATAGATGGGAGAGCCGGCCGGCTAGGGTTTGTTTTTAGCCTAGCATGGACCCCTGCCCTCTTTCCGCGCTTCCGCTTTCTCGCACACCGCTTACGACGTCCTCTCCCCCGGCCACCGGCATCAGGCGACGCCGAGGGCTGGAGGCCTGGTCTCCGCAGCAAGCCGAGTACGTGTAGCGCCTCCTGCAGGTCATCATGCAGCTTGGTTTTTGCATGAGTCTTATATTTCAGTATTGTCTGGCGATGGTAGACACGAACACCGGTTGCTCCGATGTCCATGTGTTGCAAAAGTCGGGCTTTTAATAACAAAAATAGCACCATTGGAGCACCACAGCCGTAGGAGGCTTGGAAGGCGGAGCCGTAGGAGGCCCGGGAGGCGGAGCCGTAGGAGGCTCTAGTGGCAGAGTCCTGGAAGGCTCGAGAGGCTTGGGGGGCGGAGCCCTGAGAGACTTGAGAGACGCAGCCGTGAGAGGCTTGAGGGGTGAAGCCATGAAAGACACGAGAGGAGAAGCCCTGAGAGGCTTGGAAGGAGGGGGAGCCCTGAAAGACTCGAGAGGAGAAACCCTGGGAGGCTTGAGAGGCGGAGCTCTGGGAGGCTCGAGGGGTAGAGCTCTGGGAGGCTCGAGAGACTTGAAAGGCAGAACCCTGGGGGGCTTGGGAGGTAGAGCTCTGGGAGGCCTGGGAGGAGGAGCCTTGAAAGACTCGGGAGGAGAAGCCCTGAGAGGCTTGGAAGGAGGGGGAGCCCTGAAAGACTCGAGAGGAGAAGCCCTGGGAGGCTTGAGAGGCGGAGCTCTGGGAGGCTCGAGGGGTAGAGCTCTGGTAGGCTCGAGAGACTTGAAAGGCGGAACCCTGGGGGGCTTGGGAGGTAGAGCTCTGGGAGGCTCGAGAAATGGAGCCCTAGGAGGCTCGAGAGGCGGAGGCCGCGAGGGCTCTGAGGGGCGAGCAGAGGCTGGCAGAGCCGTGGAAGACTCTGAGGGTGGAGCAGAGGTTGGCAGAGTCGTGGAAGACTCTGGGGGCGGAGCAGAGCCCGGCAGAGTCGTGGAAGACTCTGGGGGCGGAGCAGAGCCCGGCAGAGTCGTTGAAGACTCTGGGAGAACCTCTGCGGTCTTGAGCACAAGACGAGACTGGGGAGAAGGGGCCCTCTTCCTTCTCTGACGTCTTCGGCCAACAGGGGATGTGGCCATGGGGACGGTCGAGGCTACAGGCGCTGGCTCTGGGGCGGTCGAGGCTACAGGCGCTGGCTCGCTGACTGTGGCAGACATTGGCGCTGGCTCGTTGGCCGTGGCGGGCATGGGCGCTGGCTCGTTGGCCGTGGCGGGCATGGGTGCTGGCTCGTTGGCCGTGCCAGGCTTCGAGGCTGGGGCCGTGACAGGCCTCGGGAATGGGGCCGTGTCGGGCTTCGGGACTGGGGCCGTGACAGGCTTCGGGACTGGGGCCGTGACAGGCTTCGGGACTGGGGCCGTGTCAGGCTTCGGGACTGGGGCCGTGTCAGGCTTCTGGATGGGGGCCGTGTCAGGCTTCGGGACGGGGGCCGTGTCAGGCTTTGGGACGGGGGCCGTGTCAGGCTTCGGGACGGGGGCCGTGACAGGCTTCGGGACGGGGGCCGTGACAGGCCTCGGGACTGGGGCTGTGTCAGGCTTCGGGACGGGGGCTGTGACAGGCCTCGGGACGGGGGCCGTGTCAGGCTTCGGGACTGGGGCCGTGTAAGGCTTCGGGACTAGGGCCGTGTAAGGCTTCGGGGCTAGGGCTGTGGTAGGCTTCGAGACGGGGGCCGTGGTAGGCTTCGAGGCTGGGGCCGTGGCGTGGAACTCTGGTTCAGAGTCTGCCTCCCCCACAGTAAATGAGGAACCAGCGAACAGTAGGGCGAGGTCAATAAACTGAGCCAGGTCGAGGGAGCAGCGACCACCATGCATAAATGATGAGGTTGGCTCATTCAGTCCACATTGAAAAATGTCTTTTAGAGCCACCTCATCGAAGTTCACCTGGTTAGCCAGGGCACAAAAGTCAACCACATAAGCCTCCAAGGGTTGACTCCCCTGACGCAAAACCAAGAGTTGGGCCGCTTGGTCCATAATGTTAAGGGCACGGTTTAAAGTTCTACAACCGCTGCCCTGCATAAACAACCCTTGGCAAGCGCCCGAAGAGCCATTAAACCTCTCAGGGGGTTGAAGGCTTACGGCGCTCGGGGATGTGTTGGGAGCATAAACGGGCTCAGGGACAGACACAGGCGGAACAGGGTGAAACAAATCAAAAATCGCACGTACCTGCTGTCCCTGGGCCGTGAGCGCTCGGTCATGCCTCCCAACGGTAGATCCTTCTGCGGAGCGTGCTGAAGAAATCCGCTCTAGTGAGCTGTGATAAAAATCCTCCGCGGGATACATTGTGACTGTCTTCGGTGAGGTTGGTTATTTTGTAACCCGCACACACACACAAGATGAGACAGTCACAATGTCGGAGGAAACTGCTTTTATTTAATAGCAGTGCAGGCAAAAGTACAAACAAGGGCAAATCCAGTGAAGAGTAGTCAAGGGGAGTGTGAGGTCGAAGCCGGGGAATCGGAGAATATAAAAGGGGCAAATCCAAAGAGAGAGGTCGTGGAAAGCGTAGGGTCAAAGCCGGGGTAATCAGAATCAGCGAGACGGGACTAGTGGGAGCAAAAGACAGGGGAACAAGGGGAGCTGGCAAGCTAAGGGGTAAACGAGAGGAGTACTAAACTAGAGGAGACTAGCGGGGGGCAAAGAGACGGGAAACTAAATACAATAACCAACAGGCGTGAGACGAAAGGGTTGTGATATATAAAGGGGCGAGTGCAGGTGTAAACAATGATAGGTGATGAGACGAGTGCAGGTGTATACAATGAACAGGAGTGCAGATGACGCGAGTGCAGGTGTACATAATGTTCTGGCAATAGAAGTGGGCATGTGAGCCCGAGGGGGGTAGATAGTGTACGAGCATGTGAGCTCGTAGGAGTAAAACGAGCGTGCAAGCTCGAGCGAGCAAAACGACCGTAGAAGCTCGAGGGGGCGGAGCGAGGGAGTGGGAAGCGAGCGAGTACGCTCGCGGAGTGCGTGTGTGTGCTCGGTGAAGCCGAGCGTGCACGTGAGCTGGACGAAGGGGAGCGCGTGTGCGTGCTCGAGGAAGCGGGGATGGGGCAGAGGAGCGGGGTTCGTGACAGGGAAATGTCAGAATTCCCTTCTATCACTGTTTATAACTAAATAAAACAACCACTAATCTTACTATCTACACACTTCTTGTTCTGTAAAAAACTTCCTGCCACTCCAACTCTCAAATCAGTTTGATCATTCCAAAGTTGTTATGCTTAAAAGGCTGATTACTCTGAATTTCAGACTCTACACTGAAAATCTATGCTACACAAACAAACTAGAAATGTCCCAACCACAATCAGTATTCTTTAAGTTGTTAGACTTTTTACTCCAGTTAATATTTATCAGCATCAATGACTATATAGGCATTTACTTTAATGTTTTGTCGACAAAAAAGCTATTGAACAATTCTCAGGAAAACTATGTTTTAAAGAGAAGTTCATTGAACACATGTTGACCTGCCATTGTGGTGTGTTGTCACACTATATGGAGAAAGTTGTCATAATGGGTACTTGCCATTAAATATCTTACCGTACAACAATGAAATATGACATACATTTAAATTGTATGCAATACAAAATAATTCATGAAACAACAAAAATATGAGAACAGAAATTTAAATTGTATATATTGTATGAAAATTACAACACAAAACACTTCACAATTTGCCCCATCAAAATGTGACAACATGCCCCAACCTGACATTTATGAAAAATACCCTTGTCCTGAGAACAAAGTTCAACCTTTATGTTAAAATCTATTTTGGTCATATAGTTGATGCTTTCCAGAATGTATGCCAGTGTGCTTTTATTGTGTCACTTGTTTACCCAACATCTATTACAAAAATGCAATAATGTTCAAATTTAATTTAGAGGATAAAATTCAGTTACAGAGATTACAAATAAGCCCCGGTCTCCCCAAAACCTTGAAAGAATGTTATTTCTGAGAGTTAGGATTGGTGTTTTGTGCTGTATCCTTGTGCAACCTTGCGTACACATGTGTACGTTGTATTTTGGCTTCGCTATTCACAACACATCATTTAAATACATTTAAACCGACTTAATACTGTTCACAACACTCTAGTCTGTCATTTAATGGTTAAAATTCTGATGCACCAAGTCACGTGACACAACAGTGTGGACTGCTTCTACGGGCGCAGAGCCATCAAAAGTGCCTCTGGTAAGAAACCTCTTTAAGTTTTTTAATTGAAACCTGTTTAGGTGTAAAGAGTAGCGTCTCTAGTTTCATTTGGTATGTCACTTTAAAAACATTATAAATTTTTTGCGCTTCAGCGCTCCGATAAACATGATGTCCACATACGGGTATTGTGGGACATTATTACCTCAAAAAAATAAAAACAACATGTTAGTTATGTTGAATAACTTTACACATTAACAACTCTGTGGGTTATTTTGCTTCATTTTAAGATAAATTTGATGTATTTTATTTTGTAATCACTGTACAATATGATTCTATTCATTAACATTAGTAAATGCATTCCTATATCCACAGTGCATTTTCACATTGAGAATCGATGGGTTCATCCATAAGCTGAAAAATGTCACTTAAGGTGCATTTCGAACTGTTCTGAGACCAGTGCAGACAGACAGCACACTAAAGGCTAAGTCATTCACTAAATAGGGAGCAAGGGAGCATCCTATAGCTCTTTATGCAGCTAAGTGAATTCAATCCAAATTTCCTATTAGTACCAAAAGTTCAGTTTCAGGCTGCAGATGATGTTTGGACCTCTCAATATGTTTGTCAGACATATGACAATGTTAATCAGTACATAGATTCAGAATTGATCATGTATAATTTTATTTTAACATGGTTGGCCGTGATTGGACGATGCTGGCCATTGCACTGAATCAGAAATATTTATGCTAATTTCTTATGCAATGTCTGTGACGTCTCAAAGACATGAATAACCAACATTCTTGGAAACATAATGAACAATTTGATGAAAAAAAAATGTATAGCTTGGTATTATTTAAAATGTCACAACTTAGTCCCGCTGTCCACATAGGTGGACAACAATTTTTAGGAAAACTATTTGCGCCAGAATTATTTAATAAAAAATGTTTTGCTTGTTATTTGGATTCCAAAAGTCACTTAATACTAAATAGTTACTAGAATAATCCTGGGGCAGTTTCTAGCTAAAGGTCACAATCATGACAGGGAATCTTAGTAAGCTAAGACTACTTAAGCGACAATTCTTGTGATTAAAGTTAATCACGAGACTAACAAGTTCAGTGTTATTTTTGTATAGAATATTGTGTGAGGCATAAATCTGATATAGGTCGTTTTTGATTAAAATTAGCCTAAAATAATTTTCAAATTGGTATTTTAAGCCCTACACATACTATTTTGCCATTTTCACAAGAAAGAGGAAAGGAGAGGCTCAGTGTCGTATTCTACTCTTTAGTCTTTTTGTTTATTTGGTTTATTTTAACTATTATTGCCAAGTTGTTACAAGTGAATGCAAGTCTCTTCTAGATGATTTAAAATGCAAAAACTGCTCAAGGGGTCCTCTTGTGGTGAGGAGAGGAAACACAGTTCTGATTGCACTGAAGGAAGTACAGTTAGTGTTATTTCATATTAAAGCTTTGGAGAGTAACTTAATCTTCTTAAACGCACATATTATATATTTTTCTAACTGTACTCATACTTTTCACTTTCTTTTATTCTTTTTATACATCGAATCTGTTTGTAGGAAATTATAGTGACAGTTTTCACATTCTTGTTATTTTCAATCAAATTTCATATCATTATGTGTTTCACTGCCACAGCTATAAACAGAACGCTGATAAATCTTTCAGATAATAAAAACATCATAAATCATAATTATATCTCTTCCTACTCATCGGCTCATTTTCGAAAGTTTTTTTATGGTTTGATTCAGTATATGTTTCCACAGCAGCAATACAAACAAAAAATTGCGTGTATTTAGGATAAAAAGAACATTTTGCAGACTTAGCCACATGGCTGACACGTCATGGTAGCATTTGCTTTAATTTCAACTCAGACTTCATTTACATACCAGAAACTTAATTAGGATAATCCAAGAAGTTTTAAAAATAGCGCATAGTAATAAGCAATAAAGGAGTGTCTGGTGATTTTCGGAAAATAGCATTGAGTTTTATTTATACAATTTTTCCGTTTTGCCATGAATGCTGTCATTGATTGTGTGTTTTTAAAGCAAGCATAATTTCTACCATAAAACTTCCAATATGAATTAAAAGGTTATGAATATGTTAAAATATACAGTCTGAACTGTCATGCTTTGCCTTGGAGTGTGAGCATACTGCCCTGGTTTGTCTTGCCACCCCCCATTAGGGCGTGTGTGTGTGCGTGCGTGCGTGCGTGCGTGTGTGTGTGTTGTGGCATCTGAGCCGGGATTGTAGGCAGCCTTCATGCCCAACCCCACTTATAATTACAGACAGAATGCAGCTCTCCTAAAAAGATTGATTTTCTTGACTGCCATGGATAACATTCAGTTTGGCAATGGCTAAAAGTGAGACAGATGACAAAAGCGAGTGGGGGGGGATGTTGATTCATAAGTAATGCAAAATATCCTACATGGAAGAAAGTGGTTGGCACATACTCAAATGTGTATGTACTCCAAGCTGTGCCTTCCCATAAACCAACAGTCTGTTTGATGTTCAGTTTCCTAGAGGAAGCCTTCACTAAAATAAGTTCAGCAACACTGATCAAAAAACACTGTGTCTACCTCCCTTTATTTTGCTCCTTTCTACTTGATCTGTCAAAGCCGTCTCTTTCTCTCTGTGTCCCTCACTGTACTGGCAGTTGGTTGTGGTTGAAGGTTTGCTTTGGCAGATCGCTTGTCTTCTCTTGGCTGGGACAAACATTGTGTCCTGCTACTGGCTGGGAGAGAGGAGGGGGGAGAGGTGGAGGCGTGGTTTCTAGCTGGTAATGAAGACTTCTCTTTTCATCCTCAGAACGTAGAATTGGAGTACCGGGACAGGGGGCTGCACTGCTTTATTGCACTTTCTCTCTCTTTTTCTACCTCTCTCTCTCTCTCTCTCTCTCTCTCTCTCTCTCCTCGAGTGCTGGGTCTAAACGTGCAGTGGCAGATATGAACCTCACACTTATCCAGACATCACAAGCATGTAGGTAAGAACCATTGCTGTCATTGTATGCCAATGTTAATGTTGCTCTTGGAAGTCTGGCTATCTGTCTGTCGGCGTGGGGGGTCTGTGTCCTCACTGACACATAAAACACTTTAGAGACACATTGATACATTTATTAACTTAATATAGACACACTTAGACAGTCTTATAAACACTTTTTCCAAGACTGTCAGTTTAACTGTTTCATGTCAAGATCAATAAAAAATAGTTTGAGACTTTGAAATTATGCAATTTTATGTGACAGACTAAAGGAGAAATGTATTTGTGCATGTCAATGCTGAGGTTTACTTTCCAAAAAAGAGAGATTATGAAGAGAGAGAGAGAGAGAGAGAGAGAGAGAGTGTGTGTGTGTGGGTGAGAGAGTGTGTGTGTGTGTGTGTGTATGTGTGTGTGTGTGTTTAATTTGGCATCTAGGGTGTGTATAATTCGAGTTCATATAAGAGTGTGCAAGTGTAAACATTTGAGGGTATTTGTGAGATACACTGCAAGGTGTGTGTGAGTAAATGATTGGGCATTAGTGTGTTTTTATGAAGGTGTGCAGTGTAATGTGTGTTTATTTGCTGTGGTGATGGCCAGAGTCTTGCTGTTGGCTTTTCAAACTCATCTGTGTAAATAGAGACTCAAGGATGGAGGGGAGGGGACGGTCCGTCATCTGTCTCTCAGCCGCCTCTCTCCTTTGATCTGAGACCTCTGGAAGTGTCCCTTCTCCCTGCGGCCCGCTCCAGATCCGGACCGGCCAGCTTTCATCCGCACTCAGGAAAATCTACTGTATGCACTCGTTCACCTCCATCCTGAATATCAGACTACATCTTCATCCGCTTGCCCTTCCTGCCCAAGAACAGCCTGTTTAGCCTTTTACCGCCATCCCTCTGTCCATCAATCAATCTGTTTCAGTCAGTTTTACCAACCTTATGCCTGATTCATCCCTTCAGCTGTGGTTTGAATACAACAAACCGCCTGCTCCCCACTTGGGATAATGGCTGTTTTTTAAACCTCCCCCCGAAAAATCTTAAGTGAGTTTCCATTAGTTTTTATGCGGGGCCATGAGAATTATGGTTTCCCAAATGTTCTCCTGAATAGTGCACAGGAGCCTTAGCTAATTGAAAAAACACATGCGGAGGGAAGGAGACGGACCTACTGTCACAAATGAACTTTCCAGAGCTGGCGGTGAAGGTGGAGAGAGAAAGAGAGAGTTTTCATGGTGAAGTTCGGCTGGTAAAGTTTTGGTAGTTCAGCTGAAAGGACAGCTGGAGGTTGTAGACATATAGTGAGATAAGGAAGTAGGGGCAGAGAACATATGACCAGGGTGAAGCAGGGGCACAGTTCCAGAAGTACACAAGGGCATAGGGACAGAGGGATGCAATGACTTAAGAACAGAGTGATGCAATGAAATAAGGATAGAGAAATGCAGGGACATAAGGATGTGGTGACATAAGGACAGAGGAATGCAGAGAGGAAAGGACAGAGGGACACAGATAAAGAGGAATGTATGGACATAATGGAAAAGGGAAACTGGCACAGAGGGACACAGTGATATTGGGATGCATGGACAGAGGGACAAAATGACATACGGACACAGTGACATAGGGACCGAGGGATCCAAGAAACAGAGAAACACAGGGACAGAAGGACACATAAACATAGGGATGCCAGAATATTCTGACTATATACTCACTGAGCACTTTATTTGGTATACATGTACACCTACTTATTCATGCGATTATCTAATAATCAGCCAATCATGTGGCAGCAGTGCAATACATAAAATCATTCAGATACAGGTCAGTTGCATCAACCATCAGAATGGGGAAAAAGTTATCTCAGTGATTTTGACAGTGGCATAATTGTCGGACGGGCTGGTTTGAGTATTTATGTAACTGCTGATCTACTGGGATTTTCACACACAACTCTCTCTTGAGTATACTCAGAATGGTGTCAATAACAAAAAACATCCAGTGAGAGGCAGTTCTGCAGACTGAAACAACTTGTTGATGAGAGAGGTCAACGGAGAATAGCCAGACTGGTTCAAAGTGACAGAAAGTCTATGGTAACTCAGATGACTACTCTGTACAATTGTGGTGAGCAAAATAGCATATCAGAATGCACAACATGTCGATCCTTGATGCGGATGGGCTACAACAGCAGAAGAACATGTGGGGCACTTTATTAGGACCATAGTGTTCCTAACAAAGTGCTAAGTTAGTTTAGGGACCCAAAGACATAAGGAAAAGGGGACATAGGTACGTTGGGACAGAAGTAGAGGGATATAAGGGCAGAGGGATGCACGATATAGTGATGGAGGGATATACTGATGCAGGGACATAGGAATATAAAAAGCAGATTTTGTGAGAACGCATAACTATCCAGTAGCAAGTGCTTCCTTTTTGAATGTCTACTGTCTAAATGTCTTACCAACAGCAGCTGAGAGCATCTCAGTGTCTAGATAATGTGTCTTCATCATGTAAAGGACTTCCTGTCCTGGACAGTGCAGCAGATGGAGTGGTATTTGGTTACTAAGTTCCACCAGATAGCAGTAAAAACCTCCACCATCCACACTTCTGAATTCTCAATAGCCCCAAAGACCAGGACACATGTGAACTATCCCAGTCAAATGTCAGTCCAGTCACAGGACAGTAACTTCCACAGGCTTATATTAGATTTTTGGTGTCTTAACTGCAAAATGCAGAGCAGTCTCTTGGGCTATATCCAACAGTGACTTTTTGTGTATCTTTCCAGTTTTACCACCCTGGTTATGTTTTGTGTGAATCTGTATAGAGTGCCATCCACAACAAAACAACTGTAGAGTCCCTTTGTCCAACAGTGGCCACGGTATTTCTGGTGTATATCATTGTTTGTTTCACACATTCCTCATTAACACATTAACCAGGGTCTGCATTTTGAGGGGCATAACAGTCCAGCCTGACCTCTTGACCAATGCCTGATGGTGTTTAACTCAAACCCACTCCAATGTGGATCGTAAAGCATCACATGTGCACACGTGAAAACTCATACAAACACTTTTGCTCACATACAGTACAAACTCAGAGCCATAATGGAATCAGTAGCAGAGCTCTTAACTTTGACTGCTCAGTAGATCAGCAGTTACAAATGCATCATTCCCTTAAAACAAATAAAAATAGCATGCTCCCTATTAGAACTTGGAGAACATTAGACTCATAGTATTTTATCCTCTATTACCTCAAGCAGAGGCCTCATAAAACCAAGTCTTGATTTAGTATGATTAGCAAACCTTAGAAAGATATGGTAATGGATTTGTTTTGTGTCTTCAAGGCAAGCGTTATTATTACTATTGCTCATACAATGTATTAAACTTTGGCACATAACTCATGCTGCACTGTCATAGAAATGAATGATATGTCAAATTGTGCGGCTTGTTCAGGAGAGGTGTGCTATTACTTTTCTAAATAATCAGATATAATTTTTCACGTTTATTTTGTTTCATTGACTTGCACTCCTAGATGGACCCAAACCACATTTAGGAAGCAGAATATAATAGAGACTTGGGGGTGGGCTCTTATCAACTTGGGCCAAGACGAAACCCCCCTAGAACACCTTAAAAACCAAAGAGCAATGCCTTAGGACCCACCCAGAATAGAGAAAGGTTACATTGTTGGAAAGCATTTTTGGAAATTAGATTTCTAATTGTTTAATAGGGGCATTGTAATCAAATACAGATGTTAAGAGAAGTGTGCACATGGTGAAATTTCAGTTTAGAGATTTGCCTCTTGCTGAGTCTGTGTGTATGTTAAGTGTGAAAGTGTGAAAAGCTGAGGTACTGCTAAGTTTCACTAAATTATGCCAAAGTTTCCTGGTATATTTGCAGATCATTTATATTTAGTGCAGCACTTAGCATCAATTATACACATACGTGCATAAAGGAAAGCACACAAAGATCTCTCTCTTTAGCACGCACGCACACACAGTAATATGCCTGCATTTAGGTAAATACTTTCACAGCTATGCTTGCACAGTCATATAGGGTCTGTTCCAAAACCTAGTGAGCGCTAATGCTCCTAGAGGGCATTTTATGGCATCATAGGCGTGTTACCCATGTGAAAGCTGTTCCAAAAGGTAGGTACTTTAATTATGCTGCCTCCCAAGACACCTAGTTTTGGCCAAATTCTAAGGCAGCATCGTATGTATCTTGCCACATGTTGGCAATCCCAAAAAGCACTGTGATGAGTTCGGTAGAAAAATAACTCCGAGATGGTGGGCGAAGCAAGACATTTCAATTATAAATATACTTATAATCCATTAAATTCTGACAAGTATCAATATTTCTTTTTTAAATAATAGGAAACTGACTATTTTACCCCAAATTAATTTGCTGTGTACTGTATATTTATGATCATTAGAGTATGTGCACTGTGGATGCAGAGCGCTATTTAAATAATGCATGGAATTGTCATCTATGTTGAGTATTCCAAATTGGTCTCTTATGGTGCTCCATTTCAGTTAGAAGGCAGCTGCCTATGTAGGCAGGAGACAGTGAGGCAGCTCAATAGGTTGGTAGTAACAACCGGGTTGTATCTTCTTTAGTCTGAGCGTCCTGCGTCACTTGATATAACCAGTCATTTATAATTGAGAAATACGGATATGTTAGTGCAATGCATGGCTAAAGGTGTTGACCATCAATTACTTTTACTTGGTCAAACGTGTGCTTAAGAGTCTCATTTCGTGTCTACTCCAGAGGAAAATCCCCAGCGGGAATTCCACTCAGGGTTGGGGAAGTTGAGGCTTCACAGACAGAGAGAGAGTGGGATGCGCCGGCCACTTGGTATGCTGCTAAATGGTCCTCCGCCAACTGTACAGCTTCATTTAGTGATGCCGTGCGTTGGCACTGCACCCACTCTGCCGATCCTTTCAGTAGTCAGGAGATTAATTGCTCAGGCACCATGAGATCGATGACATGCCTGACATCGCTTGGCTCCTCAGCCAGCACCCACTGCCGGCAGGCGTCACGGAGTTGTTGAGTGAAGGCAAACGGACGGCGGACTTCACTCAGCATCAGGGATTGGAACTACTTGCAGCGCTCCTCTGGACTGTGGCTGACCTGCTGCAGGATGGCTTTCTTCAGCTCAGGGTACCTCAGGAGGTTGTAGACTGGGAGCTGTTGGGCCACGAGTTGGGTCTCCCTGGTCAGCAGCGGTAAGATGTGAACTGCCCATTGTGTCCGCGGCCATTCTAGAGCTTGGGCCATGCACTCAAGAGCTCCAGAAAGGCATCCGAATCGTCTTGCTTTCTAAGCATCGTCATCTTTGTAAGCAACACATGGGGGCACCAAGCTCTGCCGCTGGTTCTGCTCTGTCCGCAGATCCATTTGGGCCTGGTGTTGTGCCTGGTGGATGCTGGGATTGGAACACTTCCTCCAGCGGTGGAGATGACTCCCTAGGAAGGAAGTGGGAGAGTCCATGTGAGTCAGAAATTTATAAACAAAAATAATATAAAATCGCTTTGCAACTTTATACACAACCAAAAGTCTGCTTTGCAGAATAAAAGATAAGACAGGTTAGCTTTTCAGCACAACACTCAATAAATATTCTGGTAACAGACATGCAATCTCTGGTCTGTATTTCTCTCTCTCTCTCTCTCTCTCTCTCTCTCTCTCTCTGTCTCTGGACTGGGCCATCTTTTATCTCCCCTGACTCTCACTGTGAACATAGAAATGGTAATTATTCACAATTCATATCAGGTGGATGTCCTTACCTTTTTCTCTCCCCCCAAACATTCTCTTCATTTTGCATTACGGTTTTTGAGCCTTAAATAAGACATGTACCGTTATCCCAGACCATCCTGTTGCCTTCCTTTAAGATGTATGACCTCAGACACAACTGAAACATCTCAAACTGATAACAGGAACATTATGGCAGTGCTTTGCCAATATTTTGGCAGACATTAAGTCAGCAGTTAGTCATCTTAGCCCTGCTGATTACAATTGTGCATTTTCTGGTCCTTCCTCTTTTGGAGTGACAGTATCTGCAGAAGGGTAGACTGTGTGTTGTATCCTAAAGAACTGGTCTGACAATCAAAATGTAGTTTCAACATCCATGATACTGTACTGATCCATGAACTACCACTATGTGTCCCCTTTATCAAGACACTTTACCTCAGGCTGGACCAGTGGGATTGCTTTTGATGAAAGTATCAGAAATTGTGGTGTTTGCTAAGGCAAGCATCAATATTGCTCAAACTAAGGATTATGGATTTGAATAAAACTCTAATTCTAAGTATTAAACTTTGCCAGGTAACACTTCCTGATAAATCAAATTGTGTGGCTTGCTATGGAGAGGTTACTATTATAAGGAGGGACCAGAGTCATATCTTGCGAGCAGAATATCAAAGAGACTTGGAGGTGGGCTCTTTTTTACCCAGGCTAGTATACAACCACATAGCAACCACCCAGAACTCTCTAGCAACACTCTCTTACAACCAGCCACAACACTCTACAATCACTAGCACCACTCACATTTTCTCCAGAAAATGCAATGATCAAGTTTATCAAGCTTGCAATTTGCATCTACAGATTATAGTGTCTTGTAGACCATATTCAGACTAAAGGATTCATTTATAGACATATACAGATAAAACAGTGGATGGGGTGTAGTTTTGTTAGTTTTGTAATGAGAAGTGTAGTGAGATGTCAAAATTTGAAACATTGGGCTGTGCTGAGATAATTTTAATGAGTTATTGTTTGCTGTGTGTTTATGGTGACTGAAGAAGTTAGGTAGATAAGAGACGCTATTTCTGTCTCCGTCAGGCAGATGGCTGGGGGTTTAAGCATTCAGAAAGGCCCATTTGAGGGAATCTCCTGTAAATTAGAGCATTTCATATCCCCAGACATTCTGGCGCTTTTCCAAAAAAGCTGGCTGCTTCCCCTTTCTTCATTTCCACTTTCTTCCGCCACATTCCTCCTGTACTCTCTCTCTCTCTCCCTCCCCCTCTTTTTCTTTTCCATACTATTTCTTCACTCTCTTTTTGACTTTTCCTCTCTCTCTCTCTCTCTCTCTCTCTTTCTCTCTCTCTCTTTAACTCTCTCAATCACCCTTCTCCATCTCCAGATGTGGCATTGTTTAGACGCATTTGTTTTGCTCAGGCAGACGGTTGACCTGCCCAATGCTGATGTCATGCTCTATTTAAAGAAGAAAACCGCCGTGAGCTCTTTAGTGGATTCAGGGTCATGTCTTTCCTGGGGGGCGGTTTCAAGGGTTTACTTTTTGCAAGGCCATTAGGCCTGTGGAAATGATTGATAAGCAGATCTGATTGGCTGATATGTAAATGTGGCATTGATTATGGTTAAAGATCTAGGCTGGTAACTGAAAGGTTAAGGTTCAACGCCTCCAAAGGTAAATCCATAAACCTTCACCATTATGCCCTTCAGCAATACACTTAACCCCAGATTAGTCAAGGGGAACTGAACCTGTAATACAGTTAGTGTACTGTAAGATGCTCTGGATAAAAGTGCCACTAATTATCTTAAACTTCTGTACTGCACCTAGCATCTCACACAGGAGAGGAATTTGGTTTAGTTTGCATGGCTGTGTATATTTGTGTGTGACTGTTTGCACAGACTACGCAAACACCTAATTCAGTATTCAATGAATTGTTTGCACATTCTTTCAAATTTCTCGGAGAGCGCTTGATTGTTACATTGCATTAGTGTATATTTATATTTAGTCTCAAAACTCCTGCACAGACTTTGACTAACTATAGTGTACCTTCTTAACCTACTTGGATTAAGTAAGAATATTTTCTTAAAAACAAAAAAGAACACAAAATAAATAATTATACTGTCTAGGTGACAGGAGCTTCCAGTCAACAACAATACAAACAATACCAAAAACAGCAGCAATACATAGGTAATTAAAAACAAAAAAGAACACAAAATAAATAATTATACATATACGTACATACACTCACCTTCATACATACCCACATACACACGTAGTGCAAATCTAATACAATCTGTTATATAAAGAACAAAAATACAGTATATTATGTACAGAGCAATGTAAGTAATGGCAGAAGTGGATAAGTTGGATAATATAAATTTAAATTAAAATTAAACTGTGTATTGCACATAATTATTGCTCAGTGGGGCAATTTAATTGTTCATTAGATGGATGGCCTGAGGGAAAAAACTGTTCCTGTGTCTGACAGTTCTGGTGCTCAGTGCTCTGAAGCGCCGGCCAGAAGACAACAGTTCAAAAAGGTAGTGGGCAGGGTGAGTGGGGTCCAGAGTGATTTTACCAGCCTTTTTCCTCACTCTGGAAGTGTATAGTTCTTGAAGGGGGGGGGGGCAGGGGGCAACCAATAATCCTCTCAGCAGACCGAACTGTCCTTTGTAGTCTTCTGATGTCTGATTTTGTAGCTGCACCAAACCAGACAGTTATTTAAGTGCAGAGGACAGACTCAATGACTGCAGAGTAGAACTGTTTCAGCAGCACTGGTGGCAGGTTGAACTTCCTCAGCTGGCGAAGGAAGTACAACCTCTGCTGGGCCTTTTTCACAATGGAGTCGATGTGTATCTCCCACTTCAGGTCCTGTGAGATGGTAGTGCCCAGGAACCTGAATGACTCCACTGCTGCCACAGTGCTGTTTAGAATGGTGAGGGGGGACAATGTTGGGGTGTTCAGCTCCAGGTTGTTTTGACTGCACCAGACAGCCAGCCATTCAACCTCCTTTCTATATGCAGACTCATCATCATCTCGGATGAGGCCGATGACAGTGGTGTCGTCTGCAACTTCAGGAGCTTGACAGAGGGGTCCTTGGTGGTGCAGTCATTGGTGTACAGGGAGAAGAGTAGTGGGGAGAGCACACATCCCTGGGGGGCACCAGTGCTGATGGTACAGGTGGTGGAAGTGAATTTTCCCTGCCTCACAAGCTGCTGCCTGTCCATCAGAAAGCTGGTAATCAACTGACAGGTAGAGGTGGGAACAGGGAGTTGGATTAACTTATTCCGGAGTATATCTGGTATGATTGTGTTGAAAGCCGAGCTGAAGTCCACAAAAAGGATCCTTACGTATGTCCCCGGTCTGTCCAGATGTTGCAGGATATGATGCAAACCCATGTTGACTGCATCATCCACAGACCTGTTTGCTCGATAAGCAAATTGAAGGGGGTCCAGAAAGGCTCCAGTGATGTCCTTCAGATGGGCCAACACCAGTCTCTCAAATGACTTCATGACCACAGATGTCAGGGCGACAGGTTTGTAGTCATTAAGTCCTGTGATTTTAGGTTTCTTAGGGACGGGGATAATGACTGAGCATTTGAAGCAGCATGGGACTTCACACTGCTCCAGTGATCTATTGAAGATCTGAGTGAAGATGGGGGCCAGTTGGTTAGCACAGGAACGAAGGCAAGCTGGTGAGATGCCATCTGGTCCTGGAGCCTTCCTTGTCCTTTGCTTCCGAAAGACACGGCACACATCGTCCTCACAGATCTTGAGTGCAGGTAGTGTAGCAGGAGGGGGGTTGCAGGAGGTGTTAATGGTTGTGTGAAATGAAGGTCCGAGTGCATGTGGGGTGTGAAATCGGGCCTTTCAAATCTGCAGTAAAACACATTCAGGTCGTCAGCCAGTCGTTGGTCCGCCACAGGGTTGGGGGTAGGAGTCCTGTAATTAGTAAGTTGTTCAGGCCACTCCACACTGATGCAGGGTCGCTCAGATCATGCTAAAAGAAGCACAATTTATTGGTTATTAAGGTTATTGGTTGTTGTCCATTATAAGTGTTAATTTTACACCCCATGAATCTGTCGAGCGGGGTATCATTACATGGTGCCTCTATGCGTTGCATACCTTGTATATATGGTTTTTGCACCTCTGCTCCTATCTATAAGGCGATTCGTTATTTTAGCATTACAATTTGTCCCATTCATAGGTATACTAGTGACTCATCTCATACTGTACTGTCTCTGTTCACGTGAGGAGTGCTATTTGTAAAACACATGGCACCATTACCGGTGTCAATTATGAAGTTTCACTTAGGCTAAAATGTAACTGCCTATATAGACTGCTCACTAGGTTTTAGCACTGAGTTCATCCACAGTCCTACATTGTAGTTCCTCTGTTGTAAAGTGACCTGAATCTGCCCTGGTCTTTGCCACCAGTGCAATTCTTTGATGTCTGGGAAAACCACTGTGGCACTGTTTTACCCTGTCAGTATTGCTTGGAGCCCAGCTGCTATAGTCAGGTCCTGATGTCACATTCCCCATAGGTGTGTCCAGACGCTACAGTGTATGAGCCTCAAACATGCATGTTTGCCAGGTCAGAATAAGTGTTGGCGGTTAAATGGCTGATTCATGAGTGATTCCTGGGAAATGTTTCCAGGCATAAACTTTTCTATGCAGCGGATTTGTATGTTTACTTTAGGATTTTGTAAATTGTTTAAAACGGTAGTTAGCTGGAAAGTTACTGATAAACACTGATATATTCAGTGTTTGATGGCTAGTTAGCTTCCTGTCTGGGATCTAGCTTACTTCACTCTCTTTACACCTTATAATCAACATTAAAAGAAAATCGACACTATTTACCTTCTTAAAGAAATATTCTGCATTCAATACAGGTTAAGCTCAATCAGCATAATATTTATTACCACAAAAAATAAGATTATTTTTTTGATGACAAAAGCGGTTGTTTGAGCTTAGCTTGTATATTCCTTTAAGAAAGTAAATAGGGTCCATTTTCGTTTCAATGTTCACTTTAAAACATATTTAATACATGTTCATTGTGTTATTTTGCATATTTCATAAAGTGCACAATATTCCAAAGAACAAATGTGACTTTGTAATCTTCAAAACATACTTAACCCAGTGTTTCTCAATTCTTTCTTGGTGTACCACAAACACTACACATTTTATATGTCTACCTGATTTGACACACTCAATAGGATGGAGAATCACTGACTTAAACAATAATATCTTAGTCCAGTCAAATAGATGGATAAATAATAAGAATGGAAATAAAAAAGGGTTGTGGCTCTTTAACATTGACTTTAAGCATGGGAAAGAGCATAAAAGTCTTGTTTCATAGTTTTTTAACATTCTGCTATTATAAAGCATACAAGTGCTGCTATATCAGCCATTTTTAGTTGCGTAGAAGTGGCTTTTTGAAGTTGTATCTTTCTGCCAATGTGCTCTATAATTCAGATACATTTGTGTTTATTGTTTGTGAGCAGCAAATGGACTGTGTCTAGTTTAGGTTACTTTATCTGATGTGTACTTTGTATGTGGTCTTTTTGATGTGGCCCGTGCGGATATTATACAGGTTGTGACATTGACAAACTGCACATTTTCAGTCTCCTGTTCTCAGCTTCAATGGCACTCTCACACACACATACACACACACACACACACACACACACACACACACACACACACACACACACACACACTGGCATTATAATGGCTAAAGATAACATTTGGCTCTAGACGGCACAATCAGCTGGTAGAAGGGGTCAAACACATCTATTTGAGCACTTCTGTCTGGTCGGATTTGTTATGATGGTGTGTAAACACTGGACCACACCAAATGACACAAATGTGCACCACAAAGCCATTTTGGCAAATCATGTACACACCCTTGAGTGGCTCTCATTCATAGGCATTTACACAGTCAGTGTGAGGAAGCAGTATGTGGGATTACGTAGTTATGGTTTGGTACATCCGGGGATGTCCTCAATTGGAAAAAAAATATATATATATATTTTAGTGTTATGGTTTGGGTTAGATTTAGTCTATAGTAATTATAATTAGCTTATAATATAAAAACATACAAGTCTATGATATGTCCCCATTTAGATGCCCGAGTATATGTAGACAAAATTTCTGAAATGTGCCCTGATAAAACCATGAGTAATAGTTACAGTATAGTTTATTTTGTTCTCAGGTTTATATCCAATTTCAGATTTCAAACGTAACATGCCTTTGTACAATCTCTTCCTGTCCATGGGCAGTCCTTGCCCAAAATAAGCAGTTACGTGGACCAGATTTTAAGCCAATAGTCAAAAGTTTGGCTACATGTAGATCAGTGGCTTTTTGAGAGACTTGCACAGAGGTACACATTCCAACAGTTGCACACAAATGCACACAATTCACTCATTTATAAATGCAGATTCTTGTCTGGAGTGATTCATCTGTCTATGACATGGGTGATAGATTTTGAGTGTCCATGCAGCATGCTTCATACACCAGCGGCAGTGATTTTGCGGGAAAGACTCAAACCCAAACTTCCTTATCCTCTAAATCTCGGTTTCCACACCTCCATCTCAATGCCTTTCCATCTGTCCATCACTACTTTCATTTCTCCAAAAGAAAAACAAAAAACATCTTAAGATTTGAATGTGAATGTGGCCAAAAGGAGAATTAGGCTTTCTAAGCCAAGGGCTCACTTGAGGACAGTTTTGTGTCACGTGAAAAACGGTTACTGGCAAACAACATTTGCCGTCCAGTGTTTGGAACAGATATGGGATCTGGAATGTTTTAAGGACATTAATTACATGAAGATGCGACTGGAGATGCTCCAGCTGTGTGCCAGCTGAAAGAAAAAGGGATGGGAAGAAAATGAGTTTACATAGCTGTTTTTACAGCATTGCAGGTGGACAAAAGTAGGAACAGGTGGTGGTAGAGACTGAAAGAAAAAGAGAAGGGCAGGGACAGTGTGAACAGATCAGATGGGTGAAATACCATCTGAGAGAGGGGTGAAATTGTAAAAATGGAGGGGTTTTCAAAGCTTCTCACCTTGTCAAATTATAATCTTAGAGGTAATGTGCCTCCTCCGAATCATGCTCATCATTTATTATGTGAACGTTATTATTCCTGGTTTCCGAGGGACTGGAACCCAGGTCTCTAAGGCAGCTTGCGCAACATGCTATCAGTAGAACATAGCAAAAGCTAGCTTCTAGCATTGCTGCAAGTGGCACTATAGTTTGCATTAGTGTAAATTGTCTTGTACAGTAAGTTTTCTCTTTCAGGTTAAACTACTGACAAGGTGTTGCAAAATTTTGAAGATAATCTTGCTAAGCAAATTTAATGGTAGCTACCTAAGTATTAGCATGTCTGGTTAAATGGCATTTGAGACTAAATCTATTGCTTCCTTAAGTAGTAAGGTTTATCACTGCAACAGTAAAACAAAAATGCCAGGATGGCCACCGTGACTTTGCAATATGTTCATCAACCATTAGTTTGCGTACTTTTGTAGAGTAGGTTTCTGGCCTTACGGTTCATAACATTAGGTACGTTTCTGTCTAGGCCTTCAATGCTATAACTGTGCATCCGTTACAAAGACTTTGTCAGTGAGCTGTTATCAGAATCTCTGGTATTTAGTTTCATCTTTTCTAGTTTCATTACTACTAGCAAAAAAAATGATACTGTCCCCAATTCAGCCCATTGCTAAGCCACATAGGCGCAAGACCTTTTAATGTAAAATCTCCATAGAATCCCTATAAGTCTTCTTTCCTTTCTAATGTGTGGCTCTGAATAGCCGAGGATATGAGTAGAAAAGCCTGTGTTATACAAACCATCTGTGACTCCTCAACACAGATGGCCCAAGATAAAAGACTTGGAGACTTCCGGAAACACGTGGGCATCAAGACTTCCCCGTCATGTGATGTTGGCATGCTGTCGAGAAACTAGTGCCACAGAATCAATGCTTTAATTTGCGAACCTCAACATCTGATTAGACATCATCAACACTTTGCTCCTTTGACACTCCAAAGTGATAGCATATGAGATGATGATTGCGATTGTCCTACAATACTGTCAATGGGGATGTCTGTGTCTGTTTGGAGTAAATTGTGAAGTATGTGTGTGCCTGTGGTTGTTTTCGGTGACCACGTATTTAGATTAGTCCAAACACATGCAATACGATACCCATTTATGGTTGTGATGTTTCCTTTGGAAAGCAAGATGTTTACTTAATATAATTATCTCATCTAAATAGTGTTATTTTGTTTAAATGTTTTTATTCTTGAATTTGTCGTTTAAAATCCTGGATTCTTGCAGGTGTTATTGTCATTTCAGGGGAGTATCTTTAAGATCTTCAATTATTATTCTTGAACGTAACCAACTCCTGAGACTAATGGAAATAATTTTCTCTTTTATAAATCTACATTTATTTATCATAAACTTTGAATCACTTGTTTAAACTCTCATACATTAATATAACTTTTGCATTGCCATATTTATGCACAAATCTACTAGTGCTAGTGTAAACTCTAAAGACTTAGACAATGTCCTTATTAGCTAAAATGAGCTGTTGATGTGAATAAATGGAAGTTTCACCACAGTAGTAAGAATACGATATGTATGGAACAGAGCTGCAAGTATGCCCTTCATTAAAGCTCTGAAACATCAAAATGGGATCACACTCTTAGACTTTTGTACAGAATGTTCCCTGAAAATGGGTTGTTTAACAGCCAGATTATCTTGTTCACAGATGCTTCTAAATGTGGCACCAGTAGGAATGCTTAAAGGGTTTAGTGTTATGACAGCCTCCATAATGCACATGAGTGGTGGGGCTGTCTTGGTTTATCTAAGGCCCACACACATAAAAATAAAAGGTACCCTTTAAGGTACAAGGGCTGTCACTGGAGTGATACCCTCAATGGGACCTTTTTTGTCTCTCTAGTTAAAATGTATAACTTGTTTAAGGAACATAATTATATCCTAAAGACCTATTGCATGTGCATATCTCTCTCTATTGTCTCCATCCATCTCACTGTGAATCTCTGTGACTGACTGAAGACTTTATTTCTGAGAGTCACAGGAAAAAGGGTGATATCAGGTTTCTGTAGTATTTCTTGCTAGGACAAAGCCAGATCCTCCAGAACACCTTCCACAAACCAGTGGTGATTGATTGAAGATTGCATGCTAAGCAAGTCTTCCCTTAAAATGTCCCCAAAATGCATCAATATTTTAGAGAATTAAAGTTTAAAATATCACCCATGCTTCAAGGGAAGTCTATGGCAGATGCTTGTATGGTTGATTTCAAAGGAGCAAAGATTAATGCTCATAAGACCTAAATTAAATGTGTAATTTTGGGTCCCATCTAGACACTAATTCCAGATTCACTGGAAGTCTTCATGAACACTATTTGCATGGGGAAAAATATTGAATTGGTTATGGACAGTGGGAATTTCAATCAATGCATTTGTATCCAACTTGGCAGTGAAGCTTCCCTGTATGACTATATGGGTGGGACTTTGCAACAAACAGCTAATTATTGAAACAATACAGTAGATGTGATATGAAAGGGTTTGAAACAGCCTGGTCTTACAGAACCACTTTACTATACCTACAGTTGAAAAATTAGGTATTTCTTCATAAACACTTTCCTTTTGATCTGTTCCTCACTCAATGCTGTCTTATCTTAAATTATGTGGTTGCTTCAGCAATTGCATTTTAATCTCTCGTTTGCTTTTTATGATGCTATCGGTTAGGTTTAAGTCATGGGGTACTGAGGTGGGTGTATAACTCAATTGAGCATTAGCCTTAGAATCCTTGCCTGTTTGCGAGACAATTTTACTAGCTTTTAGCACCACAGAGTGGCTATTTTACCTCGGAAGTGACGCAATACGTGTAAGGAATGACATAATTTTACAAACATATTGCCAAAATCATGAGATCAGGCTGTTTTTTTTTACATTATATACAGAGTACTCTGAGATACAGATGCAGTTAGTTGTGTGTTGTGACACTTGAGTTTTATTTATTTATTTTTTTTGCCTATTTACATTTGTCAGTTAATTTCATTAAGTCATTTTAACATAATTTATTTGTAGTTTGAAATTCAGTTTTTAGCAGCAACATTGCAGACAGCATAAATAATAGAGATTTGAACAGGACTATACATTTTGCCATTAAAATCACCAGCCGCCACTGAGACCCATATATGACTTTATTCTCCCTCTGATTATTAAATAACATGCTACTGGTCCTTTATTTTCTCCTGCCCCTATCATTATGAGAGATATTCACCGGTACTGCTGAGGCGGAGTTTTCCACTCTCTCCTGGGGAGTGGGGGAGCTCTGTGTGTTGCACTCAGCAAAATATTGCGGCTCATTCCCAAATAATTGCAGTGGTAAAAAATAAGACAACATGTGCTTTCAATTATTTGCATTGCATTTAGACCCCTACTTTTCCTGCTGTAGTTGATTGTGATTGGCAGATTATCAATGGTGGTTGTGAATCATAGGGTGTCTTGTTCAGGCTCTGGCCTGCACCGGTAAGCACCTCTACAGTAGTTGGAGTCTGTGTCCCTATAAAGTGGTATGGGTCAAGGCGAGTTAGCCCTGTAAAAGCAAAGAAGCATGTTTCCACCATTGCAGCACTTGGGAGATTTGTGAGATGATGGCAGTGACAATGAATGTGTGTGCCGAGTTGGAAATACTGAAGTCGCTACTTCCTGTTCCTAGCCAATATGAGCAGGTCTAATTACACTTACACAAACATTTATTCATCCAGCTCAGATACACAAATACATACACAAATGACTGCTTCCTTTAGCATAGTAATGCTATTGGTAAGTGCATCATGTTTCAACAGAATTTGGTGCAAAAGTAGTGAGAATGTACCGTGTTTTCCGGAAATAATGTTGCACCTGAATATAAGGCACACCTGGTCAAAGCTGAGAAAAGAGAAGAAAAAACAAAACCCACACAGATAAGTCACACACCTGTATAAGTTGAACTGACAGAGGTAGCATGCGGCAGGCATTAGGACTGCGGAGCAGCCACCTGACTTCCTTTCAGCCGTTCAAAATATGAAAACGCGCTCCGCGAAGATAACCTCAGGATCTCCGCATCATATTACACACTATTTGGCCTTGTTTTAATCAGGAGCAACTGCTTTTAGTAGTCATCTGCGACTCCGATATAGTGCCACTATTATATAAAACCCCAGCAACCAATATACTGCCTACAGATATAACTAAAGGCAAAAATTAAATATAAAAAATATATAAATAAATAAATAAATATTAGGGCTTTAAAATTATTTTTATTTAAAAAAAATTATATGCAGCTTGCTAACTGATTAGCATGTGGCTAACAGAAATCAACAGCTAACTGATTAGCATGTGGCTAACAGAAATCAACAGCTACTGATTAGGATGGGGCTAACATAAATCAACAGCTACTGATTAGCATGTGGCTAACATAAATCAACAGCTACTGATTAGGATGGGGCTAACACAAGTTAACAGTTACTAATTAGCATGTGGCTAACACAAGTAAACAGCTACTGATGATACAAATTCTGCTACAATAATATGTGAGCAGCATGTATGTACAAATTTTTATTTTTTTAGTTTAGTTTAAACTCAGCAAAAAAATAAATTAAAATAAGGATGCTGAAATAGGGCCATAAAACACATACTAAAAATATTTTTCACAAGAAATTTGAATGCTGAATTTTGTAGACCAGAGCCTTTACTACAACATACTGTGAAAACCATCCTGTCCAATCATTCACATTAAACGATAAATTGATTTAACTTTTAGAAGTCACCTTTTGTTTTGAAAAGGCTGAATGCAAGGGAGGGTCAGTGGTCATGAATACTGATGTATATACATTATCAGAGATTATTTGTTTTGGATTTATGTTTTGGAACTAATGCATTTAAAAGTAGACATTTAAAGGTTTCTAAAGACATATTTATCATGTCTGTGTGACAATTATACACTGAGTTTCGGTTCACTTTTATGACATGCTCTTAGCTAATGTAAAGGTTTAAGCAGTTGAAAGTGCAACCTGTTTTTTTTCTTCTGTATTTTACAAAAGCGCAACATTTTGTTTTTTATTGTGAGAGGATACAAATAAAAGTAGACCCTTTAAAGTTTTAAATTATGTCTTCCTCTTACCTATATGGCCATCAATGTCGGAGAATATTTTAAGGCACCTCCATCGACTCCAGATGATTAAGAGACTTGTCAGTAACAGATACAGTTAATTGGCCCTAGTGTTTTTTTAGCATGACAACTGAGTCGCCATTGAAACCAAAGCCAGAGGGCCTGAAACTGAATCGTGTTTTTATACATTTTATACAGCTTTTACTCTGTAAGTAAAACCTGTTGTATACTATTAATTAATGTTAGTGACTGTCTATCTATTGATATTTCTGATATTTGCAACCCTCTTTGCTATGCACTAATCATCCAGTTCACTGACTGAGTATTTTTACTACGAGTGTGATGAAGCATCACTTTGTAGGGATGTGAGGAGTTGCATTTGACAGCGGTCGGAAATTTGTTAGAACAATAATGTTAGGATTGGACATAAAATTAAAACTGGTTGCATAAGGTACTTTGTACTTTCGTCATTTGTACCTGTGCCATTTATGCTAAGGACAAGGATGATACCTCAGAATTAGCTGCTTATTGAGGTGTGCTATTCCCTTTTTCTAAGAGATTGGACTTGCAATTTCTACTTGGTGGCCAATAAAATTATTTTGATTCTTTTATAATATGAGTGACAAACATGTATACAGCACACTCACGAGTAGGGGTCTCCAAGCAGAGTGTGAGGGTATCTGGGGGTAAGCATTACATCAGATTTAAAGAGGCTGAGTAAGGAGAGAGGGGGAGGAACACAGTAATGTGTGGAAAATATGGAAAAAGAGACCATGGATGAGAGACAGAGAAAGAGAAAGAGGGAAACGTGAGAACCACCTCAGAGGCCCTGATCGCAATAGCAGAGACAGAGAGTGAAGCGAGAGAAAGGAGAGGACTTGTCTTTACAAGTATGAAGTAAATTCCACTTTTAATCTGCACCCAGTCTAAAAAAAGCTGTCCTGCCCTGTGCCAGCTGCCCGCTGGGCAAGTCTATTAAAGTCTGGTCTCTCTGATTGAGCTTATGTGAGGATAGTGTGTATGTGTGTGTGTGTGTGTGTGTGTGTGTGTGTGTGTGTGTGTGTGTGCCAGGCAGAAAAAGAGATTCACTTCAATAATTCAGAAAAACAATTCAATATTCATTGTTCATATTTTTTTTCCAGTATCATTTGCTTCGGTGCATTGGGCTGGGTGACATAATGGTACATATTATGCAATAGTAGAAATGGGGAATACTGTAGAGATTCTGTTTTATCCTTTGAGTGATTTAAAAAATATATCTACAACAAGCAGAAAACTTTTAATTCCCTAGAAGGCCAAAACACAGAATGCTAAAACTGAATTATTAAATAGTCTCACTCCATTTTCTTTGAAAGAGAATTGAGCCTAACCCATCTGTCACAGGACAGATCAGAAAATTCTGACTTTTTCATTTCATCAGTTACTGCGTATGGCCTTGAATTTTATTGAGTGGCTGGTGTGTGTACATGGACTATTTTCAAGTACCTTTAATATATAAATGTTTCATTAACTAGATTATCAAAAAAAATATCAATTACTACATGGATATGTAAGAAGTAAAACTAAATTGTGTTTGTTGTACAGCAAAAAGTGATTTACAGTACATAGCTTCTATGATATAAAATGACTCATACTGTGAGATAAGATTTTGGTCATACCACCCACTAGCTGGGTGGATGGTGACCGTGTCAGTCACCATTACACTCCTTTTGACCTGATTTTTTTTGTGAGTCTTTATACACTAGTTAAAGCACCTAATGCTTAGAAACCTGTAATAACAGACTCAGTTTTATTAGACCCAATGGTACAGCCGTTTTTCTCTCTATCTGCCTTTTACCTCCCTAAGAAGCTGTGAATCTTGGGCTGTTTAATTTCCCCTCTGTCTGCTTTATTTACAACAAGTAATAAATCTCTTTCTTTCTCCTGCCGTGTTTACTCTTCCTTTCACCCCCTACCACCGATTTTCACCCCCTTTATGCTATTAAGATCCAGAAGGAATGCCTTTGGAATCCATAAGACGTTGTCTCTGCCCCCTAGCAAAGCACTTTTCAGAGCTGAAAGGACTCAGGGAACTTTGTGACAAACTGAGGTCACAGATCCAAATGCTGAGTATCCCTGTACAGACATAAACATAGCCCGCCCCCGGGGCTAGTCTCTTAAGGGAGATAAAGACAGACAGAAACAGAGACTGAGACTGGAGGAGACAGATAGTGACAGAGAAAGGAAAATGACAGAGAGAGCAACAGCATCATTCGAATGAGGTCATAATGACCTGTATGAAGATTGTCACAGATTGTCACTCAAGCCGAGTCCATCACTGCTGAAGCATCATGTTCATCAAACAAATTGAAACACTTTCTTTGCTCCACAAAGTGAAAAAATAATAGTTTCATCATGCAATGCCTTCATTTAACACCAAGACAAGCTTTAAAATCAAGATTAAATATGCAGCTTCAATTTAAGGCAGCATATTGAGGTAAGGATTTTTTTATTATTATTATTTATTTATTTCTAAAAAATGTTTAACAAAATTCAAAAACTCTCAGCTAACCCATATACAGAATAGAACAGACTTGCAATGTGATTTGCATGTGCTTAAACACTCACTTCTGATACATGTAGAAAAAGATACTCCTAAAACAGATACATTGAACAACATAAAACAAGGCAGAATACAATACTGTCAAAAATGATCATAAACAGCAGGAGTACACCCTAGATACATAACTTTTGGAAATCAGTTCAAGGAAGGGGCCCCAAATCTCAGAAAATGTATCAATGGCACCTATTCTAGAAAAACTGACTCTCTCCAGTTGAAAGGATGACACCACCTCAGAAATCCAGTTATTAAAACTGGGAGAAGAACCACACTTCCAACCCCTTAGTATAATCCTCTTGGCAATTACCATCCCAAACATTAATGCTGATTGTTGACAGTGAGATAACAATCTTGTAACATTTGAAAAACCAAAAAGAGCTAATTCTAATTACATTATAAACTATGGAGTTCCAATAATAAATGTCCTGCCAGAAACTAGACAGTTGGGACAAGTCCAAAACATGACACAGTGACCCTTCAGAAGCTTTGCAACGATCACAGTGAGGCGAAATTGTTGGATAAATATTATGAAGCTTTACTTTTGAGTAATGTAGTCTGTGCATGACCTTGAATTAATTGTAATCTGGCATTTATAGCACATCTATTATTCTGTGCAATTCCTCTTTCCAGATATCATCCTCAATCTTAGCACCTATGTCCCTCTCCCATGCATCTTTAAGGTGTTTGGAGGAAGTTGCAATATAAGAAGACAATAAGGACACAAATTGTGAGATCAGATGTTTAGTCACCAGAGACTGACACAGAAGACTATGAAACGGGTTGTCACGGAGTTCATTGGCATATTCTGAAAATGTATTTTTGCCATAATGACGAGCCTGAAGATTATCCTGTTATAATTAGCCTGTTATAGATCATACTTAATGCGTAACTGATTGAAAGATGAAAAGTGACCATCAACATAAAGGTATTTTAGAGTGGTCAAGCCCTTACTCTTCCAAATTGGAAAAAAAATTATCTGATTGAGCAGGTGCAAAATTGGAATTATCACAAATGGGTATACTGGTTGATGGTTGTGAAATTTGTAACACTTTTTTCCATTTGCTTCAATATCCTAAGAGAGTTATGAATTCAATTGTTTTAAATGACTTTCTAGGGATATTGGCACTGGAAAACAATAACGCTGGCAGTGATCTACTGGAAATGGAATGCGTCTCCATGGACAGCCATTTGGAAGAGCCGCTAATGATGCGATCTGAACTAATACTTCCATCCCGCCAGTGCATCAAAGCCCTAGCATTTGCTGCCCAATAGTATTGTTGGAAAACTGGCAGGCCTAATCCACCAACAACTTTATGCTTTTGTAAGTACAATTTGGAGATTCGATGTTACGTGGACTGGTGGTGCAGGTGCAGGCAGGCCACTGCGTGCCAAGTAGCAAGTGCACTCAGCCCCTAAGTAACCTTCCCAATGGCCCACGAATGTCGCAGGACGTACTTACAATGGGAACAGGCCACGCAGCCACTTCAGCCTTTTCTCTTCTTTTTCTCCCACAGAAAAATCATTCAGCTGGGGCCAGATGAAGGGAAGGTGTTCTTTTTCCTAAGGGGTAAAAACGAGCGGGAGGTTAACATGTGGAGAATACGTCACATGGACTTATCAACAGGTAGTACACAAGTGGAAAGAAGCCCACGTGGTACGTCCTACCCGGAGGGGAGGAGCTCTACAACGTGGCAACTGGAGGCAGAGGAGGCTCTGCCCAATGGAAGACACGGGTTTGCCATCAGGGAAACCGTACCATGGAAAATACATTACATGGGGTTATACATGTTGAGCACCTACCCCAGTACAGGGCATACCAGTGCAAGTACTGGGCATGGCATCGAATTTCTCTGCCGAACTCGCCTGCCGAAGGGCTGAGGAGGAAAGACATCCAGGGTTCACAGGTCTTGGGATCTCAAATGGGGGAAAAGCACATGTCTTCACCTCAGGGAAGCGGTACACCCGGCCAGCTGCCCGCCAACTTACCTGTTCGTACCTGCCAACACATGGGACGAAACTGGCTCAACCTGGAGATTATAAAATCTCACAAAGGTATTATCTGTCGCCCAGCCCGCTAGAAAGGTGCCATTTGCCAAGGCCCAGGAGGATGCTACAATCCTTGTGGAGTGTGCTCATTCTCCCAGGGGGGCCTGATATGCCAAGGTGATGGTATCCATGATCCAGTGGACCATCCTCTGTTTGGAGACAGCCTTCCCCTTCTGCTTTCCAACAAAACAGACAAAGAGCTGCTCTGAGGGTCTAAAGCTCTCCATGTGGTTCAATTATATACGCAAAGCGCGCACCGGACACAGTAACAACAAGGCTGGATCGGCCTCCTCCCAGGGCAGCACTAGCAGGTGCTCCACTTGGTCCCTAAAAGGAGTAGTGTGAACCTTGGGCAAATAGCCTGGTCGAGGTCTCAAGACCACATGAGAGTATGCCGGACCAAACTCCAGGCACGTATCACCGACAGAGAATGCCTGCAGGTCCCCAACCCTATTGATGGAAGTGAGTGCAGTCAGGAGGGCCGTCTTCAGAGAGAGGGTTTTTAGCTCAACCGACTTCAAAGGCTCAAACGGGGCTCTCCACAGGCCCAGCAGGACTACAGAGAGATCCCACGAGGCGCAGTCTAGGAGGATTCAACCTTCTAGTGCCTCTAAGGAACCTGATGATCAGGTCATGCTTCCCTAAGGACTTACCATCCACCGTGTCATGGTGTGCCGCTATAGCGGCCACGTACACCTTCAAGGTGGAGGGGGACAGCTGCCCCTCCAACCTCTCCTGCAGGAAGGAAAGCACAAACCTGACTGCACATCTCTGAGGGTCTTCACCTCATGAGAACACCAATTGGTGAACAGACGCCACTTCAAGGCATATGGATTCTTCATAGAGGGAGCCCTGGCCTGAGTGATAGTGTCTACCACCGCCGGTGGTTGTCCACTTAGGTCTTCTGCATCCCATCTAGGGACATAAATAGTTTTAATTTTATCACTTAATACAAATTTCATAAAAGCTCAATCGGAGTGGTAGTGGCGTAGTGGTCTAAAGCACATAACTGGTAATCTGGTAATCGGAAGGTTGCTGGTTCGATCCCCACAGCCACCACCATTGTGTCCTTGAGCAAGGCACTTAACTCCAGGTTTCTCCGGGGGGACTGTCCCTGTAATAAGGGTTCTGTAAGTCGCTTTGGATAAAAGTATCTGCCAAATGCATAAATGTAAATGTAAATCAATATTCAGTGTGACCACCTTTGCTTTTAAAACACCACCAATTATCCTAGATACACCTGGACACAGTTTTTATTGGTTGTTGGCAGATAGGATGTTTCACTGGAGCTTTATCATGATAAAGGCAAAAGATGAGATCTTTATATTTATTCCACTACTCCTACAAACACGTGCTTTCGGTATGAAAAATCACAATATTTACTAGTTTTTATATTTGTACTACTACCTCTACAAACCCATACCCATTTAAACATAAATTAATTAGCATATTTCTGTATAAAAAGCATTTGATAAGAGGCCACATTCTGTCTGTGTGTGTGTGTGTGTGTGTGTGTGTGTGTGTGTGTGTGTGTGTGTGTGTGTGTGTGTGTGTGTGTGTGAGCGTGTATTTATCACTTTGTGGGGACCAAATGTCCCCATAAGGATAGTAAAACCCGAAATTTTTGACCTTGTGGGGACATTTTGTCGGTCCCCATGAGGAAAACAGCTTATAAATCATACTAAATTATGTTTTTTGAAAATGTAAAAAATGCAGAAAGTTTTCTGTGAGGGTTAGGTTTAGGGGTAGGGTTAGGTTTAGGGGATAGAATATAAAGTTTGTACAGTATAAAAACCATTATGTCTATGGAAAGTCCCCATAAAACATGGAAACACAACTGTGTGTGTGTGTGTGTGCTTGAGCGATTCATTTGTGATCATATACCTTTAGTTCTGATTCAAGGCATGATGTAGCGGAGAAGCTACCTTGCAAAAATATAGTTCTTGATTTAAAAACTATCTAAGCTACCGACTCACTGCTCAGAAATTTAGTTAAGCTAATACAGGTGAAACTCGAAAAATTAGAATATCGTGCAAAAGTTAATTAATTTCAGTAATTCAACTTAAAAGGTGAAACTAATATATTATATAGACTCATTACAAGCAAAGTAAGATATTTCAAGCCTTTATTTGATATAATTTTGATGATTATGGCTTACAGCTTATGAAAACCCCAAATTCAGAATCTCAGAAAATTAGAATATTACATGAAATCAATAAAAAAAAAAGGATTTTAAATACAGAAATGTTGGCCCTCTGAAAAGTATAATCATGCATATGTACTCAGTACTTGGTTTGGGCCCCTTTTGCATTAATTACTGCCTCGATGCGGCGTGGCATGGATGCTACCAGCCTGTGGCACTGCTGAGGTGTTATGGAAGACCAAGATGCTTCAATAGCGGCCTTCAGCTCCTCTGCATTGTTTGGTCTCATGTCTCTCATCTTTCTCTTGGCAGTGCCCCATAGATTCTCTATGGGGTTCAGGTCAGGCGTGTTTGCTGGCCAATCAAGCACAGTAATACCATGGTCATTGAACCAGGTTTTGGTACTTTTGGCAGTGTGGGCAGGTGCCAAGTCCTGCTGGAAAATGAAGTCAGCATCTCCATAAAGCTTGTCTGCTGAAGGAAGCATGAAGTGCTCTAAAATGTCCCAGTAGATGGCTGCGTTGACTCTGGACTTAATAAAGCACAGTGGACCAACACCAGCCGATGACATGGCTCCCCAAACCAACACAGACTGTGGAAACTTCACACTGGACTTCAAGCATCTTGGATTGTGTGCCTCTCCATTCTTCCTCCAGACTCTGGGACCTTGGTTTCCAAATGAGATGCAAAATTTGCTCTCATAAGAAAAGTGGACTTTGGACCACTGAGCAACAGACCAGTTCTTTTTTTCTTTAGCCCAGGTAAGACGTTTGACCTTTGAAGCCCATGTCCAGGACCCGTCTGTGTGTGGTGGCTCTTGATGCAGTAACTCCAGCCTCAGTCCACTCCTTGTGAAGCTCCCCCACACATTTGAATGGCCTTTTCCTGACAATCCTCTCCAGGCTACGGTCATCCCTGCTGCTTGTGCACCTTTTTCTTCCACACTTTTCCCTTCCACTTAACTTTCTATTAATGTGCTTTAATACAGCACTTTGAGAACATCCAACTTCTTTTGCAATTACCTTTTGAGGCTTTCCCTCCTTGTGGAGGGTGTCAATGATGGTTTTCTGCACAACTGTCAGGTCAGCAGTCTTCCCCATGATTGTGAATTCAACTGAACCAGACTGAGAGACCATTTAAAGGCTCAGGAACCCTTTGCAGGTGTTTAGCTGATTAGAGTGTGACACTTTGAGCCTACAATACTGAACCTTTTCACAATATTCTAATTTTCTGAGATTCTGAATTTGGGGTTTTCATAAGCTGTAAGCCATAATCATCAAAATTATATCAAAGAAAGGCTTGAAATATCTTACTTTGCTTGTAATGAGTCTATATAATATATTAGTTTCACCTTTTAAGTTGAATTACTGAAATTAATGAACTTTTGCATGATATTCTAATTTTTCGAGTTTCACCTGTAGCTTCACTATTTGTAGCGAAGGTACTGCCCATCACTGAATGCAAGTGAATGGGTGCCAACATTTTAAAGCTAAAAACATCACATACTGTAAGGCAGCATAAAAGCAATCCATAAGACTCTAGTGGTTAAAACAATATCTTCAGAAGCAATGTGATCGCTTTCACATTCTTCCTCTTGTGTTTTTGGTGATTCTCTGCATATTGCCCCCTGCTGGGCAGGGAGAAGAATGTCTAGCAAAAAAATTACAAATATTGATCTGTTTCTCACCCACACCTATCATATCACTTCTGAAAATATTTATTTAACTACTGGAGTCTTATGAATTACTTTTATTCTGCTTTTATTTTATTTTTGGAGCAGCAGAAATTTTATTACCCATTCACTTGCATTGTGAAAACCCACAGAGGTTAAATATTCTTCATCATAATTTCATAAAAAAACCTAATATGTGTTCTGCAGAAGAAAGGAAGTCATACATATCTGAGATGGCATGAGGGTGAGTAAATGATGTGAGAATTTTCATTTTTGGGTGAACTATCCTTTAAAGTGATAGCTCAGACATAATTTAATATTCTGACAGCATTTCCCTACCCTCACGTTGTTCAAAACCTGTGTGACCTTCTGTATTCTGTAGAACACAAAAGATGTTAGACAGAATGTTAGAGACTGACAGTCTCGGTCACCATTCACTTTCAAAATATGGCGAAAAAAAAAAACACATTCACTGAAAGTAAATTGTGACTCAGGCTAACATTCTGTCTAAAATCTCCTTACTGTATTACATGGAAGAAAGAAAGTCATACGGGTATGGAACAACATGATAGTGAATGATGACAGAATTTCCATTATTATTATTAATAATAATAATAATAATAATAATTCTGTAAAACATGTTAAATATGTATTATGTAATGGAATATAGGGGAGTTATCGTCCATTATGCCATTTGTGAAAGTAATGAGTTACTTCTTGTTTACTCTTTAATTGGATACTTTCTACCTCTTACTCGAGTAATTATTTATGTTAGTGCTTTTACTTCTACTTGAGAATTTGTAATTTAAAGTAATTAAACATTAAACATTTACTTGAGTACAGTTTTTGGCTACTCTACCCACCTCTATTATTTGGCACAAATCAACAGCTACTGATTAGAAAGTGGCTAACACAAGTTAACAGCTACTAATTAGCATGTGGCTAACACAAGTCAACAGCTACTGATTAGCATGTGGCTAACACAAATTTAATAGCTATAGACTAGCAACCAACAAGTGACAAAAGGTAATGAAAAAAACATAATAATAATAATATATATATATATATATATATATATATATATATATATATATATATATATATATGTATATATGTATAAAATATTTTAAGAGCCTTGTCAGTAATAGATACGGCTAATTGGCTTTAGTGTTATTTAGCATGACCATTGAAATTATCTCACAGCCATTGAGTCGACATTGAAACCAGAGCCTGACCAGAGTTACAGAAACTGACGTTTCCTGTAAATTACTAAAGCAAGCAGATAGAGAAGAAGCATAAGAAATTAGACCTGATGGCCAATCCAGATACTATGAGACTATATACAAATAAATGGTGAAAGAATTGAAGGTAATCTAATACTCTTTACTAATCCTAAAGTTAACACCACCTACAGTCGTGTCCAGTAGCTGACGTTCAGCTAGTGAGACCAATTCTGTCAGCAAACTACTCAAGAAAAATCAGAAAAAAAAATTTGAGAGGAAAACCAGGACCTCTGAGTACAGACGGCAAAATGTAAGGATAGAAAATAGAAGAGACCTTCACTCGTCAACTGTTCATGGTTACAGAGAAACTAAAGGATGTTACCAAGAGACATCTCTTTGGCCCAGAGCCACACTAATGGACATATTGTACATATCAACTTCAACATGCAAATAAAGACTGTGATAAACAGTCAGCAAACCTAACCTCATTAACTAATAAATAGGGGGGTTAAACAGTCGACTTAAAGTAACACTCAACATAAAACAAACATAAATACGGATGTGTGTGTCTACCTCTCACTCGAACTGGTGCCTCTGGCTTGTCTTTATCCCCCTTCCAGCTGATTAGCCCGATTCAGGAATGGCCGAGTGTCCTCATGGCCTGGCCCGGCCCAGCCCAGCCCTGCCCTCCTCCTTATCACAGCTTGCTTTACATCAATGAAAACCACTCCACACCTAAGGAATCCCAAAGTGAGGCAGAAAGATCCAATTCCAAGAGGCTTAAATCTCAGTATTACTTCCCCAGAGTGTAACTATATGGTATAGCCAAAGTTAATGAGCAAATCACCCAAAGATCTCTAACACAACTCTCCAATGTAATGTGTATCTGGGCAACCATTAGCCTATCCTGGAATATCTGGAATATTATGAACACAGTAATAGACCTACCACAAGACTTGTCAATCTAAAATGGAGATATCTAATAAAAGGCATTTTGAAAAACATTTTAAAGAGATCCCCATGAAAGACCTACATTCTAACCATGGCCACATAAAACAAAAACTACATCTGCTCAGAATACTCGGTTAAGAGCAACCAGAACCCAGTCAATTTTCCAATTACCAATATAGAACTGTCACAAAACACTTACATCTTTAAATGCTTAAAAGGCCAATGCCCCCAGCAACACAAGAAATTGTATGCTTTAAAATGCATGTCTGAGAAGCGGTTAGGGTAAATGAGAGTATAATACACTAACTAAACTATTCTTGGTTTTGAAATCTGTCCAACTCCCTGACCTTATGTGTCAAAGACACATTAGGCCAATCTATAAAAACCACAATATTGAAAATATTGTAATATCCAAAAAAATCTTCTGCGATCAGTTAAAATCCACATTAAAATATACACTCTGTGATAGAAAGCTCAACAGTTAAATAACTGAAAAGAGTCCTTTCAGTTACCTGGATATAAAACTCTCTATTCCTGTTTTAAATGCACACTAGTCTCCTACTGGAACTGATGAATCAGGTATAAATATCAACCAGATCATCAGACTAACTAGAAGCACATGGGACACTGGGAAAATGAAACCAAAACAATTTAAACCAAAGCAATTTAAAATTCTACCAGACCCTGAAATGAAAAGTTGAATTGGCAAAGTATCTCATTACCATTGGAAATGCCAGGCAAAGGCAAATCGTGACCAAGTACAGACTAAGTGACCACGGTCTAGAAGGCAGAAACAAATCCTACAAACCAAAGGAAGAAAGTATTTGTGGTCAAACTGAGCAGAGGTACACTGTCTTCTTGAACAGTACTATAAAAACAAAGCTGAATCTTTTAAAAATGGACTAGTTGCTAGGTACTACATACAAATGCAATGTTTGTAATATTATTCATTTAATAAGCTGTGCTTGTTAAAACAGACATCATGCATCTTCATTATTATTGTTCATCCTTAGAGTGCCTACAAACTAGAGGTTACATTGCGTAAGAGAATGCTACAAATACTTAGATTTAATTGGAGATGGTGCATCGGAAGAACAGTAAGGGAAATAATTTTAACTTCTGCCGCAACACACTCTGATGTAGAAATACATTGACCCGTGAGAATTTCAAAGTGGCGGGTCCAGTTGTGCTTTCATTAAATCCACTTTGCTGTATTCCCGATTTTAAACAACACAGCTCTGTCCACACCCTCCAAAAGGAGCTTACACATTCCAATCTGTCAAACGCAGGGTTAGGACTTTGGACAACATTACCCTAAGTGTTAAACTTCAGAACATAACTTGTCACGCACTGTTTGTGTAAGTGTGAATGATACTTTAATGTTTAATTAATCAAATTGTGCAGCTTCTTGAGAAGAAGTGAGCTACTGCTTTTAAAGTGATCAATCTTATGATTTCTGCCTAGCAAACAGAATTTCATAAATTGGGAGTGGGCTCCTTGACTTGGGCTAGTCACCCACACCCATAGCATTTTGGTGGCAACATTTGCACAGGCAAAAACCACTACATGTCTTTATTTGACCTGTTTTACTTTTTTGCACTAAATACCTCAAGAGGATTGGCAGTATTAGAATCATGTAATACAGTTATACCAATAAAGCTTTGTTGACTGTACCTATAACTCTGAGTGGGAAAAAAGAGAGGAGGATGTAAAAAACATTGAGGGAAGTGATCTACCCAGCTCACCCTCCCTCTCCTCCCCGCTGACCTGCATAGCAGTGCTGGCAGCCCCTTTTGCACCAAGCCCAACATTCCACCATCAACAGGAGCTACTGAGGTGAGGACTCCTCAGTTTCTCTCTCTCTCTTTTTCTCTCCTCCCTCCTCACCGTCCTCTGTGTGGTGTTGCAATTGCCAGCAATTACACTGGCCTCAGACGTCTGCTTAGACATAAAGGGCAGCACATCGCCTGCCAAGGACTCGATTACAGAGGATGCAATTACCGTGCATAGCGTAACTTAGCCTAACATAGCATAGCTTCACTGAGAAATTTGTTTAATGGCACAGTACGTGTGCTATGCTAACACTCTTCCAGGGTCTTCCAGACACTCAGGTCAGAGGTGGCACTTTCATAACAGCGCAGCGTAATTCTTCCCACTCGGTTCAGAATCTGGGTTCTTTTAGAGCGGAATACCAGCTGAATAAAGTAACTGCATCAAAGATGGCCAGGAATTTCAGAACCCAAACTGACTGGAGTGTCTTGCTATGGCACGGTTCATGAATACATTAATGAAAATGCAGAGAACAGATTCAGGCCCAGCATTCAAAAGATGATCTTGTAGTAGCGCCCCAAGTGGGAGATTTTTTCCATATCTGAACAACCCCTGTAAACCACCCTAACCCCACGGCAAAGATAAAAGCTCATGGCTTTTGTCTAATCAAGCAGTCTTTCTGTCCCCTTTTAGGGGCCTTTGAGAATATCCTTTTTTTTACTTTCTTCAGGGTGGCTGGAGAACACTTAACATTTCAGAAACCTCTCCAAAAATTTTACAAGCTAGTATATCATTTTAATCACCTTCCCATTCGGAGGTGGAGTGCCTGATAGAGAACTGAGACTTTGTTTGGGGGACTCCCCTAAAAATAGGATTCTTGAGAACTGTCTTTCTCATATTACTCTACAAACTGGGACAACAAACAGTTTTTCACATTTGTATGCCTGACCACCGCTAATACATAAGTCGAACAGTAGGTTAACATTAGTAGTGTCTTTTTCTGTACCCAGACAGAAGCAACTAAACTTTTCATGTGAAATTTAAAGCTGTTTATCCAACTGAGCCAAGAAAAAGTTTAGAAAATCTGAAGGGCAGAGACTTTGAAGGGATCTATTCTGGATGTGGGCTTGACTGTTGGCCCTTAGCTGGCCCAGCACGGGCCCCACCCTGACCCAATTAACTGTAGTTGGTATACAACTTTATTGCTGTGGGTTTCCGATTCTGCCAACACAAACGGACAGGCATGCTGTAGCTTACGGTATGCAGGAGAATGGTAGGGAAGAAGGAGAGGCACAGAAGCAGTCAGAAGCTGTAGTTTATAGGGACACGGGTGATTTCCTGACCTGGATATGGAGGTAGAAGGAACATATGATGAAAGAAGAGAGGGTGAAAAATAGTGAAATCACAGACCCTAGTTTGTCCTTGCTGCCGAGCACTGTAATGACTTTAATGACAGCATTTCCTCAGCGGCCCCCAAGGCAAATGGTTTATTCATCAGCAACGCTCCAGGGCGCGACTGCTGCACACTTCACTCACACGGAGAGGTGATACATAAATTACGCCTTGCATTCCTTACTTCTCACTTGTGATTGGACATATACAGGGGTGGAAAGAGTACTGAAAAAATCATACTTCAGAAGATGTACCGTTACTTCCCCAAATATTTTGTGTGAGTAGATTAAAAGTAGCTGTCCTAAAAACTACTTAAGTAAGAGTAAAAGAGTAGCTTATTTAAAAGTACTCATGAGTAGTGCGTATTGAGTACTGAGTTGCAAAACCTATGCGCCATTATAATGAACACTGTATGCCAACTTTTAAAATACATCATTTATCGATGATAAACACCACATGAATCTGATTCCAAAAAATTTAAGGGAGACATGATAACAGAAATGAAAAGATTAAAAAGTTATTTTCTATACACCGATCACCATTTTAAATCATAATGTATATAACATTTACATTAAAATTAGTTTATCTGTAGGGTCTAAATTTCCCTTAATGCAGACAGAGCGTTATTGTTGTGCATAAAACATGTTCAAACAATGCAAGGAATGCTAAAAAATTCTAAATAAGCAACATAGATGGTGGGAAAATAGCGCAGTAAAAGTACAGTTACAGTACTTAAAACGTACTCAAGAAAAAGTAAAAGGATACAATTTTTAAACTACTTATAAAAGTACAATTCTTGGGAAAAAGTAGTTAATTACAGTAATGTATTTGTAATTAGTTACTTTACACCCCTGGTCTTTTAGATGATCTGTTTGTCTTTTGGAAAGTTTATGTCATAAGGAGCCTGTGCATAAACCTTAACATAACGACTCTAAGAACCGCAGGAATATGTTAGAGTTCTAATAATGATATTGATCCTGGTCATAGTGATAAGTAGCTGCAATAATGATAAATAAATACAATATATAATGTCAACAAACCTGCTGAGATCCATATGTCTTTGTGATGTTTACGTTTTTGTGTATTGTATGTTTATTTTAATTAAGGTGGTCCTTTAACTTTATTACCCCGACCTGACCTCTCCTCCTTCATGTTGGAAAACATCTTCAAACATTCTTTTTAATGTCTTTTGTTTCTTCTTCCTCTCTATCCTTTATATCTTTCTTGTATTCCTGTCACACTTTCGATGGAGAGATTGGGGAGGAATGTAAGGATTAAGGTTTATATCTGGTCTTCCACATCTCTTTCTGACCTTGTTAGAGCCAGTTGTCCTTTATCTTTGAAGACTGTAGTGTACACATTTGTATGAAATCTTCAGGTTTTTTGGCAATTTCAAGCATTATACAGCATTCATTCCTCAAAACAATGATTGACTGATGAGTTTCTAGATAAAACTGTTTCTTTTTTTGCCATTTTTGACCTAATATTGACCTTAAGACAAGCCAATCTTTTGCATACTGTGGCAACTCAAAAACAAACACAAAGACAACTTTAAGCTTCATTTAATGAAACAAATAGCTTTCAACTGTGATATAATGGCAAGTGATTTTCTAGTCCCAAATGATCAATTCAGCATGATTACTCAAGGTTAATGTGTTGGAGTGATGACTGCTGGAAATGGGGCCTGTCTAGATTTGATAAAAAATGACTTTTTTCAAATAGTGATGGTGAGTGTTTTTTACATCAGTAATGTCCTGACTATACTTTGTGATCAGCTGAATGCCACTTTGGATAATTAAAGTACCAATTTCCTTCCGAAACAGCAAAACCTGTATATTATTCCCATAGAATGTATATGGTACTAATATTAGCATATAGTGAATGTAAATAACTACAGTATATCACTACTTTACTGTAAACCACTGTAATTCACACATAATACTACTTTTCCTATACTTTACCAGCCTCATAGGACTGGACTATCACGCATTATGTGAGACACCTCTCTGCAAGGTTCTCTGCTCATAGCTATTTTTCAGCAGTTAAAAAATGATTTGATTGTAAAGCCCATGAGCATGTGTGAGCTATAAATCTAATTTACAAACTGACCTGTACTGTCTAATGGCAATAAGAGAGGTATGTTGCCACATGACCAAATCATGTGTCATAATACACCTAGAGTTTCCTTATAGTGCTAAGGTTAGGTTAGGGTTTGGGACTTTACAGTCTGAATGTGTGGAGCACATTTTCAGACAATCAATATCTCAACTGGCTATTTTTATTTTTATTTTAGAAGTAGTAAAACTTTTTTTTCCACATCCACTGTTTGTTTTCCCACTTTCATATATGGAATCATTTAACCAGCTGCAGGTAGGGCTAGCTTTGATAGTGTCATCATAGCAAGCTGGTTTTAACTATGGGACCAAAAATGTGAGCAGATAGTGTACTGTCCAGCTATAAAAATAGGCATACGAATAAGGAATTGGTATGAATAATGTGCCATAGAATAGGATTACAGCCTGCTGTGCCGATGTCTTTGTTGTGAGAGGGGCCCGTTGACACTTACCCGAGGCCCTGGAGTCCTTATCAGCAAACCACAGCCTGGACTATCTCTCGCTCTCTCATGGGAACTGAATGTATCTTCCAGCCTTTCCAGTCAGTAGGTTTTATCTTAGTGGTTGCAATAATCAATTGGTCACAGCATTTATTGTGTTTATTTTTTATTTTTTTGGTGCTTTGTTCATTGTCTAGAATGGTCAAAAATCATGGCTTTGTTGACTAAATGTATGGGTATTTGGGAAGCATCCAAATAGTAGTAATATTAGAATAGCCATTTAGAAAATGCATTTATTTATAGTTATATATATTCACTTTTCTATTCATCAAAGAGTCAATTGCCCTTAAGTAACACTGGGTTAAGTGCATTGCTTAGGAGCACAATGGTGATATTTCATGGATGGCCACTTGTGAGGTTCGAACCTATAACCTTTCGGATACCAGCCCACATCTGGCCACAGGCCATACCAAAAAAAATGAAGAGCTGAGTGATCCTTGAGAGCATGTGCTATATGAAACATTCCTAATTTTAAAAATATGAATTAGTCAGTCATAGTCTATCTACACTCAATCAAGCTCTAGGTCCTGCTTTGGTTTGGCTGAATCCCTCGCACCACACTGAGGTCAATGCAGTATATTAGACAGAGGACACTTGTTGCAGCAGGACATCAGGTTCATACTCAAACAGAGCCAGAGCTGTTCACACTGGTAGGGAGCACAGACATATGAACTTATAATGCTGCTTCAAGTTTGTCTAATAAGAGTTGAATAAACAAATAATGAATTAGTGCAACATTCCTATAAAGTTTAATATGTTTAGGAAGAAAGTAAGTAGTCATTTAGTAGTTAAATTTATTCAAAGCAACATATAGTAGTACACTTATTACAGGAACAGTCTCCCTTGAAGCATCCTGGGGTTATGTTGCTCAACGGCACAATAGTGATAGCTTAGGTATCATTTGCTACCGGACTTGAACCAGCAACATTCTGGTCACTTAACCAGAGTTTTAAAGGAATAGTTCAACCAAAAAAGAACATTTTCTCATTTTTGTTGTCCCAAACAAACTTTAGTTCTTCTACAGAACACAAAAGGAGGTATTTTAAAAGGATGTTCCATTCACTATTTCCAATACAAAGATAGTAACTGCCTTTAAAGCTTAAAAAGCACCCAAAAGTGTCACAAAGGTAATCCATGGGACTTGTGCATCATTCGTCTGCAGGCATACAAACACTTTGTATGATGAACAGACTGAAATTTCAGTCATTACGCACTATCAAATCATTGATCATCTCTTGTAAACATGGACAAATATGGTGACATATCAAGCTATTGCAATACATGACTTGACCTTGAGTTTTATCCACTAAGCTACACAAGCCAATTAAATGTAACCCCAGTTAAGCTTACTGAATTGTGCTTCAAAAGAGCTGATCATCATTTGAGCAAGTAATTGTTTTATTTCATTGGCTGATTTTCAAATCCACAGCAATTTTATAAGCCACACATTAAAGAAAAGTATTGCTACCTTTGGACTTCGCCACAAGAGAGTATTTTTACATTCATGTTAATTAGCCAATCAAATTTCTTTCCGGCCAATTTTATTAGATTTTTTTATTGCATTTTACAAGAGGATTTTTCAAACATGAGAGACAAATGAACAATAGTGTAAGCATGTTTAAAAATGTACTTAAAAAAAAAAAAAAAAATATATATATATATATATATATATATATATATATATATATATATATTATTTATGAAATATTGAATAGCTAGGTAGTCTTATTTTTCACTTACTATAACAAAAATGTAAGTTACATAACACAGCAACAGTTCTTGGTTTACTTGGAGTGAGTAAATTTATTTATTGAGCTCCAACTGATTCATGTCGTTTTGTTTCACTAAAAAGAACTGGTTAAGAAGAATCATTTGTTTGTAATCGGTCTACTGGTAGTGCTTTATGTCTCATCTCGAGCTGTGGATACAGTAGCAATGAGGGTTACTGCAGTGCTTAATAGTAATACAGGAAACACCAAGTATTTTGGGCTGTTTTTTTGTCCGTATCACCGGAAGAATGAATGTTATAGAACTGTTAACTAAACCGGACGTCATGAAAATCAGTTGGTTTAAATTATAATGCGATCATTACCAGAGAACTTGTAATGTGTGATGGTGGGTAATTAAAACATACTCGCACATCCACTGGAAATCCAAGAGTGGTTCCTCCCTTCATCCCGATGTCATGAACGCTAATATTGCTTTCATCTTGCATCAAGATTTACTGCTAAAGGTACTTGTCAATTGATGCAAAGAAATCCACTTAGCCCTGCTCACCTTGCCAGAGAGCTGCCATGTATTGTCTATTGGCTTTCAGTACACAATCAATGCTATCATCTTAAATATGCATGATTACAGCTGGAAAGATGTAAACTTTTGCTTAAATATAATGATTTGATTAAAGCCATTCTATGTAAATACCTGTGACACTGAATGACTGTAGGTCTACAGAGCCTAAAATTATTTTACAAGCGCACACAAACTGATAGAAAGGTAAAAAGCACCCGCCTAAGTGGCATATATTTGGTTAAGTCAAACTGGGAACTGAATGATGGCTTTTTTTATGGTGTCTGATCAATCCAGACTGGCGACCTGTCCAGGGTGTCCCCCTCCTTTCGCCCAATGTTAGCTGGGATAGGCTCCAGCCCCCCGCGACCCTGTACACAGGATAAGCGGTTGACGATGGATGGATGGATGGATGGATGATCAATCCAGTTGATGGATTGTCAATCAACAGACCCACTCACGACTGAATCCAGCATAGCCTGTCTGAATGAGGTCTCTGCCAGCAAGCTTAGATACAACTGGCTCTAGTTCATCCAGTAAGAATGACTGCTGGTTCTGTCTGAGTTGAGGGGACCATCAATACCAGTTCTGTGCTACCGAGAGTGGATTAGTACCATTTCTGTTCCAGAAGATCTGAGTTGGTCATACATTCTGTCTGTGGCCAAGCTCACAGCTATGAATTGCCCCATGCAGCCACTGTACAGAGCATCATTCTTCTCTGGGTGATGTGAGGCTGACTTCCAAGGGGTAGCCCAGGGAGGAACCCAGCAGTGCTGGGGAATATTTTCCTATCCCCCCGTCAGGACCAACCGTATCAGGTGCTGTTTTGTGTAAGTGTGTCTTAAGCTTGAAAAAACCCATGCTGTGTCCATTGACGGGGAGCATGGCAACAGGACAGTAGTAAATACAGGATGGCATGTGATTTCTTTTCTATTTTTTCAACCCCCCTACCCACTCTGTATCATTAGATGAGCAAAGTAGAGAAGGAAAAACATCCATGCCCTTGCTGGCTTCATCATTAATGCCCCAAGGTTTGTTTGTGTTCTCAGTTATTCAGCCACTTTGCCATTCCCCAGGAATCTTAAACACCCTTGGCTCCATGTTCCACCTAGACGAGGGCCTCTGGACAAATATGTCTCTGAAAGGTGTCCCACTATCAAAGTCTTGTCTCTCAAGCTGCGGTCGGACCCAGATGGTGCTCTGTATTTCCAGGAATAGCACCTTTGTGGCAGGGCGGAGGGCGGGGCCGGGTAGTGATCCTACACACCCGGTCACGTATTAGGCTAATTAAGCCACCGTGAGGGATAAAGGTCGACTGCAGGGGATCGTGCGGGAGAGAGAGATCGTTTACGGACATGCCGAAACCCGGGAAGGAGGAGGGATACGCCGTAGTAGAGTTCTCGCCACTACCGTCCACCCCAGCGGAGCAGCCGCGGCCATCTGCCGGGGGACGAGGAGCCCAGCCGCCTGAAAGAGGACGATGGCCGCCGACCGCGAGGGGAGAAGGGGCTCCTAACCGAAGGGGCTCCTAACTACAGGGATGCTGCCAGGGGTGGAGGAGTTCCCTACCAGCCGCTGAAACGCGTGGGGGTACTACACTGTTACAGGAAGTACCCCCCCCATTTGAATTATTTCTGTTTCCCTCCCCTTGTCCCCTCCCTCATCCAGGTAGATGGGGATGACCTGCCGGCAGACTACACTTAAAGCACGCCCTCCCCCAGGGAAAGGATCCTACACACCCGGTCCCGTATTAGGCTAATTAAGCCTCCGTGAGTGATAAAGGTCGACTGCAGGGGGTCGTGCGGGAGAGAGAGTTCGTTAACGGACATGTCCGTCATGTGTGTTTTTATGTTGTCTTTTAAGTTTATCATTAAACCATTATGTATATGGTCAAGCCGGTTCTCGCTTCCTCCTTTCCATTGATCCCTTTGCAAACTTATTACCCCTTCCACCCGACTCAACATCCATACCTGTCCTACCGCCCCCCTTATTGATGACCACCCACCCACCCCAAAAGACCACCAGGTCTACAGTGGCTTTATTAAAGAGGCTTCTTTATTGTTGGGAGAATCTTGTCCCAGATGGACCTCTATAGCCCCTTCAAGACTCCTCAAGGTGACTGACACCGCACATCACCAACATGACAGGATTTTTATAACACACCGCTGAGGAGCCAAGCAGTGCCTGCCTCAGAGGCCTCAGATCGAAGGCACAGAGGAAAGTCAAGCACGGGCTCTCTTTGGAATCTCAGGGGGTTAGACAGGGAAATATTTGGGAATTTGAAAAATAAAGATATCCTGGAGCAGCAGAGTAAGATGAATGGTGTCCTGTGCTGCACTGCCGGGTGTAATGAACCCCTCTGTTTTTCCTTACTGGCCAAATGGGTACACTGAGCTGCTTGTGAGGAAAGGGGGCAGAAGCAGGAAGTGGCTGTGTAAGGTGATCTTAAGGCACAGAGCTTCTTTTCAGCGGCAGTCTCTCACTCCATTGCAGTGACACATCAGGCAGTACTCAGGTCACGTAAACAGCTGCTCACACCAGGGACATCCCAGCATGCACCAGCACCCCATCGCCAGCCTCAAAGTCTCAACATGTGTGAGAGAGAGAGCCATTCAGCATGGAACTGGCAAGCTCAGTCACCAAAATATACAGCTGAACTACCGCATTTTTTAAAAGAAATTATATATGCAGTCACAAGCTAAATGTCCGTCTTTCACTCAAAACGGACATATAGGTTTGAAAGTGTCATAATTGTAATTTTCTTTTTTGAATACATCCGATTTCAGAACTTAAGGACCAGCTAAGGTGGTTCTCTATTTCCTGGTTGTGTTAAGACAGCATCTATGCAGCTACCATTGTAGAAGAATACTTATTTTCATTGGGGTGATGGTCAGAAAACACTGCTAAAACTTCAAAGTGGATATAGGATGGTGTCCAAAACTTTGTAGACATGGTATGACTGAGCTGTTTAAAGCAGGATTGTTATTGTTTACAGCAATAGCTAATGGTATTTGTCTGTGGTACCTTGTGGTTATGTCTGCTATCACCTGTGAATGTGAGTTTGTGCGAGCACATGTATGTTTGTGTTTAAGAACTTAAAGTAGGATCTTGTCTGTGCGCACACTGAGAAGATTTACTATTGAATTCAGTAGCTCTCAAGGTTTAAAGACCGTCTGCAAAAACAAACAAAAAAACAAAAAAAACAGTCAAAGCTTTCGCCAGTCTTAGACACTCCTCAGACAGAAAAGCACTCAAAAACTCTTCCACTGATCTGTTGTTCCAAAATGAATTAAGTGGCTGTATGGCAGTCTTTTGTTTATTTTAATTGTTTTAGTTTCCTTTGAATAGAGCATCATACACTGACTTATATACTTTAATAAAGCTGAGTTGCAATTTGGTCATTTGGACATTGCCTTGGACTATTTAAAGGAGGCATGCTTTAGGAAAATGTGGGTACAAACTGACTCGCCCATTCTTTGCCTGGAATTCCCTTATGCTGTTAGCTAGCTGACTAGTGGCTTTTAGTCTGCAGGGTAAAATCTAAATAGAATGTGACAGATACATGAAATAATGATAAGTGGCTGAATAAGGAACTCATCGCACTGATGCCCATCTTTTATTTTAGTGAGTCAGAGGCTGGTTTAGTGGCTGGCCGGTAGTTTTAAACAACGGCTGTAAGTGGACCTCCTATCTTTCTTATCCATATTTCTCTTTTTCATCCATTTTTTGTAATCTCTTTCATCCTTCACCCTTCTTTTTCTCCTCTTAACACCTCATTTTCTCCAAGCGTTCTACTTTTGGGCCTTTTTCTACACTTCACTCCTTTCCTGTGCTGTTTAACCTTTAACAGCAAGTGAAATCACAGTACTGCAGACCATCATTTTGACCCTGATTTTGTACTTAACTTGGCTTGTCTGAGGCTAAGTCACTCCCTATTCCAATTTGTTTAAGACCACCTCACTATGTTCTCACAGAAAGGAAATAATCCCTTTTGTAACATCTACCGAGTCTGGGAAAGATATAAATTAAATAAAAAATCCCCAAAAGGTGCATTCCTTAATTTGAAATTTAACAGAAATTAGCCACGCTAATTTCTGTTAATTTTTTCTTTTTCAATTCCATATTTACAGCTCAATAAAAAAAAACAATAGTTGGAATAATTAAAAACGTTACGTTCTTGCCGCTTACTGTATTTCAGTAATATAACATTAAGTTCTGATTTGCAATGGAGAGATGTGAGTCAGCCAAGATAGACTGAGAAACAGGTCAAATGATTGATTGCAGCTTTCAGAACAAGTCATAATATGGAAATATTTATTTAATTAATATTTATTAGATTCATTAATCAGAGTTTATGGTGCAGACTTTATAGGAAATGTCAGACTTCCTATTCATCAATCTATTCAGCTACTATTACTATAAGAAAGACAAAGGACTGGGCTGCATTGCATTTGTTGCATTGCACTGCGTTGTGTTCTGTCGAGTTGTATCCTGTTGAGCTGTGTTGTGTTTAATTTCAGACTTTACAAGAACCCAATTCAGTGTGGTTTATACTGGTTAGTGCTAGTTTGGTGCTGGTCAAGCTGGTGGACCAGCATAGCCAATCTGTTCAACAGCAAAAAATTTGGGTCAACCAGTATAGTTAAGATGCCTGGTTGGGAAACCTGTAAACCAGCATCCCACAAAGGGGATCAGCATCCAAAACAAAACAAAGCTGGTGTTCTCAACAGGGAAGATACACATGCATTGAAACAAAGTGAGTGAACAAAGACCTTATGTACTTGCAGAGACCTGTCTTTCCATTTGTTGAAAACAGAAGTCCCAAATTCTCAGGTCAGGGCTCATTAGTCTGTAGGTATGGAGTCAAATCCTTGCATTCTTCATTGGAGTCCATTATCGTCTATCTCCACCCAAACTCTTTTCTTTACATGGCACTCATCGTTGTAGTAAGGCCAAAGTCTATGCGTTCTTTTACAAGCAATTCTGTTAAAGCTGTTTTACAGTGGTTAATGCATTTGCTTCAGAGGTGTTGAGGCTTGAGTCTGATAACTGAGGTAAAAGCCCATAAAAACTGATTATTTAAAGAAAAAAATACATTAGAATTATGTTATTGCTGATGATAATTCAGTTTTAGGAGTGTGGTTTGTTTGGGTAAAGATAATTTCCCTTTTAGGCTGTGAATGATTTTCCCTGCCAGTCTCCATCCGTTTGACCCTAACTGAACTTCAGCGTCAGTTGATACAGGCATTGGGCCGAAGAATAAGGGAGTTTAGCTCATGCAGCGCTGGGCTGTCCTCTGTCTTTCAGAGCTGCTGAGAGGATGTGAAAGAAAAGTGGAAGTAAACGGCTCACGTTGCCAAACTTCTAGAAATCTTTGGCATGAGTCAAGCTTCTAGAGTCATGTCCACTGGCAAATGTTTTAACTTTTATTTCTCTAACTCTCTCTCTCTCTCTCCCTCTCTCTCTCTCTCTCTGTCATGGTCCAGTCAGACAAAAACCCAACCCGACAAAGTGACAGGACCGTGCGGTCCTGTCACTTTTTCAGGTTGGGTTTTTGTCTGATGGGTCCATGACTCTCTCTCTCTCTCTCTCTCTCTCTCTCTCTCATATATATATATATACAATGTAAGCAGAAGAAGCTAAATCTTTAGCTACAGGCCAATGATCACAAAGGATAAGTCTGGTTTTAGCTTTATTTGAAAAGGCTTTTGGAGTAATAAATGATCCGCTATTAAGAGAATGTCCTCTGAAAACAGAAGCCTTTTATGAAATAGAGTTGAAGAGGCAGTAAATGTACACATCGTATGAATGAAATAGCTGTAATATATTAATGAATAAATATCATCCCATGCAGGGTGCAGACGGAAGTCTTTGTACCTTCTCTAAGTTATTGTGTTTATCTATTTCATTATCTCATTTTGGTCATTATCAGCTATCATGTATCACTGTCTCCCTACGTTCTTGATGAAGTAAATTTTACAATTAATAAAATGAAGCTCATTCAAAAAAGAGACAAAAACGTCCAAGCTGGATGAAAAAAGAGAAGTTGATATTTTAAAGAGCTTGATGAGTGCAAATATTGTGACCCGAAAACAATGACCCGTTAGTCTAACCATCATTGTTAATGAGTAATTTTCCCACTTGCTCGCATTGCAATTCATGAGTAATATTACATATTCTTGTTGGGCTTTGTGAAATTGTGTCAAAAATGGGGAAAAATCTTGAAACAAAGATTCCATCATGTTTATGGAATGCTGTGGTTAGCAATATGGAAACAGACTAGGTCAGAAATTACATGGTAGTGAAAACGTTCTGGTCTGACATTGGGGTGAAAAAGGAATGTTTAGAGGGGGGTATAAGGGGAGCTTCTGGAATTACTCTTTGGTTTACCCCAACTATAGATGCACGCAAACACACATGTACCAAAAATATAGTGCCACCCTTGGTAAATCTGAGCAAAGAATGTCTTTATTGTTTATCCTTTTAATATTTTATTCCAAATATTCACAAAAATATATCCTATAATGGATATCAAACAATTGTAAACACAATTGAGTTTTATCAAAAAACTAATATTTTTGTCAAATATATGTGTGGCACAATTATTGGCACCCTTTTATTCAATAGTTTGTGCAACCTCCCTTTGCCAAGTAACGGCTCTTGAGTCATCTCCTATAATGCATAATGAGGTTGGAGACTACATGGCAAGGGATCTGAGACAATTGCTCCACACATAATCTCTACAGATCCTTCAAATTCTGAGGTCTACATGGTGGATTCTCCTTTTCAGATTCTCCTCCACAGATTTTCTATGGTGTTCAGGTTAGGAGACTGGGATGAACATGGCAGAACCTTGATTTTGTGGTCACTGAACCATTTTTGTGTTGATTTTGATGTTTTTTTTGGAACATTGTCTTGCTGGAATATCCAACCAGGGCCCATTTAAAGCTTTCTGGCTGAGGCAGTCAGGTTTTTATTTTTTATCAGTTGGTGTCAAGATGTCCAGGACCTTTGGCATAAAAATGTCCCCACGACATTAAAGATCCACCACCATATTTAACCATGGGCATGAGGTACTTTTCCATATGGCTACCTCTCTGTGTGTGCCAAACCCATCTCTGGTGTTTTCTGCCAAAAAGCAAACTGACCATAATCTATCTGACCGTAGAACCCAAACCCATTTGAAGTTTCAGTAGTGTCGGGCAGACTGAAGATGCTTGAATTTGTTGTTGGATGAGAGCAGAGGCTTTTTTTCTTGAAACTCTCCCAAACAACTTGTGGTGATGTATGTGATGTCTGATATGTTTCTGACCCCAAGACCCAACTAATTTTTGCAATTCTCCAGCTGTGATCCTTGGAGAATTTTTGGCCACTCAAACCATCCTCCTCACCGTGCTTGGAGACAATATAGACATGCATCCTCTTCCAGGTCGATTCTAAAGAGCTCCAGTTGATTGGAACTTCTTAATTATTGCCCTGATGGTGGAAATGGGTATTTTCAATGCATTAGCTATTTTCTTATAGTCATTTTCCATTTTGTGAAGCTTAGCAACCTTTTGCCACACATCATAATGCTATTCTTTGGTCTTACCCATTGTGATAGATGACTAAGGGAATTTGGCTTGTTTTATCTCATGTTTATAACCCTCTGAATCAGGCAGTCATGTTCCATGTTCTTAGTGACCCAGGTGTACTAACAAATGGAACAAATGGAAGGTGTACTAACAAATGGGAATAAACTTCATATATATTTTACTCATAATAATTTCTAGGGGGTGCCAATAATTGTGCCACACATATTTGACAACAATATAATTTTTTTGATCAAATTTGTGTTGTGTTTGATATCCGTTTTTGTGAAAATTTTAATTGAAAGATCAAAAGGATAAACAATAAAGACATATTTTTCACAACCTTCTATGCTCATATTTTCCATAATATAATAATAATTTTGGCCACTCTGTACACCCTGATACCTCTCTATAAAATGCTTCTCTGTGCTGCTCAGCAAATTTCTGGGAAGAAATTATTTGAAGCAACTGTCTAGTGTGACTGTCAGGGTAGCATCCTGAAATATACATTTTTATAAAACCCTCCCTGACTGAGAGACAAAATCTGATATAGGCTACTTCCTTCTGGTACCCGTGAGCAAGTGTGCAAAGACAATGCTAAAAATAAATGGATATGCGAGCTACTGCAGCTGTGTTTGCTTTACAAGCTACTGTAAAAGTTCTGTAATATCTGCATATCAAACATATCAATTTGGCCAAATGGCCATCAGAATGCCTGCAGTATACTGAAACGTGCTGCCTTCCATTGTTGACATTAGTCATGGTCTAAAAACTCCAAGGCGAATTGCTAAAATAATAGATTCTCCAAAAAAAACACAAAAAAAACAAAGCGGTTTCGTTTGAAGGTCGGTTAGCCCAATAGTCTCCTTCTCTAGTGGAGCAGTATGTGTGTGGGCGTAAACGTTGGCACTGGTTTCACCAGTTGCTGTGTTTAGGCGTGAACAGTGCTGACTTAAAGTTACTTAGCCGGTACCTGCAAAATTAGAGGCAGTCCCATCATCCCAAGAGGGGCTGCTATAAACATCCCAGCTCTTCAGATCATCTTTCCTTTTTCTTTCAGTCGCGCTCTCTTCTCTGAAAGGGTACTTTAAGAAGAAATTTTGCAACAGTGAGCATCTGGAAAAGCCGACAGTGTCTGGGAGGCCACCCAACACTCCTTATTGGCTTGCAGGGAGATACAAGGAGCCTTTGTGTTTAAAGGTGCTAGGATCTAGAGGATGTGTCGTCTAAGGCATTGCTGTTCTAGATGGACCCTTCTTGGTTTTTGGAGCTTTCTCTGAAAGCCTGCTCACCATTCTTACAAATTCCAATTTTACTCCTGTAGAGCATCCTGTAGACATGCCTAGAAGAGTGTATGGCTCTGTTCTAAAGCATAGTGAGCTGATTATAAAGGCAGCCTTTTAAGACCACATTCACATGAATCCGTTTGAAAACTCTTTTCTCTTTTGTTTTCCAAATTTCCAATTGTGTATGAGAGGTATAGTAAAGGTGGCAAAATCAATGTGATTTCCAACATAAATGTGTTAGTGTTGACGTGGCCTAAGACACACTATGTGTGTTGCTGACACAAAGGCTGTTCTGAAATAAAAGATACCTTCTAAGATACCTTCTTTTGGTCAGATTCATCGCATATTATTAATATGCCAATTATTTATTCAAGATTTCAAAAATATAGCTGTGTATATTTGTGTACTACATATTTTTATGCTTATTAGGGAGTTTTCACAACTAGTTAATTTGAGCACTCCAAATGGTCTCAGAGCAATTAAATTAAACTGTGTTTGGTTAATTTAAAACATATTATATGTATATACGCGCTATATGTATTATGTTGTACAAGTTGCTGCCTAGGTATAGCTTTCCAAATAAGATACTTATGAGGTTCCATTTAAGTTAGGATGCTACCTATTTAGGCAGAAAATAGCAAGGCAGCTCACTAGGGCAGTAGTTCCCAAACCTGTCCTGGTGCCACCCCAACACTGTATATTTTGTCTCCCTTTTCTGACACCCAATTCAGTTCTTGGTGTACTATACTAATGACTTGAAACAAGTGTGTTTGATTTGGGAGATCCAAAATGAGTAGTGTTGGGGTGCCTCTAGGACAGGTTTGGAACAGAGCCCATGTGTGGTGGCTTGTGTGTGTGGACAAAAGTCCACAAAATTCATATGTAAGTCTGTTTATTTATGACTGCATAACAGATGGACAATTTTTTACTAAAGGCTTCTTTTAACATATAATTTTTTGCTCGTTGTGTGAGGCTCTGACTAGTGCCAGTGTTTCCTTCTCAGTGGAAAATAAATGATAGTTTTGGCTCTGTGTAACATATTGTTCATAAGTGCTGGCTGGGAAATTGGGGTGCACTGTATCAGGCTTGAATAATTTGTACATTTATCAGAATTTAGTCTAAGTTACACACACAGGAGTAAAATCAATACCATTAGCAACAAACAAATCATTCTAAGTCCCATGAGTTTACACCTCAAGGTTCTAAAGACTATGTATAATTCATTTACACTTAAGTAATGGACAGGTCATTGAACGGGTGCCATATGCCATATGCCATATTAAATAAAAGGATCATCAAGGGAAAAAGACAGAAGAGATCTAATGGAGTTTTAATTGGAGATGATATCTGACAGGAGATTTTTTTCATAGGTGCAAACTGTGTATTTTCACTCTGGCTCAGACCACATATATCCTGCATGAAGATAAAATAGAAATCTCAGGAAATTAAGCTTCGCTCAAAGATATTTAACCCACTGTACACATTTTCCTGCTGAGGAAAAGCAGGATAAATATCGGAAACACACAGGTCGTTAACATTTGAGCGTTCACGTGCTGAGAGAAGGTTATATTTGGTTCGATCAGAGGCGTAGAGCAGGACACTTAGTCTTGTTGATAGTTTTTGTTTAGCATTAACATTTTGATTCAAAGAGGGGAAAAGTTTTGATTGACATAATAACAGATTGTAGGTTGTAGATGATAACAGAACTTTGAATTTAATCAAATTATATGCAAAAGGCACGACTTTGTGCATGTGCATGTATGATTTCTGCCACCATTTTTAGAATACAATAATATATAAAATGGTGGCCAAAAGTTTGGAATAATTTTCAGATTTTGTTCATATGGAAAGAAATTGGTGCTTTTATTCTCCAAAGTTGCATTCAACTGATTATAATGTATAGTCAGGACATTAATAATGTGAAAAATTGAAAGAAAATTACAATTTGAAAGAAATGTTCAGAGCTTCTTAAAATACTTAAAAATAGTGTAAAAATCCTCCATGTGCAGCAATGACAGCTTTGGCAGATCTTTGGCATTCCAGCTGCCAGTTGTCCAGATACTCAGGTGACATTTCACCCCACACTTCCAGTAGCACTTGTCTTTTGTCTTTGAATAATCTAGTTTACTCCTTTGTATGAAATCTTCAGTTTCTTGGCAATTTCAAGCATTATATAGCCTTCATTCCTCAAAACAATGATTGACTGATGGGTTTCTTGAGAAAGCTGTTTCTTTTTTTGCCATTTTTGACCTAATATTGACCTTAAGACATGCTAGTCTATTGCATACTGTGGCAACTCATAAACAAACACAAAGGCAACTTTAAGCTTCATTTAACAAACCAAATATCTTTCAGCTGTGTTTGATATAATGGAAAGTGATTTTCTAGTCCCAAATGATCAATTTAGCATGATGACTCAAGGATAATGTGTTGGAGTGATGGCTGCTGTCTAGATTTGACCAAAAATGACTTTTTTCAAATAGTGTTGGTGCTGTTTTTACATCAGTAATGTCCTGACTATACTTTGTGATCAGTTGAATGCCACTTGGTTGAATTAAAGTACAAATTTCCTTCCCGAAACTGCAAAATATGTTCATTTTTCCAAACTTTTGGCTGCCAGTGTATATATATATATACTGTATATTTTTTAAAACCCACTAGTTTCAAAAAGCTGAATGAGCATGACTATTTTTTATTCGATAAACACACAGAACTCCCACTCAGGCCTGAAGTTTGTGTGGTTGTTTGTGTGGTGCGAACATATGGAGCGTTCGGTAGTGTGTGTGGGCAGGCTGATTTGACACCCGGGCTGTGGAACACACAGGCTTGCCTTAATTGACTTATAAAACTGCCTAAAATGCTGTTTTATGGAGCCATTTTCAGACAACTCTCACGAGATTTGATATCAAGTCATCCTTTGCAATGAAATCTGTGACAGACACTTTATTATATAGGCCAAGTTCTCATAAACTTTAATCTTTCATGTGTAAAAAGTTGGCTTACCAAATAGCTAATGTTTTACCAAATATGCACTCTAAATAGCACATGCACAAGGGCATTAATTTAGGGTCTGTTTGTAGCGAAAGATTGGATACAGGAAGAGCGGAGATCAGAGAAAATGAATGGAATGGAGCGAGAGCAATTTCCCCTTCCCTTCAAAGCACGCTGTAATCACTCCGCTCCAACTCCACTCAGTGTTTTCCATGTCCTGCTTTGTGCTTGCTTCCAGCTCACTGGTAAGAGAAACCCAGCTCTGTAGCAAAATTTGCACCTACTTACCGGTTTAATTCCAAGAACATCTTAGGTAAATGGCCATTCCTTAATATTTGATGTTCATCCTTTTGAATAGGCCACTCATCCGGAAGAGGAGAGACTCCTATAACTCATCTTTAGAAGACAGTTTTCCCATATATATGTGTTAAAGGAACATTTCATCATGTTGACATTATGCTAAATACCACATTACATTTTTGGCCATCCCCACACTTGACTAATTTTCAACAAAAACTCGGGCATGTGATGGAGCATTATTGGAGCAATACAATGCTCTGACTTTTAAAAATGATCCTCACTCCAAGCAAAATTACGCAACTCAGCTCCACTCCAATTCCGCACCACTCACATAATCTGTGATAGATGGAGGGTAGGGAAGTCAAACTGACAGTTGTGAAGATATAAATGACCCGGCGTTCTTTGTACTCTGACAGCTCTGGCTTTGGTGATACTTGTAGTAGGTTCCTGCAATCCCTGCAACTGCAGTCTTTGTTGTCACAGGCAGCTTGTGTTGCCGTTCAAGGGGGGGCAGTCAGCCGGGGCGAACATAGAAGTGAATGTGATGTATGGCTCTGGGCTAGATCAATCTTTGCCTCTGCAGGGTGCTCAAAGCAGTTGAGTGGAGAGTTGAGTCATCCTCCAGGCCGCAGGGGAAAAGCCAGACACTCCAGCATTGACTGTGAAAGGAGCTGGAGGGGGGATGTGACTTTTCACAGTCAGATCCAAACCCAAGCAGGACTCGTACTACAGACCAACATGCTAAATACCAGAGCCAGGTGGAGGACAAGATGGAAGAGATAAAGCCTTTGAGAATGTGGTACCAAACACAATCTTGTTCAGTGGTCACGTTCTGAAGAATCGGAGAAAGCCACCTTGAGCACTGCACCAAAGTTAGTAATTGCCATTTTTGCTTTGTTGACATACCTAAAAGTATGCCAGAAAAACTTTTTTCTTATGTTACTCACTTTACTTGGCAATCAAAGAAATTTGAATCAGTGTCCCAATATCCTGATAGGGTTGGATCTATGCATTTTTTACGCATTGAAAATTGGAAGATTTTCCTTAGGATTATCAATATATATCGGGACCAATATATATTGCTAGTTGCACAATAGTGTTTTTGTTTTTTTTTCAAACATTTTTCTCAACACAACTTTGGTACAGTGTGAGCGGCTGGGTAAAATAAAGCGGGTCACACATCAGACGTGTCTGGAGGAGGACAATGTGCATTCTAAAAAATTTTACAATTATTTTCTATAAACAAATGCACAAACAGTCAATGCTCAGCATCAAAATTCTGAAGTGCCAAGGAGCACAACTTGCAAAGTTTTCCATTAAATTAGATCCAAATCATTATCAAAGGACAAAGATTATTTATTCTAGCCATCGCTGGATGATATGTACAGTATATTGTGAATATGTATCTTTCATAGAGCCTAGACAATGTATTTTCAGCTACAAGTACACTACCGGTCAAAAGTTTTGAAACTCACTCATTCTTTATTATTATTTTTTTTATTTTATTTTTTCACATTTTAGAATTGAATTGAATGAAGTAATCAAAACTGTGGAATAACATAAATGGAACAATGGGAATTATGTTGTGACATGTACTCTTGACATTTTCTCAAGCAACTTCTTGATGTATCACCCTGGGATGATTTTTAAACAGTATTTAAGGAGTTCCCATCTATGTTGGGTGCTTATTGGCTGCTTTTTTTTTTATATTCAATTTTAGTTTTGTTATTAAATACATTTTAAAATTTTTGTCTACAAAACTAAGCATATTTAAGCATACACCTTCAGGTCAAAAGATTTTTAAGATCATGAGAAACATTTCAGTCAAGTGTTTCAAAACTTTTGCCTGGTAATGTATGTCGTTTGACAGCTTGAATGAACGACCTACTTAAGACTACATATAGAGAAATTCAATACAAAATCAGTTTGAGCAGTTCCACCAGTTTCATAAACTAACCTGCAAAATCATCAACGTCACTTTCTTGAAGTACAAAAAACCTTGTAACTTTGGATTGCCATCTGCTATGCCGCTTTAGCTCATGCTATGTATGTGTGTGTGTGTGTGTGTGTGTGTGTGTGTGTGTGTGTGTGTGTGTGTGTGTGTGTGTGTGTGTGTGATACCTTTCCTGACTATGACCAGCATCAGTAAATGTTATATTTGGTCTCCCAACACTATTACTGTTAAACAGAGGCCAACTGAGTGAATTGAAAAGCACACAAATTAGGCTTCAATTTAAATGTCGGCTAATTTGAATACACTGGTGGCCAAAAATTTGGAATAATGTACAGATTTGGCTTTTTTTTTACCTTTGGTACTTTATTTCACCAAAAAGGCATTCAACTGATCCCAAAATATAGCCAGGACATTACTGATGTAAAAACAGTACCATCACTATTTGAAAAAAGTCATTTTTAATCAAGTCTAGACAGGCCCCATTTCCAGCAACCATTACTCCAACAGATTATGCTTGAGTAATCATGCTAAATTGATCATTTGATACTAGAAAATCACTTGCCATTATATCAAACACAGCTGAAAGATATCTGGTTCATTAAATGAAGCTTAACGTTGTCTTTGTGTTTGTTTTTGAGTTGCCACAGTATGCAATAGACTAGCGTGTCTTAAGGTCAATTTTAGGTCAAAAATGGCAAAGAAAAAGAAACAGTTTTCTCTAGAAACTCATCAGTCAATCATTGTTTTGAGGAATGAAGGCTATACAATGCTTGAAATTGCCAAAGAAAACAAAAGATTTCATATAAAGGTGTACATTACAGTATTTAAAGACAAAAGACAACTGGCTCTATCAAGGACAGAAAGAGATGTGGAAGACCAGATGTACAACTAATCAAGAGGATAAGTACATCAGAGTCTCTAGTTTTAGAAATAGACACCTCACACATCCTCAGCTGACAGCTTCATTGAATTCTACCTGCTCAACAGCAGGGGTGCAGGCCTTATGGGAAGAATTGCAAAGAAAAAGCCACTTTTGAAACAGAAAAACAAAAAGAAAAGACATTTTCTTGACAGACAGGAAATTAGATAAGAGTGTTATGGATCTTAACCCCATTGAGCTTTTGTAGGATTAGCTAAACTGTACGGTGCGTGAGAAGTCACCTGAGTATCTGGACAAACTGACAGCTAGAATGACAAGGATCTGCAAAGCTGTCATTGCTGCACATGGGGGATTTTTTGACGAGAACTCTTTGAAGAAGTTCAAGGTCACTTTACAAGAAAATCACATTATAGGGTCAAATATAATTGTATTTAGATATATGTACATGAAACAAACAAATCAACAGTTTTGAAAAAAATCTAGGTCTTTAATTCAGATTTGAATGTGGAGATAGGAATGATGTTGCAGAAGATGTGTGGAAGTGAGATACAAAGTTAGGTGTTAGTAAACTCTAAGACCTGCCGCCCATAGATGAGAGTCGATATCTGGAAACAGAAAGCAGTCTAGACTCAGAGGGTGTGTACAAAAATAAAATATAAGGGAGGATTAGTTCACATAGGTACTGCAGTGCAAGGCCGTGAAGTGCTTTAGAAGTCAACAGAAGTATTTTGAATTGGATGTGAGATGAGACAGGTAACCAGTGTAGATTTATCAGGATAAGAGTGATGTGTGCAGACCATTTGGAGTAAGTAAGAACTCTAGCAGCTACATTTTGGATGTACTGTAACCTAGCAATGGGTTTTAGTGGGTTAGTTAGTAAAAAGGGCATTACAGTAATCAAGACGAGAGTATAATGTGACGCAGGGGAAGCATATAGTTTGTGAAGAGAAGAGGTCTGAGGACAGAGCCATGGTGGACACCTTGGGTGAGGGGGGCACATGGGGGATTTGTAATTTTGAATAGAAATGTAGAAATGTATGTCATTGATGTAGGAGGGCAGCAAAGTGAGAGCTGCATCTGTAACACCAATGTCATAAATCGGGAGAGGAGTGTATTATGACAAACAGTGTCAATGACAGAACTGAGATTGAACAAAATCAGGATAGTAAGGGACCCAGAGTCAGCAGAAAGGTGGAAATCATTGGTGGCCCTTAGCAGAGGAGTCTCAGTGCTGTGGTATGGATGGAAACCAGACTGAAAAGGATCATACAAATTATTATCAACCAGATGAAATTGTAACTGAGAGGCTAGTAGCTTCTGAGATAAAAGGAAGATTGGAGTTAAGTTAGGTTTCATAAGAACTGAAGTGACACAGTGGCTAAGGCAAGGCATTTGTTAATTAGACGAGAAATTGGTGCAGAAATTGTGGGAAGACAGTTCCCAGGTGTGGAAGCAGTATCTAACTGCAAAGAGAATGAGTTGGATTTTAGAATTACTGTAAATCCTGGATAAATTATTAAATATATTTTTAGGATCAAGCTCAATTGGATTGACTGAGATGTTTACATGAATGACTTTCAGTCCCATTGAGCTATCAGTCGGATTATTATTGGATTTTTAGGTTGCATGCAGGGGTTATATTGGGATTTTTGAGGAGGGAGAATTCGAACCTACTTGTTTTTTCTGCTTGTGAATGCAATAATGGATCAGATTAATCAGTTTTTTAGGGTTATTATTACTTTACACTAAATATTGCTTCCCTTATTTCTAGTTCCAGGTGGATTCTGCAGACATGTTTCTGCACTTGATGAGAGCTGAAAGCATTATACGAGCTCCATGCTTATTCTCCAAAATTTATTTTTCATAGCCTTTGTGCTTAGGACTTTGTATGATGTTAATTTCACCATATTTGATGCATTTTTCACTGTCACAAGAGGCATCTTAAATACAGGATTCTGAATGAATTTTATCAGTTTAGATTTGGATATGATCAGATTGGGCTTGTAAAGGAGGAATTTAGTTGGTCCCTACAGTACATTCTTTCCAAAGCAACCTTGGGTTCAGCTATGTTACTGCAAGAAATATTAAGATGGATTTCAATCCTTTCTTCAGCAACAAAGAAGGAATAGCTATGCAATTCTTTTATATTTAAGACTCAAGTTTTTAGTTGGAGGTAAGGATGGTCCTACAGCAGCCAAAACTGCAGAATAGTAGCCGTTCTAGTCATTTAAAAAATTTGCAGCTGTGTCTTATTTGGACAGCTTCAACCTTTAACTGTCTTCCACATGCAATGTTTAAATGAGCTTATTATCTATGAAAAGGCAGATATTGATATGTTTGGGCAAGAGCAACTATTTTTAAATTAGCCCTTTTTCAGGATTGAAAAAGTGGGAAATGATGGATTTACATGGTCTTTCGTTTCTATGCCTCTGTGCCAATAGGGTACAGAAAACATTAGATCTTAAGAGTCACTGTGTATACATTTATTTTAGGTGTGCCTCAGGGCTCTACTCTAAGTCCAGGTATGTTGTTCCCCACCCTTATCAGTCATACTTTACCTGTGAAATATACAACATACGCTATAAGTTATGAATTGCCCGTCTATCAAAATTCCCAATTTGATTCAAAAGATGAGATCTAATGAATAGTTCATGTTTTAAAACTAGTTATAGCAGAGCTCTCATACCAGGCCATTTTATCAAAAGATGACCCCAGGACTGTAGCCTATGGCCATGTAAAATAAGTTAATTGCACTGACTGAGCATATTATTTTATAAAATAAAATGTTAAACATTATGTGAGAGGCCAATGGTAATGTATTGGCTTCTACAATGCTGGAAGTAACTAGATGTCAAAATAGATTACACTGTTCCCAAAAAAGCATTTCTTTGTTGCAATCCAACCACCTCTGAATTGTAAATAGCAATTCATTTTTTTGCAATCCATGCGGGAGGTATGAAAGAGATGGAAGGTTACGGTGAGAATCAGTGAAAGTGAAGGGAGTAAAAGTAGCTCAACCGCTGTTTCCCACTATATTTCTTGCCATATGACACAGAGTTATTGTTGGTCCTCTTTAATTTCGGGCCTGTACCATACCATTATGTATGGGTCATGTGTGCCAGAGGGTAAAGTAGATCATGTGATTAGGTTGTGGTTTCTGATCCAGAATTTGCCTTTAGGATTGAACAGAAAGAACGATCCAATAAAAATAAATTATTTAAGGGGTATTTCATCCAATAATTATAATTGTGTCATAATTAAAATCATCCTCATGTTGTTCCAATCCCATATGACTTTCTTTCATCTGTGAAATACAAAATGAAAATGTTAGGGACTGACAGCCCTCAGTCACCACTCACTTTCACTGCATCTTTTTTCCCATTAAAGGAAAGAAAGAAAGAAAGTCATATGGGGTTGGAACAATATAAGGATGAGTAAATGATGAAAGAATTTTCATTTTGGGTGAACTATTCCTTTAAAAGTCACAATTTTCTGTGTGTGTGTGTGTGTGTGTGTGTGTGTGTGTGTGTGTGTGTGTGTGTGTGTGTGTGTGTGTGTGTGTACGTACGTATTTGGGTGGTTTATGAGGAACTTTTTTGAGGTTCCATGCTGGTAATTAGAAGGGTATTATAAGGGTATTATAAGGGTATTATAAGGGTATTATAAGGGTATTATGCTATAAATGTGGTTTATGAGGACATAGTGTCTCCATAATTAAAATCACTTAAAAAATGCATACTAAACAATATTTTATAGAAAATGTAAAAATGCAGAACTTTTTTGTGAGGGTTTGGTTTAGGGGTTAAGCAACGTCTGGAACCCCTGAAGAAGGTCATACACAATTAAAAGTCTTTTAACTGGTGTTAAGAAACGTTTTTTATAAAGAGGTAACTAATGTGGTACACTTTGCGTACAGTTTCATGCTTTAAATTGTAATTCTGGTTGATTTATCACATCTGAATGAGGTGTACTATATATGGCATAATTGGTGCAATCCTGCCCTCTTCAGGTGAGAGGTGGATTTGAGTGGTCTCAGTATTTGTCCCAGTGCTCCTAAAATATCCTATGTGGCAGTTTTCCTTATTTCGAAGTAGTATTTTTTATTTATTAATTTTGTTTTATTACTGATAAACATGTATGGTATAGTAGCCTATAAAGGCAAACACAGTAACTATGCAACACTGAAACTGAGAAAAAGTGCTTCAATTTTAGTTGTTTTTATTATTGTCCAGCCAGATGTGGATTATCCAAAAAAAAAAAAATTCACTCTGCTTTCTCTGAATCAGAGCAAAGTTTAGCTAAATCCATCTTTTGCAGGACAGAAATACATGTATAAAAATTTTTTTAGTTAACAATAGATACTGTGATATAGTTACTGTGATTTCCCTTTGCAGTATAGTTTAGTATTATTTAATGTGACAATTGCTCTTTCCCTCTCCGGATTTTAAACCATCTATTGTTAGTTTTTACAAATATGTAATCCACAATCTAAACTGACAACCTTGGCATTCATTTTCTTATCCTTTCTCCTCCAATTCCAGAACTCCAAGATGATGACAGCTGAGCATTCAGTCATGGAAGAAATGAAGAGATAAGAGAGAGGAAAATAATCCTGAGCTTCGAGCTTCTGTTACCAGAGGCCTATTGATTCAGATTGGAACATGACATGTCCATGTCACAGCCTGTGCAGATAAGGAACAGCACGCTGAAATAGCCACATTGGCATCATGACTGAAGAGACTAAACAGTTCTTGGCTGCCAAAGAGTCGGATATTGAGTCCAAACCGCAGGATAAGAGGGCTGTGGAGCACAAAAGTTTGAAAGAGTCCCCTGAGCACTTTCAAAATGTGAGTTTGGAGCAACAGGCTTTGAACAATCTTGCAAAGTTTGGAGAAAAAGATAGGGACAGCACGCAGCAACGTGAGGCCGTTATTCGGCCACAGCAGGCAGGAAAAATTGATTTTAAGTCACTGCAAAATAATTTGTTTAGTAGCAACAGAACATGGCCTAGTGGTAAGGACAGCCCTCAGTCACCCATTGGCAAAGGTCGGAACAGAGACAAAAGTAGAAAGTCGGGGAAAGGAGAGCGTGGCAACCCGCAGCAGTTGTACAGACTGAGTATTAAAAACCCACGCTCAAATCCGACAATTGGAATAGCCTATCCACAGCAAAAAGTGTCACCTCCAAAGAAGCTTGAGTCCAGCAGGGGACCTGTCTCAGGCAGCTACCGGTTCCATGTGCCAAGTATTCCAGAGCGTGAGGCTGAGCTGCAACAGGAGGAGCTAAACTACAATCGATGCTTCCAGGAGGGCTCCCCCAACCTATCTTCTCAAAGCTATACCTCACAGGCTGTTGGCTCCACACCTGGAGGGCCTTCTCTCCAGAATCAACCTACCACCCCACAACAGCAGCAACAGAAGTCCAGCACAATCGAGAGCAACAGCACAAAACCTGGCAATGAAAATGTATTCCCTGACTTTCAACTGAGTGAAACGGACACTTGGCAGTCTCCAGATAGGACATTTAGAAGCGCTAATTTTAGTGTTACTTCTCAAAAGCCAAACAACCTTGTGGACTTGAACAAGGCCAATGGTAGTTTTATATCTTTGCCATTTCAGTATGGATACCCATTGTTAGAGGAGTCAGCTCCAGATCCCTTTCCCTGTGATCAGAATACCCAGTCCAATGACTATATTGATATTTCTAATCAGGTTTCACATAATTCCTTTTCCTTTCAGTCCTCTGGGGAGGGACATGAGGTCATGCAAACTAGCACACAGTTTGGTAGTGACCAAGCAGAGGACAGACAGTCATACCAGTTACACCATAATCCTCCCCAGTACATGCAGACTCCACATGGTGTGCCACCTTCTGTCCCCACAAATGATGAGAGCTCGGTATTAAGCACTCACCAATCAGATCAGAGTAAAAGTGTTCCAGATAAATCGGATTCTTTTAGCCCAATAGACAGCCGGGACACAGGCCTTGCAGTATTGGGCAAAAGAGGCTGCCATCATAAAAATGGCACCTCCAGCCAGAGAGTTCTTATTCAAGGCAGTGTACATCATATTAGGAATATTGCACAAGGCTCAAGTTCCCAGATACCTGTAATTAGTTCTCCACATAATGGTATTCACGTTGGGCCAGTGCCTGTTGACAAAAGTGTCTGTAAACACCACAGCAGAGTATCAAACCCATGGGAAGGACCAAACAAAGCCTTTTCACCACCACTTATAGACCCGAATCCTACATCTTACCCCTTTCAGTACCAGCCTGCACCAGAACAAAGACAAAACACTGGCATTAATGCACGTATGCCTTGGCAGCAGACACGCTTCACAACTGCCTTGCCAAACCATAACAGGATTGATCTTTCCAGACAACTGAGCAATCAGCAGCTCTCTTTTTTGGTAGGCCAGTCAGACTGGCAAGATGATAGTAAGCCACACAAAACTAGCAACCAAAAATGTTCTAACAACTTTCTCAGCAAAAAGACAAATGAGGACTTCTCAAATCAAAGGCAAGACAGTGTCAAGCAAGGTGGCAATACAATTCCACCCTGTCATTTCACAAATAAGGTGGACACAAATCAAGGCCAAGTGGATGATGCCAAGAGTAAGTCATTATACTTTGGCATGAACCACTCAGTGCCTGTGACATCATCAAGAAACTGTACCTACCCTCAATTACATGTAGCACCCATAGGGCTAAGGATGGTGTCTCCATATGAATCTCCTTCACATTCACCCACTCAAAATCCAGCCTCTAGCCGCACATGCTCTTCACTTTCACCAGCTTCCACAAACTCTGTAAATAGTAACTCTGATGACAGCCAAATTTCAAAGGTTCTGTCCCCTCAGTTGTATCACCAGCAACAGGATAAAGTACTGATTTCATCCAATAACCTCAACACTAACCAGCATCATTACCATTCCGACACATCCAGAGGCTTGTACTACAAACAAGACAGAGCCAAAGAGAACATTTTACATTTCATACCAAATAACAGGCAGTCAAAGCCCACCATGGACAATGGGAAAGGTTGTTTAGACACCTACAGAACAGAGCACCATCCTCCACCTCCATACTCCTCCCACCCACTACTCGCCACATCATTAGCCACAGCAAACCTTGACCAACTGGATGTGCTTCTGACATGCAAGCAATGTGATCAAAATTTTAACAATCTTGCCTCTTTTCTTGACCATAAGCAGTACTGTGGACAGCATACATTTGCACAAAATGACTTAAAAGACATGCCAAAAGTGGAGGATGCAAGGAAATATCAGACAGACCACACAAAAGCCATGTCATCAGGATCCAGTTATGCAATTTTAAGGAGCTCTTCAGACTTGCATCTGTCTCTGCTTGGACTTAACAAAAATGGGGAGATATTGCCAGATAATGAAACTAGAGGAGATATAAAAGATGATCCAATGAAACTGATGCTACCATCTGCACCCTTGCCTGACTTAGAGATGGAAGATCCCAAACTGGATAGCCTTATCACAGAGGCTTTAAATGGACTATGTTATCAGTCAGACAATGCAGAGATTGATAGCAGCTTTATTGATGCATTTGTTGATGATGATCTTACCACTACTAAATGCACATCAACAAGACAGACTCTGACAAATAAAGACTCAACAGTGTTCGAAGGAAGAATTAACAATGAGCCAACATCCAGTGAAAGACCTCAAGCACATAGAAAATATCCATTTGATTCAGATTTAGACAGCCTTTGTTCTGACAGGAAACACACAGAAAACCCTTTCAAAGTAAATCAATTTGAGTCAATGCAAAATGAAGGTCTTAAAATGGAAACCTTAACAACAGATTCAAATTCACAAGAGTCCAGCAAACAATTTGAGTGGGGAACAAAATCAGAAAAAGTAGACCAGGAAAATTATGATTCTAAGTTTCTATTATCAAGTAAATTTTCTGCAAGATCTGGGCTTAAAAGCTTTCAAAGCAGTACAGCATTAGTTAAAACATGTCCTAGATCCACCTCTGCCACCAAAAGTCCTACAGCTCAGAAACCAATAGCAACAGAGGGAAAAAGAAAAAAGACCATTGGGGGAAGCTGGAGCAAAGAGCTTATTCACAAAATTGTTCAACAAAAGAACAAGTTGCACAAACTGCATGTAAAAGGCACAAAAAACATGCAGTTTTCACTTGTGATGGAAAGAGTGACTCCCGCAGTGCAGAACCCTACTTTCAGGGAGTATGACTATGTTTCAGACTCAGATGAGGACTGTGAGCCTGTGAAGATAGCCAGTCAGGGGCGCCTCAGTCAGAGCATTCGCTGCAAGTACACTTACACTAAAGAATGCAAGGGGAGGATTCATGCTGACAAGAGCCGGGAAAGTTCATGGAAACAAAACAAAAATGAATGCTTTGAAGCCAAGAACGTTTTGGATGCCTCTCCATCATTGATAAAAGAAACTCCTGGTCACCAGAGGCTGCGAAGACGGAGCAGTAGGTCTTCCACGAGCAGTGAATTAAGCACATCTATAAGTATCTGTAGCGATAGCATTAACAGCCCCAAAAGTACTGATCATACAGATTCTGAATCTGAGAAAAGATTGGAAGTTCAAGGGAAAGATGAGGACTCCCTTGAGCAAAATGGGTACGAGGACTCTCCGCCAAGTATACGGAAAGAGTCAAGCACATCACTGGCTTTGACCTTCACAAAAAATACAAAAAGGTACAGCACTGATAAGATATTACTCTCTGAACACAAGGATAGGTTCACTACTTCAAAATGCTCAAGCATTATCTGTAAAACTGAAGAGACCGCATCTGAGCATACAATGACCAAAAGCACTGTCAGCCTTGCAAGATATAAAACCACCCTTCTAGAAATAGAAGAAAAAGGGGACCACTATGGTTTTGAGACAGGAATTCTTGCAACCACCGAACAGCCATTCAAAAAAGATTATCCAAATAATATCACATCTCCCAGAGGGTCTGACATAGTACTGAATCCAATGGAAACCACCAACAATAGGGAATCTATCCATGCTTTTAAACAAAAAAAAGATGTTACATCAAAGGGTAAATCCCACAAAAAGAGAAAAAACAGTTCTGAATCCTCAGCGTCCATTTTGGAGACAAGCAGCAATGACAATCCATCCAGTGAAGAATCAAAGAAAAGCTTGAGTGGTCTATACTCTGATCCCCCAACTCTTTGCAGTTCACTCATGGACAAAGTGTGTTTATTACCTTCAAAAATGCACAATACTTCTGCACAGAAGGATAGTCAATGTCTTATGCCTTACACTTCAGAACATGATCAGAGTCTAATAAAGTCACCCCTTTCTTTTGACACAACGTCAATGTTTGGTGACCTTTCTGTGGGAGTTTTTGAGAACAATCTTTATCCAGAGATTCAGCTTGCCAAAGAGAGCTTTAGTCCTTTGGAAACCACTACAGATAAGAAGGAACTGTTTGAATCATCATTCTCACCATTCTTTGAGCAAAGAGACTGGAATCGGATGGTTGACGTTACTCCAGAGCTTCCAGAAGAGATTTCTCAGTACAAAGAGGACTCTGACTCCAATGAGAATGAGACCAATTCTAGCCATGTACCCTTCTCTTTGCCTGAAAGATTAATGGACTACAATCCAAATCTCAACAACAGCATGTCAGTAGATGATCTGGAAATAAAAAGGATTGTTACAGAGCTTGAGAGTCAGCTCCAAACAGCTAAGCTAAGCAGCCCTCCGCCATTAGACAGTGAGTTACCAAAACAGCTGACCATGAGTAAATTTTCTCCACTGAGACTTGACCCTGAAAGTGAAGATGAAGACAATGGCTTGGAGATGAACTGTCCCTCAGAAAACATACCGATTGCTCCATCAGTAGACTCGCATGCACCAATGTTCCCAGAATCAGACTTATCATGGTCTAGCCCCCTCCAGTTTGGGTTGATGTGTGTTCAACAAGGTCTTCATACTCCGACACATTCCTCTACTATTAACACACCAACTGAATCAGGACATGACCATTTGGATTTAAAGGACAACATGGGGCTGACTGATCTGAACACAGCAAACTGTCTACCTTTGCATGTAGAGGACAAAAATGAGAGGAGCGAGTTCTTGGATATTGCCACCACCAGCAAGTCAGAAGAGATGCTTGAACATGAAATGTACACAGAAAATCTGATAAAAAGCCTGGAAGTGATCTCAGATTCATTATCTTCAGGGTTCACATCACCTCAATCATCACCTAATCAAGAGTGCGGGGTTCTCGAGGAGCATGAAAAATCAGACAATGAAAAATCAGAAAACAGTGATAAGTCTAAAAACATTGAATTTAAAAACTCAGAAGCAGAGCTGACAAATTTTTCTATGGAGACAAACATGTTATCAGATCAACTACAAGAGTCATCAACCAGTGGCATTGTCAGGTCAAAAACTGACAATGGAGCCAAAGCCAGCCTCACGGAGTGTAGTAATGTCACTCTTCACAATGGCGACTTAGTAGTTAAAGAACATCAGCTTACTGAGAGCTCCTTTGATATTCCTCAAATTAAATGCTGTGTGGAATCCAAGGAAATAGACTCACAGACATCTGTAGTCTGCACTGATGGACAACATTGTAAGTCTTCTGTCATTCAAGCTGATAATACTGAGACCGAAATACTGTTGGGTGTAAAAGACGTAAAAGACTTGAGTCAAGACTATAAAATATCCCACCTCTCAACATCCACAGCCACACTAAAAGATGAAAAAACTATGTGCGTAAAAGAAGAGAGGCAAAAATTTGATGGTGAGGAGTCAGTTCTAATTGTGGTACCAGAAACCATTTATAAAAAGAATGGGCATTCCTGTAATAAAATAATGGGAACAACAGACAATCGCTCTGATACAGACATCCAGCCACAGCTTTCAAACATCAAGTCTCCTTGCAGTGAGGACCATTTGTTGACCCCTCCACAACATAGCAGGACTTGTGAAATTAATACACAAGTGGCTTCTCCTAAACATCTCCCTGTGGGTCAAGATGACCATGAATTTACAGACAGCGTGAAAAGAGCCACACCTGAAATGACATTGTTTCCTGCACCAGAATGTGAAGAGAATCAACAAAATAACATTGATCAGATTCCTGAACAACAAACTGTGAATCATCCCCCACAGTTTTCTCACAACTCTATTCAAAGCCCTTCTGAGCTGAGCGGTAACAGTCCAGTACCAGATGGCTTGAATGATTTTTACACAGTTAGCCCTGCACTCAGGAAAACCAGACCAGCGCTGGAAGACAAAAACTCTGAGGACATAAATATTGGCAGGTCATTAGAAACTTTTGATTCAGCAGCAACAGGAATAGATAATTCATTTATTCCCCATCTGAATTTAGTAGAAATCACAGAGAGTAAAATGTATAGCCCTGTGACACAGTTGCCTGTGGACAGCACCTCAAACCAATCTTTTGGTTATACTTCTGAGTATCCTGAGGTTCTGGATGTCTCTCAACATAAAGGTTCACTGTATGATTTGAAACTAAGCCCTATGCATTACAGTGAAACATGTTTCAGGGACTACAACTTCACCTCTAAATGTTTAAACAAAGGAGATGCCCAATCTGAAATAAAATCACGCTCCACAGACAATTACATTCTCAGTTCTTGTGCTCATTCTCTTGATAAACCATTGCCATCCAACACACAGCATAATGCAAATAGACATGAGCCAGATATTCAGGGTCATGTGATTGGACTTAATATACCAGAAACCTCCAGAAATGACAATACTGACCAAACTGATATTAAATATTCATTTGTCTCAGCTACATGCAGTAATTATGCTAATGACGTCATTCCAGTTGACTCTGAACTCAAAAAACTTCTCCAAAATGATATGAATGGTGGTCATGTTCCACTTGAAACAGTTGATTACATGGATACTCCCCTCAACCTTCTGAAGAGAGCTGATTCTGAGATGCTGGATAATCAGATCATTACCAATAAGAATGATGCACTGTTGCAGAGGTCCACTATGTCAGATATTAAGGAAACACCTAAACCTTTGATAGATCTTACGTGTCCACCTGTCCAAGATGAAGGACGGTGTTCAAAGCCAAGTGAGACAAAAACCTCACCAAGAAAGGGTGGAACACTGAATGCCGTTCAAATAAAATTTCAGTGTGAAATATGTGCAATGTTCTTTCGTACTCTGCCTGGACTTAAAAGACACACAGCCATGAAGCATGTAGTAAAGATGGAAGGGATTTCCATTGAAAATGGAACTTACCCAGTTGAAAAAGCTCTGAAAGATGGCATGGATGATATGGTTCCAGCAGTTCTTTTGCATGCAAACAGAAGTAAAATCCAAGTTGGACAAAAACATCAGGCAGATCCACCTCTGATTTTTGAAGAAATTGCAAGCAATGTGGACGTGACAAAGATCCCAGAATGTCTTGTTATGGATCAGGCAACAACTGTAAGGGAAAAAGCTAATAAAATCAGCAAAGTAAGGAATAACAATAGCATGGAAATCAGCAGTGAAATGTCTGCTCCAAAATTGGTAAAGAAAGACTCTTTTTCAAATGAAATGCTCAACATACTTAAAAATGATATATTGCAAGCTATCTCTCAGGATGTCCCCTCAATTGTGCATGAAAACTGTCCTAGGTCACCTGAAAATCAGGGCCCAAATAGCAGCCATGACTATCAGAATGTCACTGCGAGAGAAGAGCATACGAGCATTGGAACTGTCAGCACCAAAGAGCAAAAGGAAGAAACTTTTACAGAACAGTCCAAAATGTATAAGAAAGAAGTTACATGTGATGATGATATTGTGAAAAAGTACTGTGATATTCAACCGAAATATGTTCACACAGAAGATATCCAATATCCACTTGTGGATTCCATCCTGGATATCAAGCATGAGAGCACTTGTTCTCTCACAGAAGACAGCCACGCACTTACAGGTACTCCAGGACTAGGACGTAATCTGAAGGCTTTATTTGATGACGAAAGCACTTTTTCTCAGTTATTTCCAAGAAATGATGACAGGAAAAGGAAAAAATGTACACGGGTCTATGGTAAAAGCAACAAAAAGCAAAAACAACTATCCTGTTTAGTTCTAGACCATCCTCCCATTAGTGACTTTATTGATAAATGTGAGGAGTCTAAAGAAAACAAAATGGGCCAAATGTTTACCAATGACAAAAATGACCATTGCAAATATGAAACCATATCAATTGATGATGCTAACTTGCAAGAGATGAGTCACAAAAGCTCAGTCAAGAGCTCCATAGAGAACACTTGTCACTTAAAAGATGGCCTAATGGATCATCAGGCTGGATATGAGGACAATGCATTAACTTGCATTACTTATGACACAATTAGGCAACCCTTGGTCCATCAGGATGAATCAGAAGGCACAGTCACAGAGAACACAGTGTCAACAGTTCCTCAGGAAGATTGCAAACCAGAGGTTCCTGCTCAAACTTGCCCACTCCAACTGGTCTGTGTCCAAGAAAATGCCTCTTCTAGCATTGAGATACCAAGCCTTGATACTTCAATTCAGCTTCCTGTACCATTTTCTGAGCCTGGGAAGGATATACCATTGGTTGAGACCATTGCAAGCCCTGAACTGAAAGATCCTTTAAGATCTTGCAAAAAACCTACAGAGCGGAAGTGCAGAAAACGCATTGAACCTGGACTGAAACCCAAGGATAAGCAGTACAAATGCAAGGTGTGTTTCACATGGTTTCTCACTTTAGGTGAACTAGATTTCCACAAGCTCTCTCACAATCCATCACCTCCTCCAACTTGCTATATGTGTGTCCAACGCAAATTTAGCTCCCGTGAACAGCTTCGGGACCATCTCAGGGAGAAACATGCCAAGAACAAAGCAGGTGGTTGGATTTGTGGCATGTGCTTGAAAGAAATCTCAGATGTCTGGATGTACAATGAGCACTTGCGAGAGCATGCCACACAATTTGCACGAAGAGGACAGTCTCAGAGTTCCCTCCTGGATATTTCTGGGTGTTTTATGCAGCAAAATGCTGTGAAGAACTTCATATCTTCAATTATGCTGCATCGACCCAACAAACCTGCGAAAGGAGACACTGTTAAACCATCATCTAAATTGGAGAGAAAAGCTTCTTTGTTAGTAAATGGGCAAGAGCCAAAGATTCCAGAAGAGGTTGATTCCACAGGTCTGAAGATTAAAATGCATATTGAGGGAGCAGGTAAACATTGTGCACTGACAATGCCTGATGTTCTACCTAAAGCAGAGACTTCTTTAAAAAATGCTGAGATACATTCTAATTGCAAAGATCCTTCAAGGGACTGTCACCACTGTGGCAAGCAGTTTCCAAAGCCCTTCAAGCTTCAGCGGCACTTGGTTGTTCACAGCTTGCAAAAGATTTTCCTGTGTCACAAATGTCCAGTGTCCTACCCAGAGGCAAAGGAGCTTAAAGATCACATGATTAAGGAGCATGAGGAGACAGATGAGCTAGACTCAAAACACACTACACTGTATACTTGTGAACTTTGTGCAGATGTTATGCATGTAATCAAGAAGTCCTTCATATGCAGTTCCTGCAACTACACTTTTTCGAAGAAGGAACAGTTTGACCGTCATATGGAAAAACACCTTGCTGGAGGGAACAAGACCTTCAAGTTCAGGGGAGTTGTGAGGCCTTGCACGCCTTTTAATTCTAATGTCGATAAATCTGACATGCCACCGAGCAAGAAGAGGAAGGCAACCGAGAGCAGCTCAGACAAAGTCATTGTCTCCACGCCGTCACTCAGCTTAAACAAAAGTACTGACATGCAAGGCATGAAGTCAGTGTTTCCCATCATAGAGACAACTCCAAAGAATAGTACTGATGAGCATTCTACTGAAACAAACAATACCAGTGTGAAAATTGAAGATGAAGCTGAGGACTTCCCTGAGGTTTTCAGGGAAATTGCACAGTGTCCAACGCCAACAAACTCTGTTGAACAGAGTCTTCTCACAACAGAGATGAAGATAGAGGACGATAACTGCTCCCCATCTCATGAAATGCAAGAGTGTGAGAACAGGGAGGTCAATACAATTGATAAAGAAGCTCAGACAGAAATTTGTGATGTAAAAATGGAAGATGATTGTTGTGCAATTCCGAATACATTGCTTGCTTCAGAGAGTGACATCATTGAGAGCAATACAAAATGTAGCGGAAATGACACGGTGGAGACATATCCCTCTGTAAACCTTGAAAATGCAAGTGAACAGGTGGAAATAAGGGACTCAAGTAGATACATACAAGTTTGTAGTCAAATTAATTTAAGCCCACCAAAACAAGACATCCAAGGCCTCTCATCTTGCATTGATTTTGACCTCTCATCTGAGAAGCAGATTTCAGTTGAGACAAACCAATTAATGCAGGATCAAACAATCGAGTATTCATTTTCTACCAAGAGAAGTGAGACTAAACAAGAAGCTCACACAGCGCATAACAGTGAACAGCCATCTGTTCGTCTGGTTAAGCATATAACTGCCCCCAAGTCTGTGGATAATGTGAAACAAAGCCTTGAAAATATCCCAAGGTGCCTTCGTACAACTGATGCTGCACTATTACGTCACACCAATATCTCTCACAACTCCACTCCAAGTGAAGACAAGGACTCGACCAAGCAACAAAAGAAGAGGAAAGAACTGAAGTCACCTCTCATTTTTCAGAGAACACCATCCCCAACTGCAAGGGAAAATCTTGGCATTGACCAAAGGGTCAAAAAGAAGTTCAGACCCAGTAGGTGTGAAAATATTGATGGGCAAAGAAAAAATGATGTTCACAATGACTATCCAGTGCTTACATCAGTAAAGGATGACACAGTCAGCAATAAAATAATCTCCAAAAACAAAATAGGTTCTTCTAATCTGGGCCTTCACCTAAAGAAAGGTTCTGTAGATAGTTTTTCACCAAAAAAGGTGGAGATTGTACGTCACTTTAATGGGGATTGCAAAGGGAAAAAGAATGTTTCTGGGAGACCCATTCATTCTCCTTCTTCCAGGATGTCTACCCTGAACAATTCATTTAATAAATCACGGTCCAAACCAGGGGTCAGATCCATAGAAACTCATTCATATCGTACGGCAGAGTCACAAAACAACCTCCTCAGCCAGCTGTTTGGCCAAAGACTGACTAGCTTTAAAATTCCTTTAAGGAAGGACACTTCTGAATCTATTAATTAAGGATTAGATGGATGCTATAAACGAGGAGGTCATTAAATTATCCACTAGGCATGTGATTGAGGCAGTTTATTCATGAGACTAGGATTGTATGACCCTGCTCTGTGAAATCATTTAACTCCATGTTGAGTCACTTTATTGCATTCCTTTTGTAAATGTGTATTTACATATATGTGAAGACCAACAATGAAATGTATAAATATAGGATGATTGTTGGTTACAAATAAGTTTATTTTCTCTATTTTATAGTTGAGCATTATCTCTAAGAGACTGTATTTCAACAACAACAATTAAATAGTTTTTAGGAAAAATGTTTACTTGAAAATGAACTGAAAATATTTGTTTTCCAAATAATGCATGACACTTTTGCAATTACAAGTTCTAAGATGTTTTTCTAGCAACAGGACCAAAGGACATCCTAATTCTGGATCATGTCAGTGTGCCTATTTTATATGCTTCAGAGCATTACTCTTTCATACTCTTTTACTTTACTGTATTGCTGAGACACTCATTAGTATTAGCTTTTGTATCAACACTAATTGGTGCTATATTATTTTATTATTATTTGTGTAATGTGAACGCAATGTCTTATAACTGAAGGGAACATGTAGCAATTATATAATCAAATCATTGCTGGTACTCAACGGTTTCAGAGAATATTAAACAAAATTACTGTGCAAGATCAGTCCAAAGAAAGGGTTCATTCTTTCCTAATTTGATCTTTTCAGAAGAAATAGGAATAGCATTTTCTTTTCAAAAACTGAATTTAGTTTGATTTAATCAATAATATGAACTCAGGTGCTAATGATAATTATTGGGCATGAAACCCTTAGGAATTCTTCCCATGCACTGATGTTTCCATACACAAACCCCACAAATGATCATCTGTCCCCCAGTTCTTTAATTATTCCTATTTACTAGAGCAAAAAGGTGCTTTTTTTGTGTTTATATGTATCTTATATTGTACAATATTGTAGGTAGAATATTTCCAGTGCAATGCATTATGTCAAAGTTCTATTTTATTAAAAGATGAAGAGAATAAGGAAAGGGAAATAAAAAGCCTCATGAAGGCTCATGAGTGGATCACAAAGTGTATCATATAAACTTGGTTAATAAAACTTTTGCATAGACTCCTTTTGTTTCTTCGTCTTTTATGTTGGTCTTGTTTGTTTAATTTGAAATGATCTACTCCATGATATGTAAAAAATATTTGCACATAATTGATTGGAATAATAATTACTAGCTTACAATTGACATGAGGAATCACATTTTCCTATTTATTTTGATATGAAGATGTCATTCTACTATAAAAACATAATAATTTCACAACTCAAAACTTTCCGTCCAGCACAAAAATAGCATTTATTGTTTCAACACTGTAAAAAACAACTCGTTTTGAAATTTACCACATAGTGACATCACAATGTGGTGCTCATTTGAATAGCACTGTCTCCACAACATGTATATTTTTTTGAGGTGAAAGAGAGAGAGCAGCTGGAAAGTGGTACTATTGTTAGTGTAGGTTGCTTTTAACCAACGAAAAGATTAAGATGTCAATTAAGGTCCCCAGACGTTATTGGTCCTGGTTATGGAAAAAGGGTTGTGTGTGTGTTTGGGGTGGGGGGTTAGTCAAGATGTTAGTGAATCATAACAGTGAGTGTGTCATAAATTTGAAGTACACCAAAATTGATGAGTTTCAGACTGAGGTTCAGAAAAATGAAATAAAAAACTATACTAACATTATAAGTGAGCCTCAAGGAGAATAATACAAAAATGCATGATATTAATCCAGCAAGTAATTTTAAAATTTTCTTGCAAAATTCACTGTAAAATAATGATCTGTGTGCAGCATCTGTGATAAAAAAAAAAAAAGAAATGGTGAAAAGCTTTGATGTTTTAATCAGTCAAGCACTGCATTGCGTTCTTTGAATTCGCGTTTAATGATCATTTTAAATTGACATCACAATGTAGAGGTAAAGATCATAGTGGCAGTAAGGGTTGACAACCTGGTTGTAGCCAGGAGAAATTGATAGTTTTGATCAGAAGTAAGACATATAGTCTACAAAATATGTGTCACAAAAGAAGTTGTAAAACAAGTATAAAGGTATATATTTACTCATTCAGTCATGAAGTTCACATCGACAGGTTAATTGCATTCATATTCACATTCTTCCAGTAACTTCAAAATATGATCTTATGAGCATTTTTGTAATGAATAACGTGTGTATTTTGTACATGTTTTGTCTAGAGTAAATGGTAATGCCTCTGCTATAAAAAATAGATTTCACATCATTCCATTATCATTCATAAGCAATGGCTCCACAATTACCTAAACAGAGTGATGCAAAAAAACATCGTAAACAATAGAAACTAAAGTTTGGCTGTTTTTGATTAGTCTCGCTGGTTTGTTGTGCAGAAGAACAGGCAAAGTGCAAAGCGAGTATACAATTTAGTCTATGGATTTCAACAGGGGAACATCTTTGTACCATCAATTTTTATTTCACGTTGATTCATCACTGTGTGTGTAGTGGCTTGTATCCCTACATGAGCCTTATTTCCCTTCACATAGGAATAAAAAGCCATAAGACACAACAGCAATAATGGGAGCACAGCAGTTTGAGAAGTCCCTGGCTTTTAAGATGTTGGGGGTACCTGGGAGGAAAAAAGGAAGAAAGAAGGAAAGAATTGAAAACTTCGGCAGTGAATGACAGAAGCTCACAAGGCAGAAAAAAGTTAAAGTGTGAAATTTTCATCAAGACAAATTTGATTTCTTCGAGGTCCAGAGGCCGTTCATTAATCAATACAAATGTCACCTTGCCAAAATCGTTTTATTAATCAGCATTTTTGTTGTTGTTGTTCTAAATCTACACATTCATAAAACAAGACAGAATGAGAATATATCTTCATAAATGAAGTTTACTTAATTTTTGGGGTAAGTAAAATTAACATTTGACTGTCAATCATTCGAGAAAAAGAACATTTTCATTACATTTTCTCTCAACGCTGTTTGTTGGTGCCAAGCAATAATTGTACAGCTCGTTGTCAGGCCTGTTCTGATCGTTTCATCTGTGAGCGAAATCTCCGGGGAGACAAGACAGTTTTGCTCTTTGAAGTAGAGTGACAATATCACTGTGGCTGGCCCTGAAAATAGCATCAGTTTCACCGCACTGCCACTCACGGAGGGCTGAAGATCAGGGCCAGATATAAATGAGCGACTGGTCAGCGGTAATGACATGGAGTCTAAAGGGAACATAGGCCATCTTCAATCTCACCTTTCAATCCCAGCAACCGCCAGTCCCATTCAGCACCATATAGTGCCACTCACAGCTTTTGTTACTGATGGAAAATTACAGGCCATTCCATTACATTGCCCTGATGTCAGAGACGGAGAGAGGGAGCGGGAGAAAAGGTGATAAATGTGAATCTATTTGGTTCAGGGAGAGCTGCCAGCTCCCTGTACCACAACACAATATTTAATAGAAAAAATGTCATTTTGCCTTTAATTTATGATTCATTTGGGGGATAATACCAGGCTGCTAGCCATTTACAAGAGTAACAGATAAAGATGAGTTTTAGAGAAGTGGCCTAGCGCTGGATAAACAGGAAATGCGGCACAGGTAATGCCTCAATGGCGTACACCCAAGTTTAAACCAGCATGAGCTCTGAATGTGTTTTGTCAGAATCAAAGTGATGAGCATCGCTACAAGCAAATAACGGATAATCATAACCCAAACAAAAGACAGACATAAATCTAAATTAGCCCCACTGAGCATTCAAATGTGTTTAATTTCCATTCCTTGATTGTTTTATGAATATAAAATTGGCTAGGGAGCCTGTATATACACTGCATTATAAAAGGTATTCATAATAGCTTATAATTCAATGTAAAATCAGTCTATAGTTCTAATAAACATGCTAGTTATAATTCGTTATAATTCTTGATAGTGATTGACCAATATGTTTTTGTACTGGCCGATAACAATATCTAGAGTTCAAGGTGACCGGTATACTGTATATGTAACACAGTTTAATGATGGCAAATGAAAGGTATGCAAAATTGCTGAAATTAAATGAAACCTCAATTTAAGTAATAATTAATCTAAATAAATATGTGCATTATACAAGATCAAGCAGTCTGTAAATGTAGGACTATAATGCATTCATAATGTCTTATTACAAACCTTATAAATCATGTTCCGGATTCAAATTAAAAGGTGTTAAGTGTCATTTTTGGGCTGTTAGCATCACCAAAAGGAATTGCAAAAATAATGACTAAACATGTCATCCAAACAGGTTTCCTGAACACTCATTAATATAATCCAGGAATGTAATAATGACAAGATATAATGGATCAAAATGTATATTTCAAGGCATTATGAATACCTTTATTACGCACTATGTACACAGGCTTCATAGAAAGTGTTACCAAAGATTGTTTGCTTATGCTCCATGCTACAGCCCTACCTATTTGAACCTCCTTGCTTTGTGAGTTTTGACTTGCCTGTCAGCATTAGGAGGAAACACTTTCAACACAAAAGAACAAGTGCAGTAAAGAAAACTCAAGTGACTGTCAATCAACAGCGAAGTCAAACCATTCCTCGGTGTTTACTTACAGCTTTGAGAGGGGCTGTGTTTGCATCAGAGGGCTTTGAAAAGGCACATCTGAACACTGTTCTTTTGAAATCGTGAGAAGTCTCGCAGGTCGCATTTGATGCCACCTGCTGTCAGCGCATGCTGCAGAGCAAAGCAAAGTAAAAGAAACCCTCGAGCTCTCAAAGAGCAAGATAACACGAGTGCATGTCTTCATTTCAAAACATGCAATTGAAGAGGCCATGTAGTTACACAGGGTTCACTCGGGGTCTCTGTTTAATGTTCTAGGTAGATTTTAAAATGATTGCGGCCGCCCCCAAAACAAACCTGTTGGATATCAGGCCATGTGACCTCTGAGATTGGGGTGATTGCAACGTAGACACCTGAGCACCGTCTCCGTAATGAGTTATAGCCCTTGACACCATCATCTAGCACAAGTTCTGCATTTAGATTGCCAAAGATATGCGGTGATGAGCTCTCAAATTGTTCTTGCAAAAAGTTCAGTTGAAAACAAATCTAAAGCCTGGGGGTAAAACTCAATTAATTATTAATGCAGTGTTCAATAAAGAACTGGAAGTCTCATCTCGAAGGGAAATGCTAAACACCTCTAAGTTAAAATAATTCCTTTGCACAGGGTCTCAGTGATTTGAAACAGTTATAAACTCAATTTTAAAGGGATTAGAGAAATTCTGTATAACTGCATACGATTAGTTCACAGGTGGAGAAATGGCCGTTTTGTCTAGTTAGAAGCGCAGTTTATTCTCTTCCCATAGGTAATATGTGATACTTCATGAATTCTTAATATACATCGCCTGAAACAGTGCAGCCATTCATATTTCACCTGTGGTACATCCTCTCCTTATCTGTTATACCCCTAAGGCATTTTTCTTCCAGTGTGAATAGATGTAGAGCAGTTTGCAATTGCATTGCATGTGTCTGAGTGAGTTTGTGTGTGTGTGTGTGTGTGTGTGTGTGTGTGTGTGTGTGTGTGTGTGTGTGTGTGTGTGTGTGTGTGTGTGTAGGTTAGAAAGCGAGAAGAGAGAGAGAGAGAGAGAGAGAGAGAGAGAGAGAGAGAGAGAGAGAGAGAGAGAGAGAGAGAGAGAAAGAGAGAGAGAGAGATCACAATTGACAAGGGTACAGCATGCTGACGGACAACTGAAAATGTCATGGAATCCAACTGTCAAGCAGTTCACAAATGACACAGGCCGTGGCGGTTGCATATTTGATGGTAAATCTCATTGCTGCTGTTGACTCACTTAGATTAGCAATCAAGGTAGACGTCACACTACTTAGGACAGGCGGATGTTTAATTACATCAATTAGAAGATTGTGAGGGTTAAGAATCAATGAGCAGCTATTGATGAACAAACATTGCCGGCTCGAAACAGTGACAAATTAGGCAAGATAAACAACTCATAACAGGAAAAAGCATCCATCTGTTTGTGATTCGCATTCACAAGACTTCTGAGAATTATAATTCTTGATTTTTTTCATTCTCATGTTACTTTTTACTAGTTATAAACATAAAAATAACAAAATATATTTTGCAAATACACATATAAATACTATTTCCAATTGTATTTATTTTTATCAATGTTTTGACTATTTAAAATTAATATAATAAGCAATATGTCAGAAAAAAATATATATAAAAAAAATAATATATATATATATATATATATATATATATATATATATATATATATATATATATATATATATATATATATATATACATACCTCATTAATATATATTTATGTATTAATATAAAATATATTTTTGACAATACATTTAATATATATAGAGTAGTTTTAAATTATAATTTATCAGTACTATTTATTAATATCATTTATTGGTTTTTTGTTTTGTTTTGTTTTTTGCAACTGTAATAAATTAATGTCGTATTTTAGCCCGGAAGGAGAGTTACAGGCTTTCAAGCATTTTCAAAGTATTAAAACCCAGGGCTACCTGTTAGCATGCAGATGAAATTCACACACTCACTAGTAATAATGATTTTTTTTTTTATGCAAATACCAAACACAGGTCACAGTTACAAATGAATTACACTCATTGCTTGAGTATTAGTCTTGTCTCTATACTCCACCAAAAGAACTGGGTTGAACTACATTTTCTAATACATTCCTGGATATCCCTGGAGACAAACTCAGATAGCAGTTTCATATTTGTCCTTTAAGAGCTACAGAATAGAGCCTCTTGCTTTAAAAAAAATAAATAAAACAAATACAAGGCCTGTCTAGCTACTACTCTCAGATTTGGGATCAGTATATAGACCACTATCTATACTAAATATAGACTAAAAGATTTTACATATAAACTATACCAAATTACCCAGATTACTCATTTAAGTCACACAACTACTCATTTAGCAGCACTAAACCTTAGATGTTTAAAGAGTACATTTAGTAACGTTTGTGATGGCTGACACTTTATCTGTGAAATTAGCATATCATTAGCATAGAGTAATGTATTTGGTAATAAATCCATATTAAATGCTTCGACAACCTACTGACACAAAATGATTCAGAACAGACAACACTAAATCAACTATCATTTAGATGTAGATGTTGACATTAAAACAAAGTCATTGAGAAGCAAAAAGGGACCTTTTATACACACCTGTACAATCCACCACCACCACCTGTCTTGCTTTCCTTCATCTGTTTCTTCCCTCTCTCTTTCATCCTCTCTCTCTCTCTCCCCCATTTGAGATGGGGAAATGAGTTGGTGAGTCTTCGGCTCAGTAAGGTATAGATTGGGGCTCAGCTGCAGAAACTGACATCATCCTTACAGGAGAGCAGGTTTACCCCTCCCGCTGTATCTCTCTCTCTCTCTCTCTCTCTCTCTCTGTCTTTCTCATTTAATGTGCGTGTGGATCTCTCCATTCCCACCCACCCCCAACCCCCCCACCCCACTTGTGTCATCACCAAGCCTTTCCATCGTAAATGAAAAAAATTGGTAGCGGAAAATAAGAAGTGAATTCACCTGCCTCTGCTGTTTGTGTCACAAAGCTGCTTTATATTCAAAGTCTAGTAACATGCTGCGTGCTGCACAATCAAGTAGCATTAGCTTGTTCCTTGCAGCCACAGGTTTGAGAGCTCAAATTGTGCAAGGTTCATACAGTATGCACTAGGGAGAATGTTGTCCACGCTTTTGGAAGAGACTCTTTTGGCATTCGAGTAACTCAAGAGTGCCAGATTTGTGAATTCGCAAGCACACGTGCAAGCGAACACACACATACACATGAATATCTCTATCAGCTCTCCCTCCCTGAGGAATTTTCCTGTCCCAAGTCATTTAGATTTTCATTTATCATTGTAAGGTAAGACTGTGGCAGCTGTTATTAAAATAGATTGCCTCTGTTAAAGTGGTGTAATGTGGGCTGCAATGAAAGGCACATATACATTGTCGCAGATGCCTGTGTATGTTTACAGTAAATACACAGGCTGTAATGGCGCTGCTATACAAATATACACAAACAGATTTAAAGTATAGCTAAAATACATGAACATGCTGAATCTATCACCCAAAGGGCCCCATTCCCAAGAAGGAATTAAATGTGAAAGCTGAAAGACTGTTAGGTTTGTTTTATCCAGTTGTTTGTGTCACAGACAGACCCGGAGATGGAGACGACATTGTAAATTACCCTGCCAGTGTGGCAGACACAACCAAGCTTGGCCTGTTTTTTTTTATCTTCACTTCAGTATCTCAGGAGTCTTGCATTTAGAATTCCTTCTCTTGTTTCCATAGTGACACTTTTCTTTTCCTTTGTATAAGCATGTGCAATATGTGTTGCCGTGGATAGACACTTGGTAGCAAGTAACAGCCGCTTTCGCTAGTGTTAATTACCGTGTGTACAATTAAATGCTGTTCATGAACAGGCTGTTACTATAATTTTCCATCTTGGGGCATAATTAAATCACCCCATGCAATCTGCATAATTACTGTCTAAGTGATAAAAGCCAGATCACTAAAAGAAAAAAAGACCTTTTCTTTGTACTCAGACCACCAATTACAACTGGGTTAAAATATAGATTTTCTGATTCATCGCAATCTTCATTTAAACAATCTAAATTCTTAAATCCCAAGATCTATCTTTAAATCTAAGCGTGCGAGTAAAAATATCTGTGATTAGCTAATGGCTTGTAAGCGTTCAGTTATTACTCGCCAGTGTTTGAGTAGTATAGTGGTGAAGAAGTTCAGCATCAAGATCCTTTCACTGCATGTTGAGAGTAAATATTTGGTTTGACTCGTTCTGTGTGTACAAGGATGAGATCCAAGCAATCCATTTGTCATTGAATAATGTCTCTAACCCTTAAATGCATGGATGTTTCGACAAACATTATTACACACTCAGATCTTAAGAGACCCGGCATGTATATGTATCACAAATGGATCTACAAAATTTCCATAGTGTCACATTTTCAAGACAATTAGAAAATAGAATATATTCTGATATATTTCTGTTTTATTTTTCAAATATCAAAGAAATTATGCAACAAATCTAGAAAAATATTCATTACATCCTCCAAATGTCATGATATGCAACTGGCTGTGCCACCTTGAGTAAGAGACAGCATGTATAATATGTATGTGTACACATGTATGGAATACTGATATGGGGGAGTCACCAGCTGCATTAAGTACTGTAGTGCATCTCCTCCTCATGGTCTGCACCAGATTTGCCAGTTTTTCTGTGAAATGTTACCCCACTCTTCCGCCAAGGCACTTGCAAGTTCCCGGACATTTCTTGTGGGAATGGCCTGAGCCCTCACCCTCCGTTCCAACAGGTCCCAGAAGTGCTCAATGGGATTGAGATACAGGCTCTTCGCTGGCCATAACAGAACACTGATGTTTCTGTCTTGCAGAAAATCATGCACAGAAGGAGCAGTATGGCTGGTGGCATTGTCATGCTGGAGGATCACGTCAGGATGAGCCTGCAGGAAGGGTACCACATGAGGGAGGAGGATATGTTCCCTGTAACGCACAGTGTTGAGTTTGCCTGCAATGACAACAAGCTCAGACCTATGATGCTGTGACACACCACCCCAGACCATGACTGACCCTCCACCTCCAAATCGATCCCACCCCAGAGTAAAGGCCTCGATGTAATGCTCATACCTTCAACGATAAACGTGAGTCCGACCATCACCCCTGGTGAGACAAAACCATGACTCGTCAGTGCAGAGCACTTTTTGCCAGTCCTGTCTGGTCCAGCGATGGTATGTTTTTGGGAAGACGACAAGCCGGTTGAGGGAGTGTGATGCTCTTGGCAATGTTCTCCTGGGAAACAGTGGGTCTGGCCATTCAGGTGGATGTCAATTTGACATTTACCTCATACCTAAACATCGTTGCAGACCAGGTACACCCTACATGGCAGTCGTATTCCCTGATAGCAGTGCCCTCTTTCAGCAGAATAATGCGCCCTGCCACACTGCACACATTGTTTAGGAATGATTGAGGAACATGATGAAGAGTTCAAGGTGTTGCCCTGGCCTCCAAATTCACCAGATCTCAATCTAACTAAGCATCTGTAGGATGTGCTGGGCTAACTAATCCGATCCATGACAGATCCACCTCGCAACTTACAGGACTTGAAAGATCTGTTTCTAATGTATTGGTGCCAGATACCACAAGATACCTTCAGGGTTTTTGTAGAGTACATGCATTGGCGGATCAGCGCTGTTTTGGTGGCATGTGGAGGACCAACAGCATATTTGGCTCATCAGTGTACAATACATTTGAAAATTTTTCAAAAGCTAAATGGCATATGTGACCAATATGATGAATAACTAATGAAATTATCATTTGTGAAATTTATATTTTAGAATTGTATCTACAAGAGTTGCCTAGAAGCTTAGAAGGTCCCTCTATAATTAACAGCATTAGCTGAGAGAGAATTTTCTTCCTATGTAAGCAAAATGGACATCATAACAGAAAAATACCCATATGAATCAATATTGAATTGAATCAAGAGCTGTGAAATGGGATTGAATCAGTAAATCTTTATTAATACTCAGCCATACCATCAATCAATTTGAATCATACCTTTAGGAGCACCTTGAGTACTTTGTTGCTGCACAATACAGTATAAAGTGACATAAACTACACAGATTCAACTTGCTTCACAGTGGAAACTGCAAACCTATTACCAACCTAAAAGTGTTGCTACTATTCAGACCAGTGGGTGGTAGATGGAAGTATTCAATCACCTCAAGACAAGCACAGTCTAATGATAAGCTTTTAAATTGTTCATACAAAATGATCAGATGAAGAAAAAAAGTGTATAGCCTGGGGGTAAAACTCTATTAATTATTAATTCACTGTGCTATAAAGATCCAAGTACAATTTAACTCAAAGGGAAATGCTAAACACCTTAAAGTCGAAAGGAAAAAATTTAAAAGAAGATAGATTCTGCAGTATTTAGTTCACTAATACATTAATAAAAGAGCCTGACATTGACTCTTAAAATCGTGATATCAATCTTTTACTTTCAAATTTACTTCAATTAAGATTTTTTTAATTGATTTTTATATCTGTTAAATAAATAGCAATTAAGCTGCATAGTTCTAGCCCTGTTGATAATTTTTAAATGTTTCATAATCTATCAAGTTAGAAGGTTCCCTATATAATTTATAGCATTATATAGGGAACCTACTGTAAAGATTACCCTGTCTTGTTTCTCTGTTGCCCATTTGTTTACCATTTGTTGTCACTTTTGCATTTCTTAGTCTTCACTTTAGTCCCTTATGTAACTCCATAGTCCTTGTTAGCGTTCGTGTTCACTGTTCATTGTTTACACCTGCCCCTGTTAATTTGCCTTTGGTTTCTGTTAATCACCTTGTTATCTTGTTTGAGTTCTGTTCTTTCATTGGCCCCTTTTCCCATGTTTGTGTATTTATACCCCGTGTCTTTGTTCAAGTCTTTATCGATCGTTGTTTGATGTTTGCCTGATGTTTGCGTCTCTCCCTTGTTCCCTGTTTGTCTCTACCGTGATTACCTTATCTAGTTTATGTTTTCTTTTCCCCATCGTGGGTTGTTCTTTTGTTCATTTAGTGTTTTGTTATCAAATAAACTCTAACTGCGTTTGGATCCGCATCTCTTCGTCAGCCTCATTATTCAGACGTAACAGAACGATCGATCACTATGGATCCAGCAGTTATACGGGCCAACTGCCGGTTGCTCAACCTCAAACAAGAGGGCCGCCCTGTTGAAGACCACATCAGCGACTTCCTCGCGCTGGCGAAGTTCACAGACTTCTCGGACTCAGCCCTGGTGGTCTTCTTCAGGGACACCTTACACGGTTTGCTCAGGGAGCGTTTGCCGCCGGCAACGCTTGGTTGGACTCTCCACGACTTCCTGGAGGCGACCTTACTGGTCTGCGGCTCACCCTACACCGTGGTCTTCGCCGAGGAGGATTCCACCTCTCCTCCCACTGTGGTGACTCCCCAATCGTCCTTGGCGCTTCCTGTCGCACCAGCCCCACCTGTCAGCGAGCCCGTCCCCACGCCAGTCGCCTTTCATGAGCCAGCGCGGCCCACTGCGTCTGCCCGGAGGAGGGAGAGAAGACGGGCTTCCGCCTCCCGGCCCGCGCCAGCCCCGGTCTGCGAGCCAGAGCCCACGCATGTCACGGTGAGCGAGCTAAAGCCCATGCATGTCACTGTGAGCGAGCCTGTAGCCCTCGACCGTCCCTGAGCCAGCGCCTGTAGCCTCGACCGTCCCTGAGCCAGCGCCTGTAGCCTCGACCGTCCCTGAGCCAGCGCCTGTAGCCTCGACCGTCCCTGAGCCAGCGCCTGTAGCCTCGACCAGTCCCTGAGCCAGCCTGTAGCCTCGACCGTCCCTGAGCCAGCGCCTGTAGCCTCGACCGTCCCTGAGCCAGCGCCTGTAGCCTCGACCGTCCCTGAGCCAGCGCCTGTAGCCTCGACCGTCCCTGAGCCAGCACCTCTCGAGCCTTCTAGGGCTCCGCCTCCCGAGCTTTCCAGAGCTCCGCCTCCCGAGCCTACCAGGGGTCCGCCTCTCAAGCCTCTCGAGCCTACCAGGGGTCCGCCTCTCGAGCCTACCAGGGGTCCGTCTCAAGCCTCCCGAGCTTTCCAGAGCTCCGCCTCCTGAGCTTTCCAGGGCTCCGCCCCCGAGTCTCCTACAGCTCCGCCCCCAGAGCCTCTTGAGCCTCCTACGGCTCCGCCCCCAGAGCCTCCTGCAGCTCCGCCTACGGGGCCTCCTACGGCTCCGCCTCCAGAGCCTCCGATTGCTCCGCCTCTCGATCCACTCAAGCCTTTGACGGCTCTGCCCCCAGAGCCTCTTGAGCCTCCTACGGCTCCACCGCTCGAGCCACTCAAGCCTTCGACGGCTCCGCCCTCAGAGCCTCCTATGGCTCCGCCTCCCGAGCCTCCTCCGGCACCGCCTTTCAAGCCACTCAAGCCTTTGGCGACTCCACCCTCAGAGCCTCCTACGTCTCTACCCCCAGAGACTCCAGAGTCTTCCTGGTCTCCGCTCCTAGAGCCTCCCACGTTGCCGCCTCCTTCGGCTCCGCCTCCTGAACCTCCTTCAATTCCTCCTCCGGAGCCTCCGAGCCTCTCCCGGCCCCGCCTCCGAAGCCTCCATTGGCTCCTTCTTCAGAGCTTTCTTCGCCCTCGCCACCTTCGGCTCCACCTCCAGTGGCTCCGCCTTTTGAGCCTTCTACTCCATCGCCTCCCTTGGCTCCGCCCAACACTGTTCCGCCTCCTGACCTGCCCAAGGCCTTACCACCTGAGTCTGCCATGGCCCTGCCTAAGCCTCCTTTGGCTCCGCCTCAGTCCTCCTTGGCTCCGCCACACTGCTCTGCCAGCCTCAGTCCCGTGGCCTCTTCCCAGGCCCCCGACCCAGTCCCTGTCCGGTGGCCTCCACCCAGGCCTCCTGACCCTGTTCCCGTCCTGAGGCCTTCCCCAGGCCTCCTGACCCAGTCCCTGTCCATTGGCCTCCTCCCTGGTCCCCCAAACCTGTCCTTGCCCTGTGGCCAGCTCCCAGACCACTGAAACCTGTCCCCGCCCGGTCGATACCACCCCGGCCTCCCAAACCTGTCCCTTTGTGCCCCCATGGACTGCCTGGTTGTCCCTTTGTGCCCCCGTGGACTGTCTCATCTCCCTTTGTGCCCCCGTGGACTGTCGCATCTCCCTTGCCCTCGTGGACTGTCTCATTTCCCTCGTGGCCCCCGGACTTCCTGCCTGCCCTCTGTGCCCCTCGGACTGCCTCCTTGTTCTTGTGCCCCCCCCCTGGTCTGCCTGTCTGCCCCCGGATTTCCTGCCTGCCCAGTGTTCCCCCCTGGTCTGCCTGTCTACCTATGTGCCCACTTGTACTGTCTGTTTGCCCCTGGTGCCCTCATGTTGTTCTTATGGACTTTTGTTGTGTGTTTGTTAGGATCGTCTGGAATCCGATCTTTAAAGGGGGGGCTATGTAACGATTACCCTGTCTTGTTTCTCTGTTGCCCATTTGTTTACCATTTGTTGTCACTTTTGCATTTCTTAGTTTTCACTTTAGTCCCTTATGTAACTCCATAGTCCTTGTTAGCGTTCGTGTTCATTGTTTACACCTGCCCCTGTTAATTTGCCTTTGGTTTCTGTTAATTACCTTGTTATCTTGTTTGAGTTCTGTTCTTTCATTGGCCCCTTTTCCCATGTTTGTGTATTTATACCCCGTGTCTTTGTTCAAGTCTTTATCGATCGTTGTTTGATGTTTGCCTCTCTCCCTTGTTCCCTGTTTGTCTCTACCGTGATTACCTTATCTAGTTTATGTTTTCTTTTCCCCATCGTGGGTTGTTCTTTTGTTCATTTAGTGTTTTGTTATCAAATAAACTCTAACTGCGTTTGGATCCGCATCTCTTCGTCAGCCTCATTATTCAGACGTAACACCTACATGGATAGTGTTTCTTTAATATGCAAGCAAAATTTTCATTGTAACTGAAATATTCAAATGAATCAGAATGGGATCAAATAGTATCAGAGTCAAATCAAGAGCTTTTGAATCGGAATAGAATAAAATTGAGAAATCCAAATCAATACCCAGCCCTAATGCTTGTGAAGCCCATGCCAGCCCGAGCACATGCTGTTATTAAAGCCAAAGTGGGACATACCAAATACTGAGAAATTCTGTAATTTATGTTTATTTTTCCATTCAGTTTTTCTCAGAAATTGTTATACTAATAGGCTAAATTCTAAAGAAACAAGCGCTTCTGTTAATTGGCCAACGATGTGCAGCTCTATCAGCCAATACCAATAATTTCAAAATGGCCGAATGTGTGCAGATAAATCAGTCTATTACTAATCAGAATAATTAGTGATCCCATCAGCAAAACAGCTAAATCCCCAAAAATAAATAAAATGTTTTCCCCTTCACACTGTCCACCAATCAATGTGGATCTAGTAACTTAGTGGAAACAAAAAACCTATTACCAACCCAAAAGTGTCTGCTATCCAGACTAGAGGGTGGTAGATGGAAGCACTCGATCACTTCAAGACAAACAAGAACTTCTAATGATAGCCAGGGATAAAACACTGGGGGTTTCGATTGAGACTTTTATGAATGGATTTGTTCTTTCATGCCACAGCAGTAAATCAGCTCAAATTGGTTTGCTTCATGCCAATTACACACTAAATCCAGCGAGTGGCATGTCTGTGATGATTATAAATGGCCAAAGGTGATGAGTATAGTGCATCAGCTGGTGTCATTAGATTATCTGTAACAACATCTTTAGTGCAGACTTAAGAAGAGAGAGGGATGCTTTGTTAAGCCTCAAAGGTTGTGGCTATGTTCAAAATGGAGTACTAGCTTACTAACAATACTGTGCAGTATATACTGGCATTATTAATATCTCAAAATATTATGTAAAACAGTACAGACTGTCATAATATATATACTAGCGAAATGTATGTGTGTGATATAGCCTATGGTTTGTACTGCTTACAATGTTTAAAGAGCCCATATTATGCCAATTTACAGGTTAGTTTTTTTTTGGGGGGTCTACTAGAATAGGTTTACATGTTTTAATGTTCAAAAAACACATAATTTTTCTCATACGTACATTTATTTTCCCCTTTCTTCTTCCTCTGGCTCAAATGCTCTGATTTACCTCCTGTCTTTTTAAAGCCCCTCTTTCCGAAAAGCCCAGTCTACACTGATTGGTCAGCTGGCTTAGTCTGTTGTGATTGGTCAACCATGTAGAGCGTGTGTCAGAAATGTAACGCCCCTTACTATAAACTTGTTTCAGCTCCAAAGTCTTCGTAATCAGCTGTGAACACTACTGTAACTATGGTAACAGTGCCGTCGGTTTTTGCCATACAAGCTCTAGCCCGAGTCCGATAATGAATGAAATAATGAAAGTTTGGAAGAACAAGCTGATCGACAAAAACCACCTTCACAAGCATGACTTGAGCAGGACGTTTCACAGAGGTAAGTTTTAATTTAGTAGCTTTCTTATAAGTACACTGTTGATTATTGTAAACCTAACAAAGCTTCAACTAAAAGACATGTAGTGCATCTAAGTTAGTCATCTTTTGCTGGAATGGGTGCAGCCTAACTTTTTTTCGCCAAAGATATGAACGGAGAACAGAGGCTTACTCCCGGTTGGACATTGCCAGGTGTATTATAGAGTTAGTGAGCAAGTTAGCCATGGACTACCGATAGCGGCCGCAACATTACAGCTTGTCATTATATCATTATATCATCTTTTTGTTACACAGTTTTAGGTAAAAGCTGGCCCACAGCTGAATAGTAAACATTTACCAAAACAATAACATTGCATAGCAAGTTGATAACATTGCATAGCATGGAGTGGTGGTGGCGTAGTGGCTAAAGCACAGGTCTGTTAATCAGCTAGGTTAATCAGCAAGGTCACTGGTTCGAACCCCACGGCCACCACCACTGTGTCCTTGAGCAAGGCACTTAACTCCAGGTTGCTCCGGGGAATTGTCCCTGTAATAATTGCACTGTGAGTCGCTTTGGATAAAAGCGTCTGCCAAATGCATAAATGTAAATGTAAGTTAGCCGTGGACTACAAATGTAAAATACTGCTTTATAAATCCATAAATAAATGGATTTAAATAAATAAATCACTATTCATGATAGTAAGAACAATAAACAATCTGCATAATGTAGTTGTGTTAACTACAACACAATTGTAGTTAAAAGTGGTAGTTAAATTCAGCTGATTAGCAAAACTATTTCAACATAATAACATTAGCTAGAGGCATAGAGCTGTGCACTGGGTGTGCACCATAGCTACGACACAAAACTCCAGATAAAACAGATAAATCCACAAATAATCAAACATACTAACAGGTTGTGATCCTGAAGAGACAGATTGTCCCAACAAAGTGTGAACTGCACCATCTTTCAGGGGTAACCAGCTTGAAAATCCGGCATTGGTTGTGGTTGTACTGCTGAGGAATAGTGGTACAAATATATTTTAACCACTGATTCTTCAGTTCGTCTGCCTTTGGAAGTCCAAACAAAGAGGTTTTGCTTTTGCAGTGAAGAAAACATCTTCTCAACATGGCGACAGGACTAACCCAACTCATCCTGCCCTCTGCTATAATTATGTTTGTTTGGGGGTGGGCCAAAGTAGCCCTTAGGCGGGCATTTGGCAAATGTGTTACAAAGTGACATAGATACTTTATGGAAGAAATGGCAGGACTACAAACCAGCTGTTTCTTGTAGTTCTTGAGCAGTGTTGTCTTTGGGAGAGAATAACTCCCTTTTGCGTGGACTTTGTGCTTTGTAACGTTGCAGACCCAGACGTTGCACAAAGAGCTATGTTACACACTAAAGAAAAGGTAAAATCCCAAAAAGCATAATAAGGCCTCTATAAAAACATGTCACTTTGGCACATGACTTCTTGCAGTCTGCTCAAATAATGAGTCAAAGAGAGTATGAAGAGAGAAAAAATGTAAATCACACTCATGGTTAATTTGTCCTATCGGAAAATGGAAGATTGAAAGATTGAATATAATGCATTGCTGTGCACTGAGTACTGCTCATTTTGTCAAATGTAGCAGGGTTTTCTATTCTACAGAAAATTCACATAATGTGCAGAGTATTCATAATGCAGAATACATAAGAGCAGTATGGTAGTGTGCTTTTACAAACCAGTATGAAACAATTAATGTTTAAAACAGTAGTATTCTACTATGTTTTCACTTGATTATATATATATATATATACATGTACTTTTTAGTCAAGGAGAATTTACAGCTGGTATTACAACCCCAATTTCGAAAAAGTTGGGACAGTATGAAAAATGTTAATAAAAATAAAAAGGACTAATTTGTTAATTATATTCACCATTTTCTAATTATAATTATTTTTCACCCAACAGTTAATTATATTCACCCAAACAGTGCTGCCACGACTGGCTAGGGGTGCCACAAATCTCTGCTCAATTAAATATTTTAAGAGCCACTGATGTTAAACGTACCAGCAGTAGGGATGTCATAAAATATCGATATTGATCTGCACATTATTTTATCTATATATTTGAGGCATAGATATAGTAAATTTATCTGCCATTTAAATTTGAAGCCCTATTGGCATGCTTTCCAATTCACTCAGTTGGCCTCTGTTTAACCGTCTGGTGTAAAAGCGTTGGGAGACCACAAGAGAGCAATACCATTTACTCAAGATGGTCATGGTCATGATCACACACACACAAACACAGGACAAGCTGAAGTGCCACAGATGGCAGTCCAAAGTTACAAAGGTTTTTATACTTCTTCAAGAATGAAAAAAGTGATGTTGATGAGTTTTCAGGTTAGTTTCTCCAGTGATTCTGTCATTCTGCAGAAATAATGCAAAAGCAACTAATGACAGATAAAAAAAGTTTTGGTGCATTTTCAAATATAACCTTGTGAAAGCCAACTAAGCTATAAAGAAAATGCAACATTGTAAATATTTTAGCCACTGTTTCGGAACATCGAGCAAGTTACAGATCTGGAAACATCCCAAATCACTCTATAGCAATTGCACTTTTGTAATTTTGGCAAGCTCTACATGACAGGGATCAGAGAGAGATAATTGTGGTGAGTTGTTGTGTGTGCCACCCCTTCACCATTTTTAATCGGCAAGTGTGTCATACCTCTGGTGCTAGTACGTTGGGCCATCGGACGCGAGCCATAGGACGGGTCTGTGTCGAGGAAAAAATTAGATGTGAAAGTATGTGTCCTTCAGGTCTACCGCTGCGAACCAATATCGATGCTAGACGCATGTTAGATTAAGCTTCTGCATGAGCATCTTGAACGGGAGTCTGTGTAAGGCTCGGTTCAGATCTCGCAAGCCAAGATTGGTCGCAACCCACAGCCTTTCTTATGTTCCGGTAGAGCCCAGCGCTCACGGCGGACCGGGAAATCATGCAGGACATCTGTGCGATGGCCTCAGACTGGGTGAATGCTCACCGATGCAGTGGCGATATTCTCATCCGAATCTGGGGGTCATCAGAGACATCAGACTGGCCGTGGGGCGAGCCGGTCTTGCATCAGACCTGGACGGGGGCAAACGATTGTGCTGGGGGGGCGGGTGGTTCGTTGGGATTTACCCGGCGAAACCTCGCCTGATGCATTCCCCAGATCACGTTCATCACCGGCCACGCCGGCCTCAATCCCGTAGTAAGAAGGCACGCCACGGGGGTGGCTGAAATGGCTTTCCCTCGGAGGAAGGAAAGAAGTGACTGCAACGTTGCATGGTCATGTTCTCACAATGAGAACATGAACCATTCATAAATGCTGCCTCAGTGTGATCGCAGCCCAGACACGTGAGGCAGCGCCCATGACCGTCAGAAGTGGAGAGATATCTGCCGCATCCAGGAACTACACAAAGGCAGAAAGGCATCTTTAAAAAGACTCGTCTTTAAATTATGCTCTTTTAGAAGCACTGTCGAAGTGCCCGGGGGCATAGACTGCACTGGCGTCAGGGGCGATTCTAGGGTCAGAGCTTTAGGGGTGCTGAGCACCCAATGAGCCCCACTGCCACCACCCACCCTCTTTTCACACAAAAACAAAAAATATGTCTATTGAAAAATAACTTTATCATTTTAACATTGGTTCAACTAACTCCAAAATCCAGATTTTTTTCTTCTTTTTTTTTTTTTTAAGACATTTTCAGAGCACCAGCTTAATTGTGAGAGTTCACACAGACAGCCCCCTGTAACAAACACAAAACCTTCTTCACTCAGCTGCTTTTCCTGACCGTTAACTCCATATGCCTCCTTTTGTATCAACAGTCATCAGATTGGTTAGATTAGATTCAACTTTATTGTCACTGAACAAAGTAACAGGTACTTGGACAACAAAATGTAATTCATCTTCTGTAAATTATTTACAAAAAATGGTTCTTGAAAGGCTCTTTTTTGTGTGCCAAACTGAGTATGAGGGTATTGAGACAGATTTAACTGTTTAGGACCAGTGTCCTTATCCCCTAAGTCTGAACAGCTCTCTTCTGTCTCTGCTGCTTTGACTTGGTGGTCTCTATGTTGCACTCCCTCTGTCTCTTCATTTCTTTCACTAGTCAATTCCCTCTCATCCCTTATGGACTCTCCCTGTTGTTTTCCTCCTCTTTATTATGAAAAAATGTGGGGTAAAATAATGTTACAAAAAGTACATGTAATATAGGCTACTTAATGCCAATAAGTTAGTATAGGAGTATGAGTAGTTACTGTTTTGCTTGCCACTATTCACTATATGTCAATTTATTGTTGTAGTTTCCTCACCTGGTTCTTCCTGCATGCTCTCCCTTTCCCTTTCCCTTTCTCCTTCTCCATCTCCCTCTCTTTCCCTTGGCACTGACAATCATACACAAATATATTGTAGGCAGGAGAGATGAGGTCAGTTTGTCATGTCACAAAAATGTTATGGAGACCATTTACAGATTCTAAGGATATGATCAAAAGGCACACAGAGGTGTGCCATTTTAAATGTCTTTATTAATATTATTATTATTGGGCTTAGAAACTTTTTTAAATCACAAATTCCTTTCACAAGAGAAGCTGTATTCTCCATTGTAGGTTTGTAATAAATAAAAAAAATAAAAGCAGGGAATTGCCTAGATAAGTAATTTGATACAACAACAGATAGCTGGTTTGCATTATCTGTTACTTTAGCTTAACACTTTTCAGAAGAACAAAAAAAAAACTAAAAACAAAACAGAGGTCATTATGGACTGTCCCTAGTCTCTCACCTGTATCTGTCTTTTATCTTTTAAAGAACTGTCGTATGTCCATTGCTCACTGGCAGGCCACACACACACACACACACACACACACACACACACATAGAGAGAGAGTAATACTAGGAGTTCAGGAGTTAAGCCTGGTTCAGGTTAAATCCTCTGTGTGTGAGGAATGAATAAATACCGCAAAAGAAAAACATTAAACTTTCTTTTATTGTCTAGTTTGATAGTCAGCCACAACTGAAAAATAACAGATATAAATCTAGGAATGAATAACAATTCATTTAAAAAGCCACAGTGAGTGTTCTCACACATACTGGTGGTATACAGTGATATGTTTGTTTTACTCTGGTCTAAACGCCAGGGCTTCATGTTTCCATGACGACTGACCAGCAAAGACGCACATGATGTGATGTTTACATGACTCCCGATTGTTAAAATGAGTATCAAATTAACGATAAACTTTACCAACAGAGACACATGTACGCAGTACACAGGTACGCAGTTTATTTGTCGCGCTGCTGTTTTTGTATCACGCTCTAGCAGTTAATAAACAGAACTGCATGCGTCTTGAGGAAGAACATTGTAACCGGCGCTACTTCTCTCCGTTTATGACTATGGACGAGTCACCCAGGTCCTGTGCTACTCCACAGCGGCGCCGGCGGCGACCCGCTGGACTAAAATAGTCCGAAAATAAACACTTATTATAGCTGTACCATGGTGATTCAGGATACTGACTCCAGTACTCACCGATATGGTTTCGGAATCGGAACAACTCTAGGTAAAAGGAAAGAAGTGTGAGACACAGCTTTGGAGCAACTTAGTTGATTCACAACACTACATAACGGGTTCTCCCTCTGCGTGTGTTTCGCGCTGGATGACGGTCGTGCTGAGCGGTGCAGGTACAGAGGAGAAGTAGAAGAAGAGAAGAGGATGACACCATTTGCTAAGCGGGGGTGTTTTCATTTTCATCTTTAACACATACATTTTAAACCACAAACTACGGAGTATGTTTTGGACATTATTTAACCTTGTCAAAGACGAACAAAAATTTTAGAATAACAACATTTCTTACTCCAAGTTTTAGGGTTGCTGAGCTCCTTTTTAGGGGTGCTGAAGCACCCCTAAAAAGGGGCTAGACTCGCCTTTGACTGGCGTTCAGAGGAAGAGAAAAGCTGCTGGTAATGCGCTGTAAGATCCAACAGCTGTGCTCTGGAAGAGGTGAGTGGAACAGTAGTGAACGTCAGCTAGCTGATCACACAACCGCTCGGCTCCGAAGAAGAAATCTGACTAAACAGATGCACGATTCCCTCCTTTTATACCCGTATGTCCGGGCATATGGGACATGCAAATTCTGCAAATCCTGTTCACCAATTTCTCATTGGCTTTTTCTCAAGTTCAGAGGTAACCAAGGCTCTCAGAAGAGACCCCTAGTGTCACTACAATCTACAAAACATTGAGTGCATGACAGAAGGGGAACAGTATGCAATATGCAACAATATACGTATCAAAAAGTAGTATCCAAAATAAATTAATTTTGTAAAAATAAATTTAAATGCAAAAAAGAAAAAGAAAAAGCTCTTGGCAGTCTTGTCAAATGAGCCAAGAAAGAGATGCATGGTTGATTTACTTCCTGTTCATATGTCACACTAGAAATGGAAGATCCTGTTATATTACGGTGAATTATGGGATACAGAATTCCACAAAGTGTAATCTGGTTGTGTACTGTACAGGTATCCTAAGCATACAAAAAAAATCTGCACACTGTTCACTGTGTACAAACTGCATACTATCTATTAAAACAGTCATTACGCAAATGCCATTACGAACATACCCTAAGAGCAAGTTGCATCAGTGCATTTTGTCATTTGTGGTATCACTGTTGTATTGCCTTTGTGGTACTTGTATGGTTGGAAAAGATCATAATACTTTTGGTTCTGGAAATAATAGAGTAGTCCTTCAATTTATCATGATATCAGATACTATCTGAAATGAAGATATGCTGTAAATCTCCAAAGCACATTTACAAGGACTTTCAGAGAGTTCTTGATTTTCTTTAGTCATGTGAGTCCTTGAATCAAAGTCGGCATTCCTTTCTTCCCTTTTCTATTTTGTCTTCAATCAATCCTTTAGGCGTAACGATACCTATTTCTCTGTGTATAATTGGACTGGATGACAGACATATTTGAAGCCAATAGATGAAAGCGTCTTTTGACAATGGAGTGTCTAGCCTGTGACATGACTGGAATGAGGAAGAGAATGTGTGCACGTACATGGGTGTGAACACACAAAGACCAGGCACACAAAAGTACCTCTGCACGCAAACTGCAAAAAATAAATAAAATCAAATAATCAGAATCAGAATCAGAATCAGCTTTATTGCCAAGTATGCTTACACATACAAGGAATTTGTCTTGGTGACAGGAGCTTCCAGTGTACAACAATGCAACCAATACCAAAAACAGCAGCAAGAAATAGGTAATTAAAACAAAAAACAAAGAAGAATAAAAAATAAATAATTATACATATACGTACATACACTCACCTTCATACATACCCACATACACACGTAGTGCAAATCTATTACAATCTGTATATAAAGAACAAAAATACAGTATATTATGTACAGAGCAATGTAAGTAATGGCAGAAGTGGATATGTTAGATAATATAAATAGACTTAAACTGTGTATTGCACATAATTATTGCTCAATGGGGCACTTTATTTGTTCATTAGATGGGTAGCCTGAGGGAAAAAACTGTTCCTGTGTCTGACGGTTCTGGTGCTCAGAGCTCTGAAGCGCCGGCCAGAAGGCAACAGTTCAAAAAGGTAGTGGGCAGGGTGAGTGGGACAATGATAATAATAATAATAATTTCCTTAATTATTATTATTTCTTAATTATATTAAGTATTCTTTTTTCTTTTCCAGAAAAAACTATATTTAACCAACTTTAAAACAAAATACATTTATGTAAAGGCACAATTGTGTGAAACTTCTTAAATGAACCTATTGACAAAATGTTTGCCTTATCTTACACAGTTTTGCTTTTCAAGTACATTTATCTTGTTTTAAAAGTATAGTTAATTGTAAGGGGGTTAAGATGGGCAAGGAGGAGGCGAGAACCGGCTTGTCAATATAAATGATAATTTAATGGAAACTTAACCGGCGTGACCTACATCCCCCTCCCCCTTTCCCTGGGAAGGGGCTTGCTTTGCGCCCCGTCAGGTCATCCCCGCCTTACTCGACCTGGAAGGAGACAGGAGGGGAAAACAACGACAAAAAATAGATGAGGGGAAAGGCCAACACGGTGAGACAGAGAGAGAGTGAGGAGAGAGAGAAGAAGCTCACTCACCGGTTCTCTGATGTACCTCGAACATGGTCCTCGAACACTCCGCCACACTCTCCGGCGGACGACAGCCGCTCCTCTCCGGGCAAACCGGAGTCAAATCTCCGACCCCCAGCGGACAGGACACCCCTCCGCTTTTCTGGCGGCACCTGGGGACATTCCTCCTCCCCTGGCAGCGGCCCTACCGCTCCAGGCGATCGGGGAGTTACTTCACTCCTCCCCTCGTGGACGGCGGTCTAACCTTGACCGCTCCGCGTTTCTGGGGGATGGCAGGGCACTCCTCTGCCCCTGGCAGCGGCTCCATCACTCCAGGAGGTCGGGGAATCCAGTCCCCACTCGCCCCGCGAACGACGGCCGTTCCCCGCGTCTGGGCGGTCGGGTTACTCCGTCACCCGGCAGATGGTAGCGCCGCTCCCCTGGGTGGACGGTAGTGTCGAGGAATCTGCGACGGGCATCCCTCCTCCCTCCCGGGTTTTCGGCACCAATGTAAGGGGGTTAAGATGGGTAAGGAGGAGGCGAGAACCGGCTTGTCAATATAAATGATAATTTAATGGAAACTTAAACCAAAAGCACCAACATAAACACACACATGACGGACATGCCCATAATTCTCTCTCTCTCTAACTGTCGTCACCGGACGCATTTATCCCTCACGCGCCCCATCAGGCCGATTGGGGACCGGGCGTGCGACATTCTAGCCCGGCCTCGCCCCCCTCCGCTCCACATTAATTTACTTAAGTTGTTCCAAACTTGCTTTCTTTTGTATGAAATGCTTTCATACAAAAAAAGAGGGCACATTTGCAAGAAACCAACATACTGGTATTGTGCACTCTTTGTTTAGTTTTTTCCCCCAAAATCCATAAACAAAGACCAAAATTATCAATTGTATCTCCTTCTAGAGCTACATTCACAAAACTTGGCACTGACTTTCAGACTGTTCTGACTCCCGAGTTGCTATTATGAATGTGCCAGGGTGGTCGACTAAACAACTAGTCTTCTAACAACTGACTAGTCTATTATTGGGGTTGACTACTAACGTTGATATTTTTAGGGGAGACACAATTCTCAAATTAATTGTCAGATGCAACTTCTTAGAGAGTGTTTTTGTGTGTTGATAGTTCGCTGTGATGAATAGTGAGCAGAGTTAAACCCTCTGCAAGAAGTTTTGTGTCTTTAATGCTTTAGGTTTTGTCTTTTTATGTGTTATTGTTACAGTAAAGCGCTGTATCAACAATACACTCCAAGATGATCACTGTTGAACTTGAATAAATAAATATTGATTTTCATTTGTATGATCCCAATTTAGATTCTTAAAATGACAAGATCACTCTTTCTTTCTGTGAGGGTAGCTCAGCGAGTATTGATGCTGACTACCACCCCTTGAGTCGTGAGTTTGAATCTAGGGTGTGCTGAGTGACTCCAGCCAGGTCTCCTATGCAACCAAATTGGCCCGGTTGCTTGGGAGGGTAGAGTCACATGGGGTAACCTCCTTGTGGTCGCTATAATGTGTGGTTCTCGCTCTTGGTGTGGTGCGTGGATGTCGCAGAGTATAGTGTGAAGCCTCCACATGCTCTGCTGTAATGTGTATGAATGCTGTAAAGAAGCCATTCGACCAAACAAACATTACAATCAAAGTCCCTGCCACAGGTCTTAAAGAAACAGTACCATTTTAGCACTTGTTTTTTACATCTAAATAAATACTTGTAAATAGTACAAATTAGGCATGCAGATAACAAAAATTTAACAATATACTGTATATATGCAATATAATATATGCAATTTCCATACACCATATTTATTAAAACACTAAAATAACACCAAAATTATGAAAAATGTATGATAAAATAAAATGTCCATAATTTAACAAGTTATAAGGTCCCCTGTATAATGAATAACAGCATTAGTTGAAAGAGAATTTGTTTCATAGTGAATGCAAGCAAAATGGACATTATAACTGAACTATAACCAAATTTATTTCAATTAAATGTGAAATCGAACCATAATATCACGATGTATCACGATATATCGAATCGTTACATATGTATCGCAATACGTATCGTATCATGAGGTGGTACCCAGCCCTAAAATAAATAGTCACATTTAATTATTATATTATATTATATTAATTATTATATTTAACCCAAAAATTGCATTAAAGGAATAGTTCACCCAAAAATGAAAATTCTCTCTTACTCTGATATCATCCCAGATGTGTATGATTGTCTTTCTTCAGCAGAACACAAATGAAGATTTTTAGAAAAGATAGAGCTCTGTCAGGTCCTTATAATGGAAATACACGGGTATTCATATTTTAGATATATTTATATATTATACATATTTAGGCAGCTTAAAAGTAATCCATGCGACTCCAGACGATCAATGAATGTCTTCAGAAGTGAATCAATAGGTTTATGTTAGAAACAAGTCGATAATTACAAAGCTTTTAACTTTAAATTGGCGCTTCCATCCAAGGCTCTGATGCGGTTTGAAATGGCCAAACTCTCGCGTGATATTTGTTCTTCTTTTGTAAATAAGTGGCGCTTCCAAATTCTCGTGTGAACGCGCCGGCACGCTTACTTTGAAAAATCGTCATTTGATTTTTTTTTTACACAAACGTATCGATTTGCTAAAAGATTCACCTTTTAAATTGCGTTTTAAAAAACATTAGACAATTGCTTTTCTTCATTCATTTGCCTCCAAAGCTTCTCTGTGCAGCACGCAGAGAAGCGTTTGCCTCGGGTAGGTTCAAGATCCGGCGGCTGCTGCAGCCCAGGGGTTCGGTGGCTTTCTCCAGCGGTTCGGCACCTTAACAGCTCCCTTCCATTGTGCACACTCGAGGAGGCCATGCTCGGCGTTTAACAGCAGCGGTGGCAAGAGACCATTAAATTCTGTTACTCTTTGTGTCCACTTATTTGGCTCGAGTTTCATAGAGCACAAACTGATCATACATCTAGAAATAACGTCCAATGACAGGCCATCTTACGTCTCCTTCGAGTAGGACATGGGAGAAGGGGTGTGTTTTAAAACTCAAAAATGCAGGTTTGCATCGCGTGGAGCTTGGGGGCGTGGCTCGTGGTCACCAATCCGTCGAAGTGGAGTTCAGGACTGTCGGACTCAGCTATGCGATTCAGTTCACCCGCCCAGGTTCAACGGTGTCTGCTTCACTGTGGTGAGAGGCGAGAATGCCGCTACCTTGCGCAAAAAAACTTAGCGTCTGGCATCAAGATTGGTTCATGGCGGTAGACCTCGGTTTTACCTCGACACAGACTCTTCCTGCGTTTTACTTTCGAGTGCCGGGCATACCAGAACAAGGTCCTCCCCTTCGGTCTGTCACTGTCACCTCACGACTTCACAAAGTTCACAGAGGCATTGCCCCGTTAAGGGAAGTGGGATCCGCATTCTCAACTATCTCAATGACTGCCTGATCCTAGCTCACTCGCAGGATTTGTTGTGGGACCTGGTGCCCAGGCATCTCAGCCAACTGGGGCTTCGGGTCACCTGGGAAACGAGCAAGCTCTCCCCGGTTCAGAGCATCTCTTTTCTCAGTATGGAGTTAGACTTGGAGAGGCGCAAGGAGGTTAAACACCCCCCCAGACTGTGCCTCATTCCCTTGTGGGACCTCTCCATGGTCCTTCGGGGCCTACGGGGAGCTCCATTTGAGCCCCTAGAGTCAGCCGAGTTAAAGGTGCTCTCTTTGAAGACTGCCCTCCTGACGGCACTCACCTCCATCAAGAGGGTAGTGGACATGCAGGTGTTCTCTGTCAGCAAACAGTGCCTGGAGTTCGGTCCGGGTTACTCTCACGTCATCCTGACCCCAACCGGGCTATGTGCCCAAGGTTCCCACGACTCAGGGATCAGGTGGTGAACCTGCAAGCGCTGCCCCAGGAGGAGGAAGACCCTTGGCATTGCTGTGTCCAGAGCGTGCTTTGTGCATCTACTGTCTAAAGCTTTAGTTGAAACATCTTCATATTTTTGCATATTTTTTTTATATTTGCCATTAATAGTCTTGTGCATATAATTTTAAGGAACCAATTATTTTAGTATTTAGGCTTTTTGTAATTTTTTAAGCTTGACAACCCCTGGTCACCATTCCTTTTCACTGTATTAAAAAACAACATCTACATTCTGTTTAATTTCACCTTTTTGAATTCAATAGTAGAGGCTGAGGGTGATTAAATGATGACAAAATGTTAATTTTTAGGTTAACTACCACTTTAAAATCTGACCTGGAGGAAAATAACATAATATAACCAGGTTTATGAACACCATATTTGTATTATTATTCCAGTCACTTTAACTCAGGTCACAAGAATGTCACAAGATGATGGAAATATTTGTAAAGAAGTAATTTATACTCAAGGATTTTGTGTCCTTCAGGTATTTACCTTGATGACTGCACCTGATTCATCTTATTATCTCTTGTCTTACCAAATGCATAATTACTTGCATCATTGGTTTTTTGAAACTGGCTGTCCAGTTGTGAAATAGGGAAAATAAGAAGGAGAGAGTGATCATAAGGCTGTATCTTTACACTTGAATCTTGAATGACCTTATCCCTGACACAATCTGCAGGCTGACTGGCCTCTGCCTCCATGTTTGTGCTCATCTGAGGCAGTGTAATTTGCCATTCATCGCATAAAGAGGTGACTAGGGACTCGGTAGGAACAGCCACTGGTCAGAGCTGCCGGTTTTCGGATTGATGAACTGATGGTGAAGGATGAGAGTAATAAAAAAGAGCATGATGTCCCTCCTGTTGCCAGAGAGGAACCAGTATGAATCACCCATCTGAGACTGCATGGAGCAAGAGAAAGAGGCTGAGGCCAGCCCTGCCCCCTGGGCACATGCTCTTACAATGAAACACACACACACAAACTCTTCCTTGGCAATCATGACTTCCACAAAGCATCAGTGCAAGACTGTCATGCACAACACCATGGTTCAAAAGTGGATACACCAACAAAGAGACCATCCTCACTTGTTTCTGAGTTAATTCTAGGTGGTGATGGGAGTGATAGAGCTGTGTTGGTGTGACTAGCTGTTTTGAAATCTAAGGACATTACTCATGATCGACTAATTTCAACAGACGGTAAACACGGAGAGAAGTGGAGCCGTGTTTTTAAGGCAACTGTATTGATTGCATATGAATGTAAGCCATTCAACCCACGCATTGTATTGATGTAACTGGAAGGTGTACAAAATATTAAATTATGTTCCCTTGCTTTCAGAAACCTTATCCATAGTTATGTAATTGCATACATAATACATAATTAACATGAAATACTGTACTTTTAGGAAGTTGGTGTCCTACGGTGTGAAACTTCTAAAACAGAATTTTGCAAATTCTTTTAACATTCTTTGCATCAACTATATTGATATTCTATAAGTAATATTTGTATTTAAAAAAAAAATTATTTGTCACCATCCATGAAATCAGAATTGGTGTTTTGAGACTTTTGGTTCATGTCTGTTAGCATGACTTTTAATTAACCTTTGGCATATTTAAAATGTATAGTCATTCTCTCCCTCTTATGTTGTTTGCACATGTAAAATTTTGGCCATATAATGCTCTCTAGAATGACAAAGTCATCTTCCCCCAAAAACCACATGCAACTGACTAGCAATAGCAAGTAGCAAATCATGCCCCATATACGAACATACTGTACTTAATTCCCTCTTAGATAGAATGCTAAAAGTAGTATACACTTACATTATGCACTCAGGTATTTAGAGTATGATTTATCAAAGTGTAGTATCATGTCAAATGGACCACTAACGTTTTAGTTTTTTTACTACACGTAAGCATTAGTCGTTTTTATGCTGACGGAAGCAAGGAGCTCTAAAATACTTGGAGAGAGCAATAAGTTAGCATTCCAATTCTTCTCTATTCCAGTGCTCAGCTTGCGCAGTCACTTTGACTACCTCGGAAGTACAGTATGTGCAGCCGCAGAAAAATTACGTACTCAAAATACTCATAGCACAATGTGTACACTGTAATGGGAGTCTACAGTAATGTTAGTGTGGCCTGTGTGATCAAATTAGGCAAAGAAATACAAAATGACTAATTACTAAATAAATTTACTGTATGTTTTTTAACACATTGATACTGTCAATATTGTTTAAATAATCAGAAGACTCCAAAGAGTTCCCGTTGTTTTTAGATTACACAGACTGTCAAATGCACAAGATATGCACATAAGGTACCTTATCTTCGTCTCTTGCTGTGTGTCAAACAAGGATGTATTAGTTAAGTTTGTTTTCAACTTCACTTGAGTGAGTGCTCGAGCCCTTTGCTGTCGCTTGACCGTTCCACTTGGTGCTTTGTGCTTCAGGCTCGTGCATGAGCTGTGAATAATATGAGACAGGGGAAACAAGTAAATTCAGTGGCTGATTTAGGCATGGGTGAGATGGGCACTCGCCCAGGGCGGCATCTTGCAGCCTCGGTCAACAAATTTGGGGGCGTTCTCATTTATGACCTACCGCATCCACAAAGATTCTGAAACGTTTTGCACCGATATGACTATACAAAGGTACATAGAAGGCTGCTTTCTTAAACAAATATTTTTATCAAATTAGATTTTACATTATTATTATAATACATTGTCAATCAATTCTAGAAATAAATGCTGAGAAAATAAAGAATAAATTAAAATACAGTCAATAGTTAAATACCCAGCAGGACTGTATATTCAGTATCATTCAATTGCTGACCATGTAAATAAAGGATATATAAAAATAAAATAAATAGCTAAATAAACATCGGTAGTACTGTATGTTCAGTATCAGTCATTTGCTAACCATATAAATAATGAATTCAAATAAAATAAATACATAACCATCAGTACTATTTAGTATAAGTCAATGACTGACCATTTTAATGAAGAATAAATAAAAATACAATAAATAGCTAAATAAACATCGGGAGTACTGTTTAGTATCAGTCAAATGCTGACTATTTTAATACTGCCTGTCAAATAGTGTCAGGTTGTAAAACAAGAAGCATTTACACCTGCCGAGTCAAGAGATAAACAGAGGCAGTAGTGTTAAACCGTATTCTGCTATACATGTTCGGGGGAAACTTTCAATGGTGGAAAACGAGACTTTTAAATATTACATTTTTTAAATGCAATGACTGGTATTATTCAGTTGAAGGGGGAACCAAACTGTGAATCCTGAACAAAACAGTTTGGTGAATACATGTTTACACATTAGCCTCCACTCAGCTACATGGTTAGCTAGTTAGCTATAAACTCGTTGTTACGGAGATTAAAAGATGGACTTTTTTATTTACTTTCCAGCATTGCATCTCACCACCTAGGTAACAACATAGCATGAAATCAACACTCAACAGACACAATCCACAACCGCAACATTGTCTGCTAGCTGCAATGTGATGCGCTGATATGTACCTTTCATTCTGCTACATTACTGACTGCACTTACAAACTATAGCTGGCTAACATAACAAACAGTTGTGATAAACACGAGTGACAGTTGTTAGGGACAGTTGTTAACGTTGTATTAGATATATTGAAAAGGGAAAATGATGGGATTATTGTTTATTAACTTTCCAGTATGTATTTTACAAACTAATTAGCAACTTACCGTGAAGACACCACTTAACTCTGCACTGTCTGCAGAACCAACATCAGCTCAGCTCTGTAAACAATGGAATCGGAGTGCTCTGCCTGACAAACTACATTATGACACCAATTCTAAATCACCCCAAGCATTGCATCTGCATTATATGTTCTGAAAAAAAAAAAAAAAGTTTTCATATTTGCGCATATTGGAAAACATATACGCTGATACGATATATCGATATATGTCCAATAATATTAATCAGTTGGGCAGTACAATACATGGTTGTTTTTGAATGGCCATCAAGGGTGTAACATGCACTTAGGTACCAGAGTGTTTTGTTCCTGCATCTACCAGAAGGGCTAATGGGGTCATGCTAACCAGCCAATTTCTGTCCCCCTGGATGTACGTGACATTTCAAATGCACACAATGTGTTTCAACTAGCTATAGCGGGTTAATCAACCTCAAATAAACAATTATATCTCAAATAAAGTACATATTGACACAGCGTGGGGTGATGGTAAAGCATTCAACTCACATTTGCGAGATGTTGTCTTCACTAAGGTTTCAGTAGCTGCCACATTCACCAATAATCAACATAAGCAGTTGTATCGGGCCCCGCAGCCACCAGGGCGCCCTCTACTACGGGTGCAGTATAGCCAAATAATAATTAAGTGTAAATAGCAGTGGCCCAAAGCCTGGCTATATGCACACCAATAGTCCAATGAAACCTGTCAAAACTACATTTGACATTTGAATATCAGAACTGGTGTGGCAACATTAGCATGGCAGTTGAATAATTTCCGTCTTCTCCCCATATCCAAACCATGTAAGTAAAGACAGATAGTGGCTGTTTTGCCATCAGATAATCATTTAAAATAAAAATGTTACACAAAAGTTGTAAATAAAGTGTCTCAGGGGAGTGTGATAAATGAAAGTAAACACTGTGTCCTCGCCGTGACCGTGGGGTCTCACTGATGCTTGGGCAGTACAGAAAAGGGTTTGGTTTAGGTAGAGAGTAGGGTGGGCAGCTTTCCTGGTCCAGGTCGCATGAGGTGGCGGCTTTATCCAGTGGCTCAGCATCTCAAGGGTCGGCAAAGAGCAAGATTTATGACGGCGACGTGGTTACCCGTTCCCTGGACCTCAACAACACTTCTGTGTGCACACATGGAAGAGACCTGTCTTTCTAGATCCATGCTCTGCATTTTAACACAACAGTGACGAGGCACCATTCCGCGATAAATCAGGTGCGCTATCCCGCTGTCAGTAATGTTTTTAAGTTCCGTCACAATACTTTTACTACATACAATGAACATGTTACATCATATCCTGTTTTATAATACACAATAATAAAGTGCTTTGCAAATCCTATCAGTGTGCAAATGAGGGATGTAGACGGTTAAACGGTAAACCGATTAACCAGCATTAACAATTAAAAAAATTATCCAAAAGGTTAATTATAGAAACAACAGAGAGGTAATTTTATGGGTTTAACATGTAGGGCATGTTATGTTAACACGTGAAATACTGTCTTCCTCTAAGTCTGAATGATGAATGAAGCATGTCCTGTGGGACCATTTCATTCGTGAAGACGCAAATTAAAAAATAGAACTTTAAAGTTTAGTAGCAGCATGAGTACAATGCTGTACCATATAAAAACATTTACATCTGCAAGCCTCTACATATAAGAGCATATGTTAACAGCCCCGCATTCCACTTATGTAATACGGAAGACAGAAGGGGCGATGCATGGTGGGACATCAGTACCTTTGGAGCTGGTTCCTGGGCTTTCCGTCATCTGGATGCAGACTGTAATGACCCTTGTCAATGTAGATATGTTGATTTTTCTAAACAAAAATTATTGCGATTGCCCAGCAGCACCATATGTGGGTAGGCTATGTTTTTATTCTTCCATTGTTAAACTGCCAAAAGTTATCGCCTAGGTTAATTGGGATGTAAGTGATCCATTCAAAATGTGTTTGTTACTAAATATAAGGAAATATGCGGTTGTTCATTCAAATGTTTATGTAATAACTTTTATGTGAGCCTATTTTTTTCAGCTAGCATAGATATTTGTCATGCTTGTTTGATCATTTATTTGATTTTGGCTCATCTGTTATTAACTGGTTAATGCTGGTGATTACTCGGTTTAGGGTTAGGGTTAGGGTTAGGTTAGGGTTAGGGTTATTTGCCTCCCTAGAGCAAAGAACTTCTTACTTACCATCATTTTGTAATTAATTGTTTTCTTAATCATTTGCTCAGTTTGGAATTTTAATAAAGATGTATTAATGTGTGCATGTTATTGGTGTGTTTGTTTAGTTAAAAAATAGTTCTTTCATTTTTGTAATTCTGATACAGTTATACCTGTGCCAATAAACTATAGCTGATAGTTGAGCATTTTTAATATATACAGTGCATTCGGAAAGTATTCACAGCGCTTCACTTTTTCCACATTTTGTTATGTTACAGCCTTATTCCAAAATGGGTTAAATTCATTATTTTCCAAAAAATTCTAAAAACAATACCCCATAATGACAACGTGAAGTTTTTTTGTTTTTTTGTTTTTTTGAAATCTTTGCAAATTTATTACAAATAAAAAACAAAGAAATCACATGTACATAAGTATTCACAGCCTTTGCCATGACACTCAAAATTGAGCTCAGGTGCATCCTGTTTCCACTGATCATCCTTGAGATGTTTCTACAACTTGATTGGAGTCCACCTGTGGTAAATTCAGTTGATTGGACATGATTTGGAAAGGCACACACATGTCTATATAAGGTCCCACAGATAACAGTGCAAGTCAGAGTTTCTAGAGGAACAGAGTCAGCAATAGATTTGACTATAGTGTCCAGGAATGTAGCTGATAAGTGTGAGTGGGAAGTTCTTGAGGATAATACAATTGGAAGTGACCACTACCCCATTAGAATTCAGGTAGGGGTAGAATTGCAAAAAGATGGTGAAATGATAGGAGGAAGATGGATATTAGAAAAAGCTGACTGGGAGAAGTTTAGAGAATTCAGCGATGAGGGGTTGTCAATTGTTGAAGGAAGTATGAGTGTTGAAGAGCTGTGTAGAGAAATTAGCTCAATTATAGTGGGTGCAGCACGGGTTGCTATTCCAAAGTCAGAACCCAGGTCTATAAATAAAATAGTACCTTGGTGGTCAAAAGAGTGTCAGGAAGCAGTTAAAGAAAGGAATAGAATGTTTAGGAAATTGAAGAAGTCCCATAATTTTCAGTGCTTGATTGAGTACAAGAGAATACAAGCTGTGGTGAGAAGAGCTGTCAGGAAGGCAAAAAAGGAATACTGGAGGAGATTTTGTGATTCTGTGGGGCAGACCCCTTTAGAGAGGATTTGGGGTATGATCAAGAAAATGAAAGGAATAGACAGAAAATATGGTTATCCTATGCTCATAGATGGAGAGAATATGGTGACTACGAGTAAAGATAAAGCAGAAGTGATTGCAAAAACATTAGCTAGAGTGCATAGTTCTGATAACCTAAGTCTGGAGGAAAAGAAAGGAAGGGAAGAGACAATTTTAAGATATTCTAATTTAGATGAGAGTGTGAATGAGGAAGGAGGCAGGATTAATGTTTTTTTTACTAGAACAGAACTAAATATTGCCCTAAAGAAGTTAAGGAAATCCGCGCCAGGGAAGGATTCAATTTGTTATGATATGTTGGATAACTTGAGTGTTATAGGGAAAGATAAGCTGTTGCTGCTATTTAATAAGATATGGATGGAGGGAACGATTCCTAAGGAATGGAAAGAATCCATAATTGTTCCAATTAGGAAGCCTGGTAAAGATCCTCACAATCCAAGTAGCTATAGGCCAATAGCCTTAACTTCTCAGGTGGGAAAGACTATGGAGAAAATGGTAAATGATAGGCTGAATTACTGGGTGGAGTCTAAGGGGCTTCTGAATAGCTACCAGTGTGGTTTTAGAAGAGGTAGAGGTACAATGGACCCTGTAGTATGTTTGGAAGATGTTATAAGGAGAGCTCAAGTAAATCGAGAATCAGTGGTGGCAGTATTCTTTGATATTGAAAAAGCGTACGATATGATGTGGACAAATGGCCTGTTAATCAGGATGCAGCAAATGGGGATTGGGGGCAGAATGCTCCAGTGGATAAAAGCCTTTTTGTCTGAAAGAAGTTTAAGGGTTAAAATAAATGGGGAATTAAGTGCTGAATATATAACTGAGAATGGTACTCCTCAGGGGAGTATTGCTAGCCCTACATTTTTTTGCCATAATGCTAGATCAGATATTTAAAAATGTGCAGGGGCGTGATGGAGTAGCTTTGTTTGCTGATGATGGAGCCATGTGGAAGAGAGGGAGGAATTTGGACTTCATAGTAAAGAAAATGCAGATTGCAGTAAATGAAGTCCAGAAATGGGCAGTACAGTGGGGATTTAGGATTTCAGTAGAGAAAACAAAGTTATGTTCTTTTCAAAGGGGAGCATAAGACCTGAATTTAAAATTACCTGTCAGGTAGAGAGATGGAAAGAGTTGAGGTATTTAAGTATTTGGGAGTATGGTTTGATAGGAAGTTGACATATACAGAAGATGGTGGATAAGTGTAAGAAAATTCTAAATGTTATGAGATGCTTGTGTGGGGTTGAGTGGGGTGCATCTGGGTCAGCATTGAGAACAATTTACACTGGGCTAATGAGATCAGTGTTTGATTATGGGTGTGTAGCATATGGGTCAGCCTCCAAGTCATTATTATATAAACTTGATGTAATGCAAAACCAAGCCTTGAGAATATGTAGTGGAGCAGTCAAAACCTCTCCAGTGGCAGCCATCCAAGTGGAGGTGGGGGAGATGCCATTGTATTTGAGAAGAGATCAGCTTGCTCTAGTGTACTGGGCTAATCTTATGGGACATAATGATGATCACATTGCACAGCCAGTATTAAGAAACTGTCAAGAGCGATTGAATGAGGGAGTTAAAAGCTTTGGGTGGTATATCAAACAAAAAGTTGAGAATATGGGGTTAAGTGAACTTAATATCTGTACTACAGTACCATACTCTACAGTTCCCCCTTGGACTTTTGAGGAACTAAAAGTGGATCTAGGGCTACTTGAAGAAAAGCAGGAAGTGGACAAATGGAGAGTTAGTAGATATATAGCAGAACATTACAGGCAGGATATAATCATATTTACAGATGCTTCGAAAATAACTGATAAGAGGGTGGGAGTGGCGCATGTGGTGCCTGAATTGGGGTTGGCTGTAGGTAAAAGGCTAAATGATGATTTGGCTGTATATACGGCACAGCTTGTAGCTATATGGTTTGCCCTGTTATGGGTAGAAAGTAATGGGGGTAATAGAAAAGTAGTTATAGCATCTGACTCTAGTTCTGCTCTTTTAAGTCTCCAGAATTCCCACTCAGGGTCTAGGAAAGACATTCTTCTGGATATTTTACAGTTAGTGAGTGGATTGCAAAAGGCGGGTTTAAAATTTTCCTTCTTATGGGTACCAGCCCATATAGGGGTGGAGGGGAATGAGCTGGCTGATATATATGCCAAGAAAACAGCAGGAAAAGTCAACATTGATGTGGACATAAAATACAGCAAAGCAGAGGTTAAGAGTATTATTAAAACAAAATCTTATGAAAAATGGCAAGTCTATTGGGATAATGAACCCGGTGGGAGACATCTTTTTAGTATACAGCCTAAAGTTAAAAAGTTTGCAGATTCGATCAGAACTAGACATGAGGAAGTGGTATTGTCCAGGTTGAGAATTGGGCATACCAGACTTAATAGTACCTTATTTCTAATGAAAAAGCATGTTGATGGAAACTGTGGGTATTGTATCAGGTGTAGCCCTGAAACAGTAGAGCATGTATTAATTCATTGTCAAAAATATTATCAAGATAGGCAGAGGTTTATTGCTCAAGGAGAAGCCAATGAAAGTGTATTTGAATACAGGAATATTTTACAAAGAAAGGATGGGAAGATTTAGCATTTTTTGTTTTTGTTTTTAAAGAATACAGGCCTTTTGAAAAGAATTTAATTTTATATAAAATAGGTAACTCCTGTTATACACTCCAGTCCAGCGGTGGCGGTAATGCAACAAATAGTTGTCAACCGCCATTTAAAAAATTGAAGAAGAAGAAGAAGAAGTGCAAGTCAGAGCACAAACAAAGCCATGAAGTTCAAGGACTTGTCTGCAGACCTCTGAGACAGGATTGTATCGAGGCACAGATCTGGGAAAGGGTACAGAAACATTTCTGCAGCATTGAAGGTCCCAATGAGCACAGTGGCCTCCATCATCCGTAAATGGAAGAAGTTTGGAACCACCAGGACACTTTCTAGAGCTGGCCGCCCGGCCAAACTGAGCGATCGGGGAGAAAGGCCTTAGTCCGGGAGGTGACCAAGAACAGATGGTCACTCTGTCCACAGAGTGCCTATATCTATATTTCATTTATATTTTTTAACATAGCCTATCTCTTCTTCTGTGCATTACATCACCTGTACATAACTGTATATCTGAATATAAAATATTCGAACAACATTATTGCTCTATTGTATATTTCACTTTTTATCTATCTGTTATGTCTTATTTTTTATTTTTATGTCACTATATGTTTGTTTGTATGTGTATATATGGTTGCATTCTCTTTGCACTGGAAGCTTCAGTCACCATGACAAATTCCTGGTGTGTGTAATCATACTTGGCAATAAAGCTCATTCTGATTCCTGATTATTTCTATAAGATCTTATTTTTTGTTGTAGGACATTTTAGCACAGTGTGATGTAGGCTTTGTAAAGAGGCTGTTATTGATGGATGGTGCAGCTAAAAACTACACTGAACCCAAAAATACTGTATAAAAATAAGGCTGGGCATAGAAATGCATCAATTCTTCAACTATAAACTCTTCAGACATGTTTAGTAAGTTCTGTTCTCTGTTTTGTGTGCAGCTGTGTTCTGTTGTCACTATCGCTGTGGAGGACATATTTTTAGATAAACAACACAAGTTTTTGCTTGAACGAACTAATGTTGCAAGTGTGCTGCGTGAACTGTTGCTCTCGTGTCCTGTCATTAATACGCACAGGAGATCAATGGTCAGTGAACATTTTCACTAAATAATCTCCATTTGTGTTAAGAACAAGAAAGAAAGTCATATCGGGTTATAACAACACAGGCGTTGCAAACAATGACTGAAATTTCATTTTTGGGTGAACTATCCCTTTAACAACGCTATCAAAGTGGGTAGTAGGCAAAATAATGCCGCTACAACATTAGCCACCATCTTGATTGATTTGTTTTGAATGGATCACATGACTGCGTCACAAGACAACAAATACATCATCATTTTCAGATATCTCAGTTTGCCTTGTCCGCACAGATGGCATTTTCAAATTTATCCACTAGGGAGAGCGTTTTCTAAAAGCTCCATTTTTGTTGGACAAAAATGCCACCTCAGTGTGAACGGAAGGCCTAAAAGTGCTAAATGAATGCATTTTCAAACGAAAACATATTAGTGTGGACTTAGCAGAGTGAAACAGCTTGTTGAATTCTTAAGGGCCAGAGACAGGAAATGGTTGTGAAAACTAAATGATGACTATTTTGGAGCAAAAAACAAACAAACCCTTTACTAATACTATAAGTAAACCTCAGCGAACAAAACTAAATGAAAAATAATATGTAATAAATGACCCCTTTACACTGCGTGTCTTCTCTTATCACTGCTGTGCAGATGACTCTTGACATCTGCAATCGTGTAGAAGATCTCGGCATGGCTCTCTGACATATCAAATATACTCATCACCTCAAGCTTAATCTTGGAAGAATAAGCCGTGACCCTCAACAAATCTCTCTTTATCTCAGTTTGTCACACAGTTGTGGCCTCTAGGTGTTTAAATATGCATGGGTGTTTTTGTTGTGAATCACATAATGATAACCCACTTTATGGACTACAATAAAAGGAAAATATGAACCTTCGTCATACACAACTCCTCTCCTCGTACATGCTCTGGTTATTGCATAGCTGAACTACTAGTATATCTTTGCCTTTCCTGCCAATTGTGCCCTAAAGTGTTCTCGTAAGAAAGAGAAATCTTTAATATCTCAAATGTTTCTTCTGGATAACAGTTAGATTTCATGGAAAGCAAATGGAGATTTTTGGTTATGTCTCCTACAATTTTGTGGCTGTGCGTTATTATTTTGTATATTTATGTGCTTCATTTTGCATTGTTTTAAGATGACTGACACATCATATCTTCTTACAGGCCTCATTACAACCTTGTAAAAAGATCAAGACTTTTGAAGAAAGTCCATTCAAACTTCACTATGTATTCTGGCACATTTTGCTACGTTAACAAATATCTTTGTCTCGGTTTGTTGGGATTTCACAGAAGTGTTTGAGAGAGCTGCGAGTCTGTGAAACTGTGAGTCTGCTTTCCATTTTTGAACATTTCACTGTCCATTCTGCCCACCAGAGGCACTGAGTTGCTCAGTTTCAGCAATTTTATCTGTCATGCAGGCCTCTCATTGTTGTCTGCAGATTACAGCTGTGGAGGAGGTTTGATTGACAGCGTCTGGCCTCAGGTGGACCCAGGAGACTCAAGAGGAGGATTTACAGTCAATATTCTGGCTTATATTTTTCTCACTATTCTCTCCTGACAGGGTGCAGGTATATGGCATGGTGAAGACATTTGAAGTAGCCCCTTTACGCATAATTTAATGGAGTCACCCCTTTATACTTACTTGGTGCTCTTTGAGAGGTGCCTCTATTGTTCCTAGTGAAGTTTACCAAGGGGATGTGACAGTCTGTTTATTATGCTGTGTTAATAGGATAATTGAAGAACCAGTAATGTCTAATTTGCTTACAGACATCACAAAATGGCTTGACTTTGGGCACTTTTATGTCCCAGGGTTTGATTTTTATTAAAAACGAACAGATTTCAACTGTTAATTTTTCAATTTTGGCCATGTTAAACCTGACCTGGAAACTAGGCATTCATTGTTTATTTTTGGTACTTTTTAAATGCCTTTTACTGTAGATTTTGTTATTTTAGTTTTGCTCCAGACCCAGACTTTCTGTATTAAACTATTCAAATCCATCATAACAAATACCAAATATTACATGCTTAAATTTATAATAATCTATAGAAAGAGTCAAATAAAAACCATTTTATTATTTATTGTGTGGAATTACTATATGGTGGAGGGGACATTCCCAATTTAGAGAGCATTTTAATGGACAAAAATTGGTATATGTAACCGTTCCTGTTCGACCTGCTCTGAGCGGGATTCAAACTGGCTTCAGCCGGTATGGGAGGCGGGCGCACATCTTCATTCCCTTAATCCAATTATGTTGGGACTATTTGAATAATATTAGTTGCATTAATGTATTGCTAAAACCGGGCAGGGGATTTCCAGTTCCCAGCATGCTTTGTATGGGACTGAAGTGGGAGAGTACATTTTAAAATGAAGTGTTATTTTAATGTATTTCTATGCAAAATGAAATGTATGAGAATTGTTAGTGTTTACTGTTCTGGGCTACATTTACTAAAGCATCGTAAGCCTAAGTAGATCATAAAACCCATTGGCGCCAATGGTCAACTTAAGCTTGCAATGCTTTTGGGAAACAAAGTGTGTTAGGTTGGGATTTAGTTTTGGTCATGTTTAATTTTATTTGGAGGTTACTATTGTGGGGAAGAGTTGAGCTAATGGTTAGGTCAAGGTTAGGCACATTACTTCTGAAAGATCAGTGTGTACTGCTTTTCTCATGAAGTAAATACTGAGGGATCATCAGTAAAATTACTGATTGGGGATCTGTAAATTACCACACTTATCATACAGTAATATAAATATATTCTGTATTTTCTAATGTGTTTGTTGCTAGCGAGCAACAAGCTGAAAGATTCCATTTGAGTTAACTGATCCAATTTATAGGTTAACTCATAGACACATTTTTCAAGAGTTAGACACCATTTGTTCAGAAGGAAGTGCAACAAAACAGTGCTGCTGTGGATTGAGTCATGCTGCTTTTGTCCCCAGCTATGCAGCTTCATAGAGGTTTCCACAAAGCATAACTACGTTACTGATGTATATTTTGGTATTCAGTGTAAAGTGGTATTCAAGACGCTAAAGACGACTTCTAAGCACCACAGTCACTTTAGAAAACTGCATTATTAATAGCGAATGGCTTATCCTATAAAATGTGTCCTTTTCGCCAGCAGCTAAACTAATCTGGAACAACCTATTCATCGTGACACCAGAGACAAAGGTAGGTTTCAAATCCACAGCAAGCTCGATATTTAATTTCACATGGTGAATGTAATTACGTCTAAGAAATGATACCGTACCCTGGATTAAATCAGGGAGTAATTTAGAGAGCCTGTAATTTTAATTTTGTTAGGATGACATTACAGAAGACCTTGTGTGAAATGATTGTATTATTGGATGAGAGAATACTGCCCCTTTGTGGCACACAGAAGACATGTACACAGATGTATTTGAGTGAAAATAAAAAAAACAAGTCACATTTCAACCAAAGAACAGAAAAAAGAAAAGAAAACAAATCCATAAAAAAATATATTATAGATTTCCCCAAAATTCACATTATCGTAATGCATCCGGATGTTTTACATTTGAGATATTTTCAGCAGTGATTATAATTAGATTTTTGTTTATTTTAGTAAAACAATTTTTTAAAGTATTACAGTAAAAATACAATGACATCTGACCCCTAGTGAATTTTATTCAGCATGAATTTAAAACAGTAAAACAAATACTACCATGATATAGGAGTGACCTGGGCAAGTTGTCACTTTTATTTTTATTTTTTACGTCAGTGAATATTTCTCAGTAATGGTTTATTTATGAAATTCAATTTCTGCATAGCTTCATACCTTGACATCTTGAAAACAAATAAAACAAATAAAAAAAACTATTGAACATTTCCGCCCATTATTGCCCAGGAAAGATAATACAGCTCATTGAACACCCCAATATCAATATATTGACAAACTGATTTTTTTTTATTATAGAAACATAAGCACTTTCTACATTGAATGAGTTAGTTTATGGATGGACTTGAAAATATTAAGTAAATCCTACATATAATGCTTTAGCTTATGTAAATATTATTTGATTATTTGTCATTTTTCCGACGTGTCCTCATGTACAAGTCCTAAAGTAGAAAACCTTGTATTTATTTACTAATTGAAGTACATTTCAGAGGGTGAATAAAATAAGTAGAATTTATTTAACTTTTCAAAGCTTATGTTGCAAGCATGCATTGTTCTTGAATAATTAATGAGCTTGCATATTTTCACTGTTTGCAAGTTTACTTAAACCATTTCTATTGTTGAATTTATTGTTACTTTTGGTAACTTCTTGTTTTGAGATGTCATAAGTTAATTTTCTACTCAAAATAACCAGTTCATGATAAAAAAAAAAAAAATAAAAAAAATCTGATGTTATCGTCATCGTGTTTTCCGCACCATCAAGTGATGAGGTCTACATGGACGGCACCACATTGTGATGCGGCTGCCAAAAAACAGTAGAAGCCCTCACAGAAATTCTAATGGTTATAAAGAAGTTTATATTCAAATGGAAATTGCAACGGTCCCTTGTGAATTTCTATTAGTTTTCTAGTGGATCCCATTAGGGACCAATACATATCTTACGTGTAAACAAATCAAATTCAAATAGAATACGGGCAAAAATACACTGCAATAAACCATTTGTGTACTGTAATGGTATTGGAAACCATTACAAATTCTATTGGGTTATTTTTGTCAGCAGGAACATTAATTACAAGTAATTGTAACAACATCCTTGTGTGACAACCCCAGTCTCCCCTATATACATACTTCAATTAAATGTCATAGGGGATTTATTTGCATTGCAATAAAGTATATATATCTACACACACACAAATACATGTTATAATGCATACATTCTTAAGAAAAGCACAGAGTTCATCATACATTTAACATACTTTTAATTACACATTAAATAAGAGTAGTGAGATGAGGAAAAACAGATTTGGGTTGTATTTTTAAAACTGTGCTGATCTGAGAACAGCATTCTTCAACTTATTAATCATTTATTAGAACATGAGGCAAAAGATGATCTCAAATAAGCAAAGACGTTAACACATGACCCTTAAATTCTATTAAGTGTCATTCATTTATTAAACAATAGAGCACAATTTACAAAATATTAATCTTTATCACAACCGTACAAAAGTTGTTAAAACAAGGTCCATATATACTTGAACCCTATTCTCAACATTTGCATTTGGCACACAAACAGAGAAAACATTTCAGAAACAATCGAAAAGTATTTAATAACCTTGTGTTAGACTAATATTAACTGATTTAAAGGGAACAGAAAATCACTTAAAATACTTGTAACTTTGCATAAAAGTGGACAACCCCGATTTAAGTCTTTATAGAATTCTTCTGAAAACTCAGTAATAATCATACAGTCAAACTGTGTTACAGATCAATAATTAGAAAATAAAAAGTAGTAATGGTTAAGGACGCATGGTAAACAGTGTAACAACAGTTCAAAAGCAACCTTCTGCTTTTATGCGATATCTTCTACAAATGACATCACGAGTATTGCCACACAAAATACATTTTCATATCACTCTCTTTGGTATGAGTGATGGCTGAAAACTTGCCCTCCAGAATGAAGCTTGCAATCCACATTTCACCATAGTAAACTAACCCGAAACTGCCTCTTGGGATCTGAGAGCAAATTCAATTTATACCTTCCATGGAAAGCAATGGACTATAATTGGGCCTTTAAAACAGCTGAACTAATGTTTTCATGGCAGCATAAGCAAACAAGGCATTTGTTTTGTTTCCTTTTTGCATGCATTTGCGTTACAATAAGTTATTACTAGTGGCAGGTAATGTTCACTAATCAATTAAACAACCAACATTTTTTTTAAATACAATTTAATTAATCAGACTTCTAAGGCGCTGTTTGGCTGGGCACAAGAGGGTAAATCTTCATACATAAAATCCACCTCAGAATGCAGAAGTGAGCACTAGGGAGGCTCTGCCATATTGTTACAAGGCTTTCTGGAAAACTTGATTCTTATTGGTCAATTGTGGCATTCTGCGGTCAAATATTTTCTATAATACCCACTAAACTGTACAATTCACTGTTGTCCCATGCAACTATGTCCCAATTGGCAATTTTTGGGGGAACTACTTCTTTAAAACAACCCTGAGCAGTGAGATAGATAGAGATATACATCTCTATATCTCTATCTATCTATGTTATGGTCGATTTTGGATCGGTCTCTAAACCAGCAGAGCTGAATTCATCAAACCAATCAAATTACAAAAATGGCGGGAGACAAAATAGCACCGGTCTGCTGAGAAAATGCTCTCTATATTTGTAACAGTGGCTATTATGCAGTATTCCAATGTTGTTTTACCATTCCCTGGAAGTTTAAAGAACAGAACACAGCATGCAAACAGAGAAACAAAGGTTAACTGTTAAGATATCACCATATATACACATTACCATGGCTTAAGGGTGAATTAATGGGACTACGATGGAAGTTCACATACATTTTTGGAAGTGACATCCCAAGGCAGGGTCATACACAGTGGTGAATGTATCAAATTACCCCTGAAAGTGTTGGTCCTAAACAAAAGTTCCCTCAAAGTTTCAGTTCCCTGTAAAGTTAAGTGACATACATGACCAGCCTTACAGAATGTTTCTCTCAAAGCACACTTGCATAAAGTTCACATCAAAATGATAAAAATAAAACCTGCTAAAACTACTACTACTAAACCAACCTCAAATCCAGTTTTAACACCCTACCCTACAAAACAAGCTATAGAAGGTGTTTACGGACCAACACTTTGGGGCAACTGGCACCAAACAAGAAATAAAGCTCATTTCTTTTAAGAAAGCAAGTAAAATAGGGATCATTTTGTATTCTGAAGAGGCTAATAATTTAGTGTAATGTACAAAATGCAGTTCTGAAACTTGGAGTCTATTGTGACAAGGAAGATTTATTCACATTAGAATACATTTTGTCTTGGATTTCTTTTTCTTCTTCTTGCCTTCCTTGCTCATCTTCTCCTTGTGTTTCCGGATTTCTCGGACTAATGTATAAAATGCATCGTCCACACCCTTTAAAAAATAAAATAAATGGGAAAAGAACTTTAGGTATTTAGGAAGGCATCAAACACTAGAAACAGAATAAAATCTCAAGTTTGTATGGCCAGCTTTCACCACCAAAACCCAAACTTTAGACACAACATCAATACTCCTCTCAGATCACTGTTAAAAAAACAATGTCCACCAAACCCACTCAAAAGATCCCAGGTAACGGTTGGAATAGGGGTGAATGTAAAGAAATGTCCTGGTCATAATTAACCCCCAAAAATGAAAAGAAAAAATATGGAATACATTTAACAAGAAGAATATATCTCCTACTTCAGGACCATTAAAAGTATGGTTGGGAACACAGAAACGGTTCCATTTTATGATTTAATTTTTTTATAGAAACGCTTAATTTCCATGACTTCCCATATGTGCAATTTTCCTCCAATGTGGACCAAACACTCTTCTAAAACCATATCAGATTACAAAGTCATTAGATACTGTAATCTAATGACTTTGCTTAAAAAAAGTAATATTAGTAAGTAATTCCTTATGCAAGTAGGTAATATGTATTACACATATAAAATATGAATTCATATGCAAGTTTGTTTGGATTTGTGACAGCTTAAGTGTGCGTGACAATGAATGGGGAAATGTAGACATTTTGAATGGGAGTGGAAAACCAAACACTTTTCTAGGAAAAGCGATTTATAAAGTAACTTGAGTAATGTGATTGTTTTAAAAGTAATCCAATTACATGTAAGATAATTAGTAATAGATTACTTATTTTGAGTAACTTACCCAACACTGTCTAAAACACTGACAGTGTTCCCTGCACATTTCACACATCAGTCAAAGCGGTTACTGAATGAATCTTATACGCATTATGAATGTCCAACTCACAATGAAATGTTAAAATCTCACAAGCATAACCACAACATTATGCTACATAAGTCTAAACTGCCTCTGGATGTTCCACTTCAGACCTGTCAGACTTCAATCACTGGTTCGACTCGCCTCTACTCGCTTAACTTTTCTGAGCTTGCATTTCCACTGCAGTTTAGTGCCACCTCAACGTGGGTGGGATTATAAGATGATCATAGTTGCACCACCTCTACGTGACGTCATTTTACACATGACACAAACTGACCAAAACAATAACACGACCGCTACCTGTTAGCTACTAGCTCATTGTGCTGCATAAAGCAGCTGTTGCATGGTGATTTTACACAAGTGTAACAGTTAAATTGGTCTGGTTGTTTTAGATGCAAGCTTCCAGTTGCTGGTCAACTAAATGAAGTGAAGCTTTCAAGCGGAGTATAGAGTTAACATAACAAAACATACCATCCGCCATCGTGGATCAACGCCAGTACAGGGCACTCCCCCTCCCATTGCTCGCCGGTTTAGATAGCGTCCATTTGCTCGAACCACTTCCTCTTTTCTTTGATGGTTCTGTAGTCACTAAGTATTTATTTATTTTTTTTCTTTCTTCACTTTTCCCTACACTGTTGGTAGGTCTGGTGGTAGCAGTGTGCGGCCAACAGCTGATAAACTTCCTGGGAGACATTTTCGCTCAATCGCTAACGAGTTGACCGTCTGCACCTCATTTATTGACCATGGCATGGTTTTGCGCACAGCTACAGCGGAAAAGCCCCATTAATGGCTGTTGTCTTGAGATGTTGCTTCAATATATCCACAATTTTCATTCCTCATGATGCAATCTATATTATGAAGTGCACCAGCCCCTCCTTCACCAAAGCACCCCCATAACTTGATGCTGCCAACCCCATGCTTCATGGTTAGGATGGTGTTCTTCAGCTTGCTCACCCTTTTTCCTCCAAACATAATGATGGTCATTATGGCAAAAAAGTTCAATTTTTGTTTCAACAGACTAGAGGAACTTATCCAAAAATATGTGGCTTTATGGTGGTTTGAGCATTGCTTCTAAATTGCTAAACAGCCTTTCAGGTTATGTCGATATAGGACTTGTTTTACTGTGGATATAGATACTCGTCTACCGGTTTCCTCCAGCATCTTCCAGAACTTGCCAAAACTTAAGTTTGTTTTAATGACTTCAACCTTAGTGTATGTAAACTTCTGACTTCAACTGTGTGTAATATATATAGTGGTGCGGGACTTTTCATTATAAAAAAACCCCGTTTTAAAATGTCTGCGCTCCCAGCTATAAATGCACTGGCGGCTGATTCGATGAGAAAGTGACTCCGATTCAAACTGCTAACCGGAGTTCAAACCCTCAGTTCATTTCTTCAGACAATTCATGAAAAAGAACTGGTTCAAAAGAGGACACATTGGAGGTGTGCGCTCTACAGATGTATTCAATAACTCACAAGATGATATCTGATGAAATTGCATATGAACGCACACAACCCGACTGTCGCCAATGGCGACTAGATTTAAAATTGAAGCAATCAATAATTTTAGTCGCAGTATGGGGGTGCTCATTTTAGTTAAGGAAATCCATTTTAATGTGCAAATAATATTGTTTATATCCATCCTATTTATTGTGTGTATTTGTTGCTTTAACTTTGAACTCATTCTCATGTATTTATTCAATGGAAGTGTGTTAATTTTTTTTAAACATAATTCTAATTTACATAAAGGATAAGAGATTTCATTCCGATTACTACACCACAAAAAAAAACTCTATTCCACTTTAATGCATCGCAAAAAGAACCACCTCATTTTGATTACTGCAACACAAACAAAAACCCACCACATTTAGATGAAATGCATCTCGAAAGAAACATCTCATTCAGATGTCATACAACACAAGACAAAAACCTCATTATTGCTATGTGAAAAAGAAAATCTCATTCTTATAACTGCAATGAAAAATCTTAAAATGGTCCTAAAAAAAGGTTTCCCGTTGTGTAAAAAAAATTATAATTTTGGGATGAAATATGACCCAGACATGTCTTGCCAGATCCATCTTAGGGTTGCAGTTGGGCAGCGCTGCTCAAACTTACCCCTTTAGCATCAAAACACATTTTTTTAACTTGATGCATTGTGGCATCTTTTCTTCTCTACTGGTTTTTCTCAGCCGGTATTGCCTGATCTTCCGTACCAGAGTATAAAAGGCATCTTCCACTCTCTGCAGTGCAAAACACAACTCCCTTCAGTGCAAAGGAACACATTGCGGTCTAAACCGAGAAGGGAAAAACAGTCTGAATTGGATTTTGGGAATACAGTGGAGCCCATTAAGATTTCCACAGAGCTGGCACAATTAATATTGTTTCTGGGAATGGAGGACATCTGGCACAATTAATCTACTCTTTCCACAAAAAAGGCCAGTTTTCGCCAAGACACATTTATGCATTACTGCTCGTTAAGAGTAAATGAGAAATAAAAACACAAACAAATAAGTAAATAAGAACCAGAGTGAATCTGTTATTACAGCCCCCATTAATGCAATTAATCTGAAGTATCTTAACTGCAATTAATGCCACAACACTGAACTAATGCAACTTGCAGCGAGAATAAGAATTGTGGATATTAAATGCTGCGTTTTAGCAGCGGCGGGTAGCAGAGGTCACGAAACGATTCGAAATGAAATCAGCATTTTTTTTTTTTATTGTATCCCAGCACCATATGGAGTTGTGATTCAGCACTGCAGAGGGAGATACAGTGTCTGTCCTGATGGTTAAACATGACAGATTTCCAGACAGAGTGATTTGATCCCTTGATCAATTAATCCAAATTGCATTCTTGGCTCATAAAAGATTTATCAAGGTGAAATCAAACACAGAGGCATATTGTAATGAATGCACAAGAGAAACCAGGCATAAACCCAGAGCCAGATCAGTTGTATTGTGTGATGCAGCTGATTGATTATTCATTAAATAAATTAGAAACCAAGAATTAACTCATCCATAAACCCAGTGAAAACAAAACAGAACATACAGGCCAGTTTTCAAACAATTGTACATATGTGAATTGTATTTAGCTAGTGAATGTCACAAAAACATGTCCATGTCACATTTCACAAAAAACACACGCACGCACGCGGTCCCCTCGTGCCACCAAAAAAATAACCAATCTGCATCTCAGAATAGCATTCAGAGATTCTATTCTTCTCAACACAACTCTACAGAGCGGTTATCGGAGTTGCACTAGACTTTATCAGATCAAACCAGTCTGGCCATTCAATGTTGACCTCTCTCATCAACAAGGCGTCTCTGTCCACAGAACTGTTGCTCACTGGATGTTTTTTATTTTTGGAACCATTCGGTGTAAATTCTAGAAACATTTGGGCGTGAAAATCCCAGGAGATGAGAAGTTACAAAAATACTCAAACCAGCCCGTCTGGAACAAACAATCATTCATGCGATTATCTAAATCAAATCGTGTGGCAGCAGTGCATAAAATTATGCAGATACGGGTCAGGAGCTTCAGTTAATGTTCACATCAACCATAAGAATGGTGAAAAATGTGATCTCTGTGATTTGGACCGTTGCAAGATTGTTAGTGCCAGAAGGGCTGTTCTGAGTATTTCACATACAACAGTCACTAGAATTTACTCCAAATGGTGTAAAAAAAAAACTAAAACATCCAGGGAGCAGCAGTTCTGTGGACAGAAACACCTTGATGAGAGAGGACAACAGAATGACCAGACTGGTTAGAACTGGCAAAGTCTATGGTAACTCAGATAATCTGAATTACCACTCTGTACAATTGTGTTGAGAAGAATATCATCTCAGAATGCTGTTCGGAGATGCAGGTTGGCACTGTTTTGGTATATTATTAGGCAGTTGGTCTTAATGTTGTGACTGATTGGTGTGTATGCATGTGTGTGTAATATATATATCATTTTTATTTTGTACAATGTAAATGTGGTTTACAAAAGTGCAAAAAAGTATTTTAAAATTAAACAAAAATTGATTTTGGGGTGAAATATGACCCGGACAAGTTCTTGACAGTTTTCATGAGATTCACCCTTCAAGTTATTTTAGTTCTAATTCACAAGTTCTTAATTCGATATCGATTAATATGGGCACATTTCTGTTACAATGTCAATTTTGCATAAATATAAAATAAATTCTTCCAAGCAACACTTCTAGACAATTATAACAATTATTTTTACAAAAAATATTCCATCATTAGTTTATCTAATTGGACACATGTAAGGTTTTTTTTTTTTTTCAGTTCAGTTAATTCCTTCAATTGATGTCTTGAAATTGCATATAGGCCTATCAAGTTACATTTATATTAGTTACATTTTTATTGCTTACTTGCATAATTTCTACCATTTACAAGTATTTACATTGATATTTAAAACATGTGCTTAATTGCTACTGTTAGGGATGCTACGATCAGGAATTTTACAGCCGATACCGATCACAACTTTGTCACCTGATTGGCCGATACAGATCATTTCACCTTTTATAAGGGTCTCGGTAATAAAAGGCTATATGTAATCTTTCTGTACACAATCAAGTTTAATTGAATTTTTCTCTTCCCAGTAATATTACTTTGCCTAGTTTTTGCTGACAAAAAAATAAATAAAAAAAGAATTAAAAAAAAGCTTTAAAACATGTATAGGCTGACAAAATATTCTCTATATTAAGATAGATAGCCCTATAAAAAAAAAAAAAAAATTAAGCTTAGTGTCAAACGAATAACCCATAGTTGCAATTATGTGACAATTTTTGGTTATTGAATCATTGACATTATTTCATATAATTATTCCTTATTTTGGTTTTTGAATTATATGCAATATCTTATATTATGGTCTCTTAATATTGCATAAAGAATTATTGTATGCCATTTTATTTAGTTTGATGACTATTAATAGTTAATTTTTCACTTGGTGCTGCCTGAACTTTAATGAGGGGAACATGCGCTCTCTCTCATGAGGGTAAGAGATGAAAGGAAAATGGAGAAAGAGTGCATTTCTGGACTCTACAGGTGCTACTATTGTTAATGCAGTTTAATGGGAAGATATTTAATAAAGAGGTTTTAAATTACACCACATCTTGTAATTATGCCCTGCAGAGACTAAGAAGCTGCCACCATGAACGATGAGGACCGTTTCACAGCTTGTGCCATTTTTCCTTTGCCTCGTCACGTGTGAAACATCACATTAACAGTACAAACTTTTCATATTCGCCAAACCTTTCCCACTCTATTGATCATCACTGCTGAATCAGGTTTGTTGTCTTACAACACTATACCAGTATTCTACACACTCCGTGATGTCATCACAGAGCCGCTGTAAGGAAGGCGCGCATTTTTTGCGACACAAGCGATCAGTTTATGCGATAGGCCAAATTACCGATCAAGTCATAGGGCGTGAATATCGGCTGATACGATCGATCGAAACATCCATAGTTACGGTCTTTTTAAGACTAGGGGCATCAGCCAGTAAGCACATATAACGAAAGACGACGCTCAATTTAAGTAAATGGGGTCAAACTAAATTTCATGTTGTCTTCTATAAGCTTTTGTACATTAAAAAAATAAAGTCTTACAAGGTCTTCAAAAAAATCAATTTGTTTTTGAACTTTTTCCATTTCCAATGAATCTGAACAGTCATTAAACCACTTTATTACATGATTGTGTTTTCCATACCTGTCGCGTCTTTGCTGAGGTCTCTATGAATGGAATGCCGTAGCTACGTGCTAAATCCTGAGCCTGCTTTGTGTCCACAGTGCGGGATGGAAGATCACACTTATTCCCCACTAGAACCATGGGGACGTCCTCAGAGTCTTTTACTCTCTTTATCTGCTCTCTGTAAAATCATATAAACAATAAGTTACTGGAGTATAAATTAATATGAAATGCGTGTTTAGAACCTTTACAGACCTGACACCAAAGCATCCAGTTTCTAACCCTCCCTCACCTGTAGTGGTGAATGTCCTCAAAGGACTTGGTGTTATTAATGGCAAAGACACAGAGGAAGCCCTCCCCGGTCCTCATGTACTGGTCCCTCATGGCGCTGTACTCCTCCTGACCTGCAGTGTCCAAGATATCTAGTAGACATGTCTCTCCATCAATCACCACCTGCTTCCTGTATGAATCCTGCACAGAAGAGAAGTATAAATGGAGTAGAATAGCACTAAATACATTTATTTAAAAGGTAAAAACGGACTCAAAAAGGTCAACTTCACGGCACTTCAATATAAAACTGGTTTGGCATCATAGTCTGTACATGCGAGGATGCCATGCCAGAAAAGTAAAAGGCAGACTGTAAGACACAAGGACATTCGGTCTGGAATTTACCTCCTTTTAAACCAGAAAAACCTGATCACACTGTTGAATCTTCAACACAAAATTTTTTGCATAGTCACATGTGAGTGAGATTCAAAGCTTTGTTTGCCTGTCGAAAGGCCACAAGAAGGCCACTTTTTCTCTCACTCTCAGAACAGGAACACACGCCTCACCTCTATAGTTGGGTCGTATTCATCCACAAAGTGGTTCTGGATGAGTTGTATTGTGAGCGCGCTTTTGCCGACGCCTCCAGCACCCACGACCACAAGCTTATATTCCGTCATTTTTCACCTGTAAGAGAAAAAAAAACAAAAGTTACACCATTAGGCAACTTTAGACCAATTATACCAAACTGATGAACACCTGAAGGCATAAACGCTTGTTCCCGACATTGACTATGGTTACATGGATGCCAGAAAGTGGCTTACTGCGAGAAAGCGCGTAATTGCAAAAAAACAATGTTCCCATTCACATGCACTGTTTAAGTGGCGTACGCTTTACTATCACATACATATGACTCCATCAGTAAGAAGCTTTCTCCACAGCATCGTCATTTTCCCACAACACTTCTATAAACACACATGGCATCCGAGGAAGACTTCACTATTTTACTCTGTTAATTCGCTATATTCCAGAGTTGTTGCTGTTTGTGTTTCCATAACTTTCCATCATGACCTGCAGTTGAATTGCGATGAAGTAATGGGGTTTCCCTCTTACATTAAACTCTGGGATTCCCCCAACATACATTCATGTGAATAAATGGGTATAGTTTATGGGTATATGATTTTCCCACTGTACTTCCAGAAATGTTGAACTATTTCCGCTTTGTTGACTTGTCGTTAGGCTAAATCCTATGACGTTTGTAGTCCTGGTCTGATCCATGAATGCGCACTTATTTAGATGTTTCAGAATGCTGCATTCTGCCAAAACCCTGGAATAAACAGTTTCTTTAAGTGCATGTGAACGTCGTCATTGTTGTTCATTAAGCTTAAAAAAAATAAATAAAAAAAAACTCGTCTAGTTACTTTATTCCACTTGGACACATGCAAGTGAACTGCATTCACTTCGATAAAAACATGCAGCTTTCTCGTGATATTGCTGGTTTATTTGGGGTTTTTGTACATGGAGTACAGATTTACAAGATACATGTTATTTTAAAAATAACTTACATTTGTCATTTAACTTTTCCAAAGCGATTACAGGTTCTTTCCCCCGTAAGTAAAGTGTCTTGCTTAAGGGCAAAATGGTGATAATTCATTGATAAACCCCGCTGGAGTTCGAACCTAGAGACATTAAGGGTGCTTTCACACTAGGATTTTTGGTGCGCAGTGGAGTTCGAATGATGTCAAAGTTTGGTTCGTTTGGGTGGTGTGAATGCCGTTTTCCGAACTCTGGTGCGGTTCGCGGGTGCACTTGAAAAGGTACTATCGTACCAAATCGCGGAAGTGAACCTTTATTGATGACATAATTTGCATCATTGCAGGCTCCTGATCACAATTATTATGGTTTAATTTATCATACCAGCTGGTGTCCAAATAAATCCTCTTCAGAGAGCAGCTCACATTCTTCACTCTCGCAATGCATATGCTGGCTGAGGGCAGACAAACACTAACATTCTTCACATCATTGTACTTTCAATGCATCTGTGGCAGACAAACAGAATTGTTGTTTTGTGCATGAAAAAGTTTTGCCGGTAAATCCAAAGAGATGGATACTTAAAAAAACACAGTGAAGCTGATGTCTTCTGAGTTGTTGCCTAGTTACAGTGGTAAACATCTGCCGCTTTGATGATAAAAAATATTATGTTAAAAGAGACCAGCGGGAGGAAATGAAATCAGGTTCGGTCCAAGCAATCGAACAAAGTGTGAAAGCACCCCCACTCAGATCTTTAACCACTATGCAACATATTTCAACATGCAACATACTCGTTTTTAAAAGTTTAATTCTCATATGATTGCTTTAAACACCAGGACTACTGTAGCTCCACAACATACGTTTCTAAATATCACCATGGCATTACATGCTTATTAGATACTCCTACATATCAAAACTGAATAATCCAAATGGGAAGCAAAAAATTATATACACATGCTAGAAAACCACAATTTGGCACTTTTTGAAGTTGTGAATTATATCCTCTATAACTTTGTCATAGCTTTTTATATATATAAATAAATAACTTTTCATGACCGTAAATGAAACTGATTAATCGAAACAGAATTTCAATAAGCTCAGAATGCCAGGATTGTGTATTTAAGATTTATACCCATATATCATTAAATACTCTTAAAACTTTACTTCATTCATTTACTAAATATTTTCATTACTATACCCTTCAACTATTAATCAAAACGACATCGTTTCTAGAGAAAATAAACAATAGGCACGGTTACACATACCATCACATGGCGTTACAGACATCTCAATGAGAATCCACGCATTCGTGATTTTCTTCTGGTTGGGAATAATTTCCCCTTTGCGGATTTCGTGTGGAGTTTAATTTTGGCGAACTCTGACAGGCAAATTCCGCCGCATTGACCAATGGGAAGTTTCATCGTTCGGCAGTGACCTCAGTGTGCGGTGCTTAGTACACAAGTACACTCAATTAGTGGTCAACTGATAGTGTATTTTGATGATATCGATAACTAAGTGAGTGGAAAAGGCTGATAAGATTAAAAAGAATTATCAGCCAATTAATTGATTTATAAAATGATCAAATATTTTAGTATTACCTATGCAAATGCTTAAAAAAAAAAATATATATATATATATATATATATATATATATATAAAAAAAAAGGGCTTCAAGAGTCCAAAATTTATAAAATCCCTAAAGTTTATCCTGCAAAAAAAATTCCCAAAATAAATCAGGAAAATTAAGATTGTGTATAAGGTGGGACTTTTAATTACAAAGAAGCCCATACACCAGGGGCTTTTATTTAAAAATGACAGAGACTTGTATATATCTCCATATGAGGTTTACTGTGGAATAAAAAAAACATCAGAATGACCGCAATAGATTTTTGCCGAAAACAATAGTTCCAAAAGGCATCTATTGGTACAGATTAATCTGTAAAATCGATCTATCGTTCTACCTCTACACTAAATATCCACAAAGGACAAGGATATAATTTTAGCAGTGAATTTCTTTTTAACTTGAAGTCAGATGGGCTGGTTTGAGTATTTCTGTAACTGCTGATCTCCTGGGATTTTCACACATAACATTCTCTAGAATTTACTTAGAATGGTGTCAAAAGCTAAAAAATGTCCAGTGAGCGGCAGTTCTGTGGATGGAAATGCCTTGTTGATGAGAGAGGTCAACAGAGAATGGTCAGACTGGTTTGAACTGACAAAGACAACGGTAACTCAGATAACCGCTCTGTACAGTTGTGGTGAGAAAAATATAATCTCAGAATGCTATTGCGAGATGCAGGTTGGTGCTGTTTTGGCGGCTCGGTGGGAACCAACACAATATTAGGCAGGTGGTTTTAATATTGTGGCTGTTTGGTGTACACATAATATGCTACCCTATAACTTTGTCATAACTTCCTTCTATATCTTTTCATTACATAACTCAATGAAACAGATGAATCGAAACAGCATCTTTTTCAACAGGCTATGTCAGAATACCATGATTGTGTGTTTTTTGTATTTATTTATTTTTTGGCTATATACACATTACATACTCTAAAAACTAAGACATTTTAACGACTAATCAGAACAATCAATTCTACAGAAAATGACTGCAAAATAACACAATTTGGCACTTTTTGAAGGTATGCATGATATACTCATCTATAACTTCGTCCCAGCTGATTTCCATAAATTGCCATTACTGTAAAAGAAACCGATTAATCGAATCTTATTAACGTTACCTCATAACTTAACGATTAATAGAAACGGAATTGATTCCACAGACGATAGATTATGGCAGAATACCACAATTTGTGACCAAGTTATATCTCATAATATACAGATATAGTACTCTAATAGTTCCATATATTTCTAGAAGTTATCGTTTAACTTAAGTTTAATTTATTTTATATCGATTAAGCAGATGTTCAACAATGGCAAACTAGCACGATTTGACACCATTTGTTTATAGTTTCCTACATCTTACAACATTTTGAAGTGAAACTCTAGATGTACGACATGAAAATAAACCAATTTAAATTACAGTTATACTGTTAATACAGAAACTCAAGCGCCATTGCAATGTAGGGCCTGAATTCACTTGGGCGTACTATGACAAACAATGCATTTGGATAAAATACGCATTTAAATAAAAGCTCACGTTGAATCGACCATACGCGTCTTTCTTTATAGAACCGTTAATGATTTTCAACTTTGAGTTAAAAGAGCTTTTCCATCGTTTTTACCTTTTGGGGTTGCTTTAAGTTCCGCGTCTGAAAAAGACTCGAGCGTTTCTCATGACCATGCTATTAGGTTATTATACATTTACAACCATCGCATCAGAGTGGTTCAAATGCTTTATCTGATCGGAAATAAATACACCATGGGAAGTAAATATATGTTATTCTGTCCTTTCTACGATACATGGCCTGCGCGCGGAGGCTGAGCTTTACATAAATATGGGCGGACACACTGTTGCGTGCTACTAAATGATCACTTACCCCAAAATATAAATGATTTTCTGCTGTTTACGTGTATTTTCAGTGGGTGGAGGAAGTTAAAAGGATGAGTGATTCAGAGCCAAGCAGCCTCTTTCGAGCATCATCATGCATCTTGCATTGTTAAGAGTTGAAACATCTGTTGAAACAATCCGGATCGGCGTCCTTTCAATGAGATTTGCAGAGTTTGTTCAATATATGATTAATAATAAACGCCGCTATATTCAGGCTGAATATGACTATGAGAAGGACACAAATGCAATTTAACTACAGAGTGATTGAACGCGTCAATGTGCTACGCCATATTCAACCCTACATAATGACCGGCTTTTGACAGGCACTACGGGCAGTTTTGGAACGACTGGCTTGGTGTTTAAATAGGCCCTAAATATAACCGGAACGTGTACGTGCTTACGTCAACACAAACGTGGATTCTTATTGGACGCTTCTCTCGTCAATCACAACGGGGGCGTTTGCACACCGTATGCAAGTAGCCAATCGCCTGCAATTATCGACAGACAAAACAAATGACTTGCCCTACATGTTTATTGTTTGATCATTAAAACACTGGGGTGTAATACGTGTGTTATCTAAAGCTATACATTTTGAGCTATGATTAGTAGGCTACGTTTGTTTCCATATATCATGCTTGTAGTTTACTCTCACAGGGTCTTTATGTTTAAGCACAGTTTTGATTTGGCGTTCACGTTTTATTCATGAGGTTTTAAATAACAAAAGTAATGAAACTATTACGCAACACTATTAACACATTAGGTGGAAAAAATAAGACAGTAGTTCACGATGTTACAACAGCATCACCCTACTATTTGACATGAAACATATTTTAACTCATAATGAACTTGGAAATAGCTTAAGGCTTTCATTTATAGTAAAACGTAAACTCAGAATACTAAAAGGCACAAGGGGTCAGTATGTCCATGTGTTTGTAGCTGTTTGGAGCTATTGGCCTCTTTCATCAAACTTTTCTTCAAAATGTTTTATAAAGCCTTATCTAGATCTGAGCAATCTGTGAATGACATTCATTGTTTTTTTGTTTTGTTTTTGTTTTTTTCATAAATGTTGTATCTTGTTTGTGTATCCAAATAAATTATAATAATAAAAGCTTAAAGCTTAAAAATTGTTGGGTTAAAAAAATAACCCAACCTTAACCCCACCACTGGGTAACTATGTGACAGAACACACACTTGGTTTGACCCAAATGCTGGGGTTTGCCATTTAACCCAAAATGTTGGGTTGTTCATTTGACCCAACCTAGTGAGTAAAATTAACTCTAATGCTGGGTTAAAATGATATGTACAGTGGGATTCAATAGTTTGGAAATGCTTCTGTTTTGTAGTTTCTGATTTAACAATTTTAATGAAATTATCAGCAAAGCAATAAACTGAGAAGTTGAATTGAAATATTAACATGAATTTCTGAATTTATTTATCTTGCAGTTGAAGTCAGAAGTTTACATACACTTAGGTTGAAGTAATTTAAACACATTTTTTAACCATTCCACAGATTTCACATTAGCAAACTATAGTTTCGGCATGTCATTTAGGACATTGACACTGTGGATGACACAAGTAATGTTTGCAACAATTGTTTACAGACAGATTGTTTCACTTTTTAATTGACTGTATCACAATTCCAGTGGGTCAGAAGTTAACATACACTAAGTTAACTGTGCCTTTAAGCATCTTGGAAAATACCAGAAAATGATGTCACCTTTAGACAATTAGCTTCTGATAGGAGGTGTACTGAATTGGAGGTGTACCTGTGGATGTATTTTAAGGCATAGCTTCAAACACAGTGCTTTATTGCTTGACATCATGAGAAAATCAAAAGAAATCAGCCAAAACATCAGAAAAAAATTGTGGACCTCCACAAGTCTGGTTCATACTTGGGAGCAATTTCCAAATGCCTGAAGGTAACACGTTCATCTGTACAAACAATAGTACACAAGTATAAACACCATGGGACCACCCAGCCATCATCAGGAAGGAGACACATTCTGTCTCCTACAGATTAACATAGTTTGGTGTGAAAAGTGCAAATCAATCCCAGAACAACAGCAAAAGACCTTGTGAAGACACTGGAGGAAACAAGTAGACAAGTATCTATATCCACAGAAAAACAAGTCCTATATCAAAATAATCTGAAAGGCTGCCCAGCAAGCAAGAAGCCACTGCTCAAAAACTGCCATAAAAAAGCCAGACTACAGTTTGCATGTGCACATGGGGACAAAGATCGTACTTCTGGAGAAATGTCCTCTGGATCCATAACGACCATTGTTATGTTTGGAGGAAAAGGGTGCGGCTTGCAAGCTGAAGAACACCATCCCAACCATGAAGCATGGGTGTGGCATCATCATGTGGGGGTGATTTGCTGCAGGAGGAACTTTTGCACTTCACAAAATAGATTGCATCATGAGGAAGGAAATTTATGTGGATATATGGAAGCAACAACTCAAGACATCAGTCAGGAAGTTAAAGCTTGGTCACAAATGGGTCTTCCAAATGTACATTGACCCCAAGAATCTCTCCAAAGTTGTGGCAAAATGGCTTATTTTTGTGGGCAGAACTGAACTGAATAAGCATGTGCGAGCAAGGAGGCCTACAAACCTGACAGTTCTGTCTGGAGGAATGGGCCAGAATTGCAGCAACTTATTGTGAGTAGCTTGTGGAAGGTTACCCAAAATGTTTGACCCAAGTTAAACAATTTAAAGGCAATATTACCAAATACTAACAAAGTGTATGTACAATTCTGACCCACTGACCATGTGATGAAAGAAATAAAAGCTGAAATAAAATAATTCTCTCTACTATTATTCTGACATTTCACATTCTTAAAATAAAATAGTGATCTTAACTGACCTAAGACAGGGAATGTTTTCTAGGATTAAATGTCATTTGGATAAGGTGTATGTACATTTCTGACTTCAACTGTAGATTTTTGATGATCACAAATTTTGTCAAAGGTTATGACGTAAAATGAAGGCGAAATATTTAAGATTCTGCATTAGCTAACTATTTAAAGGGATATTTCACCCCAAAATTTAATTTCTCTCATCATTTACTCACACTCATGCCATCCCAGATGTGTATGACTTTCTTTATTCTGCTGAACACACAGATTTTAGAGGAATATTTCAGCTCATTAGGTCCATACAAAGCAAGAGAATGGTACCACATAAAAGATAAATGGAAAGCACATAAAAGTAATCCATACGAATTTATCCATGTCTTCAGAAGTGATATGATAGGTGTGGATAACACATCAATATTTAAGTCCTTTTTTTACTATAAATCTCCACTTTCACTTTTACATTCTTCTTTGTTTTTGGCGATTCACATTCTTCATGCGTATCGTCATCTATTGGGCAGGGAGGAGAATTTTTAGTAAAAAAAAGACTTAAAGATTCACTCAGTAACTTTTGTCTTTGTGTCATCTTGGACTTACACTGACACCTAGCGGCTGGGATGCAGCATCATATAAAATCAATAGGTTTCAGTCTCAGTTTCCATTGTAGAAATGTAGTATTCAGTGTCAGCTATGATTAATCCCTGAGTGAGAGTGTTCAATAACAGGACGGTTACTGAGATTAAGTGAGTAGTATGCGGCTGGTCATGTGATTCTAACATGGCTGCCCCCATGTGTGGACCCTCTCCATGGAGAATAAAACCGCTTTTATAATTTACTATTATACTATATTTACTGATATGACTTGAGTTTTCATTTTAATTTCCTTAATTTAATTATGATTTCCTACATATATTGTAAAATTACAGTTCATGTCTTTTGGAGTTCAACTTTTTTAATGAGGTACAGAGTGCATCTTTAAATATTGATCTGTTTCTCACCCACATTTATCATATCACTTCTGAAGACATGCATTTAACCACTGGAGTCGTATGGATTACTTTTATGCTGCCTTTCTGTGATTTTTGGAGATTTAAAGTTCTGGTCACCATTCACTTGCATTGTATGGATCTACATCTCGGATGGAATGATGAGTGAATTCTCATTTTTGGATGAACTATCCATTTAAACGTTTAGCTAGAAATTGTGCAGAATCTGAAATATGTCTTCATTTTATGTCACACCCTTTCTTTGTTGAAAATGTTTAAAAGTTCTAAAACTTTCTGATTATTTACAAGTTTAAATGGGATTTTAAATCCCAGATTGTCAATATGGTCTCAGACTTTTGGACAATAATTTCTTGTATATCACAAAAATACACACATACTGTGACTCAGGGCCCATGATTCCTCCTTGTGTTGTTTTCCCCAACAAATAGGCTCTTAAAATAGGCGGGGCTTGGCGGCCCAGGCGTTTTCTCTCATTGGTCAGACACGATGGGGTTAAAAAAAAAAGAACTCCTTTTTTTCACGAGGTATTTTCAGTTTAATGGCTATTTAAAATTTTTCAGACGCATCATTCAGAAACAGACGTAGCGGTATTGTCACATGATACCTTTTACTTTTCTCACCGTTTTGATGATGGACCAATCACTGTTGTGGCAGATTACTTTTTAAATCTTTTTTTCTGGAATACATTTGCATTTGTATGTCATGTATGAATCTCTGGAATTAATATATTTACATAACTGTACCTTTTATAGCGTAAACGTGCTTCCAATACGACATCAACGACCGTGCTATTTCAATGAAGCTCAATGGAGGACTCAGCAATCTGGTCCGTCGTGCGCCCCCTGGAGGAAGAATTCTCTGTGTCATTGCAAACATTTATTAGCCATTTACATTGCACCCGTATTCTGACAAGTCCCGCCTCCTGTGGCATCTGTCGTCTCACCTGCTTGAAAGCTGTTCGTGATTGGACAGTTGAGAAGTCCTTCATTTTACTGCACCAATCGTAGCAACTAGAGATCACACCGAGGGCTGATCAGATGGTCGGTCGTAATTTCCACATATGTCTCGGATGGACCGACTGCTGCACAGCGGGAAAACTTTTCCTGTGGGGCGGAGAACACAACGGATTAAATCCGCTAATTTTGTCGGATTTTTACGCTGTATATAAACGACTAGGTTATATTTTACAGAGCTTTATAGTGAAGAATTTGAAAACAAATGAGAATGTTATAGTCTACTGGCGGATTAAAACAAACTTTGGTCAATGTAAGATCGGCTCGAGTGAAACTGGACAAATTGACCGTTTTTCTACATTTAGAAATAAAGGTAAGAAAGTACAGTTTTTGCATGATGGTATATGTATTATCTAGTGAAATGAAATTATATAAAATATAATAATAATAATTAATATCAGCAGTAGAAGTTTAGATTCTGTATATCATATATCTTTTATTTTTACAAGCATACATTTGATAATGAAACTTAAAATATTTTGTTTTGATGAGATGTCATTTATAATTTATCGGTAGCTAAATCAGCGATTTATGTTATGTATTGCAATTGCCTTGTTATTAATAATTTATAGCCGCATTATAACAGTATTTCGAACTCTGTCTTTAGTTTATTGTGTATAGAATATCATACCAAACAACATCAATACAAAGCTTAGTTATTTGAGTTTAAGAGTGTGCAAAAATGCTTGCAACACTACTGTAAATAGTTTGTCAATAAGTGTAAATGAAACTTTATCTTTAAAACTTAAATTAAACAATAAATGTGCATGTATGTGGCTGCAATTAACTGTTAACCATTATACCTAAATACATGTAGTAAATTATGGTTAAGTACTGTAGTATACAGTAATTGCTTTCTTCTTTTCAGTTTTTTATAGCCAGATAACAAGGTTTGCATGTTTGTATTTGAAGTATCATTCCATTGTAAAGTATTCATATTTGTTGACATTTTCTACATATGTGTATTTAGCACAACATGCAGTCATTTTGTCCAGTGACCCAATTATTATCCAGCAATTTAAAACTTATTTATTATTTATTATTAATTAGTGTGTTATGTCAAAGATTGCTATAGCAAGAGATAGCTATAGCAAACTTACAATTTCTCTACACATCTCTCATGTAATTACCAAACTCAGTAAGTACTAACGCTGACTATCACACCTGGAGTCGCAAGTTCGAATCCAGGGCATGCTGAGTGACTCCAGCCAGGTCTCCTTAGCAACAAAATTTGCCCGGTTGCTTGGGAGGGTAGAGTGACATGGGGTAACCTCTTCGGGGTCGCTATAATGTGGTTCGCTCTCGGTAGGGGTGCGTGGTGAGTTGTGTGTGGATGCAGCGAAGAATAGCGTGAAGCCTCCAAACGGTAGGTCTCCATGGTAACACGCTCAACAAGCCACGTGATAAGATGCGCGCATTGACTTTCTCAGACATGGAGGCAACTGAGATTTGTCCTCCGCCACCACGAGGACAAATTGGGGAAAAAAGGGGAGAAAAAAAGATAACCTATTTATATTATTATATATTAAGTGAAGTATTTACATTAATTATTACATTCATAATGTCTACTTGTTGTTAAAGATCACTCAATTAAGTTTGATGGAAATGTGTCATACCACGGAAATATTAAAAATAGACCAAAATATTTTTTTTTGTGTATAGTGGGACTTAATAACGTTCCGTCATGTTATGGCATATATTATGTTGCCTACTGCAAAATTCCTCAAAATTATGCAATACTATTTATTTTTTGTTGTTTTTTTTTTCAAATCTAAAGAGTTGCATGCTTGTACTGTCTTTTTTGTGTAGTTTTTCAAAGGGCTCGAAAGTAAGCAAATGCTTCACAGTGGGTATGCGTAACAACTTCATTGAAAGAGGTGAGATTAGAGATTATTAATAAACCACTGAGTCACGATGACACTTCATCCAGGACCTCCGTAACTCTGCGCTTTGCTGGTTCTTCAAATCTAGCCTGCCGATCACAACCATGGAAAAGAACAAAGGCAGTATTATATCCAGCTAAACGTGCCATCCAGATGTTAGCGATTCTGCCAGTCTCAACGTCCTAACTCTGGGTGTGGAGGTGGGTTACGGGGAGGAGGGCTGGTGTCTATTCTCAAGTTTATTAAAAAGTACCTCAGCTGAGACTCTACAAACTCTGAGAAAGATTTACAAGAGTAAAGGCAGTTGCTAGTCCATAGTTAAATACCACAGTAGGTAGACTGTTCTTTCCAACTTTGTCTTGACTTCTTCAGACTGGGAACTTTGTTTAAAACTTGGCATGGTTTTATTCCCCTCACGGTTCCCCAAAACGTTTGTCTTCCAGTTACCTTCCATGAAAGCTCTACATTGTTTTCACTCTTAGAGGCTAAATGTGCCAAACAATCTGAAAGAATTAAGCATAGAAAAGTACATTTTAGGACTCTAAAGGGATTTACGAGCAAGTCTTTTAGACTTCACGTTGAATTCAGTCACGTTCCTCCACATCTTCTATAGGTTATTGTTTTACTGGGGAGGGAAGAGAAGGTTTGTTTTCCTTCCTCTGTTTCCAGATGGGAGGTTTGGTGAGATCACAGTTCTCCTCTGTGTTCGGCAGATCAGTATGTAGCAGTGTTGTTCTCCATGTAGAATAAAACAGCTTTTATTACGTTACTGATATGACTGGATTCTTCATTTCATGATTGCACATGATTTTATATATATTTTATATTTACATTTACATTTATGCATTTGGCAGATGCTTTTATCCAAAGTGACTTAAAGTACCCTTATTACAGGGACAATCCCCCCAGAGCAACCTGGAGTTAAGTGCCTTGCTCAAGGACACAATGGTGGTGGCTGTGGGGATCGAACCGACAACCTTCTGCTTACCAGTTCAGTGCTTTAGCCCACTACGCCACCACCACTCCATTTATATATATATATATATATATATATATATATATATATATATATATATATATATATATATATATATATATATATATATATATATATATATATATATATATATATATATTAAAATTACAATTCATATCTTTAGGAGTAAAACTTTTGAATTGAGGAAAAAATTACTGAGTGCACCTTTAAATCAACAAAACCTACCTCCAAACTAGGACTGGGCAATAGGACGATAGAATCGGATATCGATGATATCGGACAAATATCCTGTAATGATCGACAATATCGGGAAATGACAAAACTATGGAACTGGGAAGTCACCAATGAAATAGTAGCCCAATAGTTATCATGCACTTACATTTTTAGATACTAATCTAAATGTTAAAAGTAGGGCTTGGAAATTGAATGGAGACTTCACCCGCAGGTGGTGAGCCTGGTGTGGGAGAGATACTAGGGGTGTAAATTGGAAGTTTCATCATGATACAGTATTATATAAATTCTCTTTACCTGCGATCCGATATTTGCCGATACATCAAAGTCTGCCGCGATACAATATTGATTTAATTCAATTCAGGGCCCTGCCATCAATATTCCGATGTTATGTGCCTGTTTTACACAATCAGTTATAAATAAGGTACTTCAGATTTTGAAAAAATTATACATATAATAATATCAAAAAAACGTCACCCACAAGTAATCATCAATCATTTGATTTCAGCTTATTTTTCAGTTTAATCCAATTCAAAGTACTTACAAACCCATTAATTTTTTTCCAGCTATCCATGCTACCCGTGATTTTCTTGGCTACAACTTTCACAGTTGTAATTAAATATTATGTTACAGTTAACTGTGATACAGTATATGTTAGCAATGGCGTTGATGTGTAAAGTCTTATAACTGATGCTAATGCTGGGCAGCAGGTGATTTCTCTTTCCCTCGTTAGTGCTGTTCAGAATGTCAGCGTTGTCAAGATGTTTCACATGATGTTGAACCTCTTCATGTTACTTTAAAATAGCAAATTCTCATGTAAAATTCAAATGGTTTTCATAGTTTAACCCATGAATATAACTCAACCTCAATAAACAAGATTGGTGGGCAAACATTGTTTCTGAAAATAAAACATATTTTATTTTCATAGCTGGTTTTCCCATGTTTGAGTACTAAACTGAAATAGGTATAGATCACGTTAAACTAGTTGATGAAAAAGAAGGTCCTGCATTTAAAAAAAGTTGGGCACACCTGGAGTAGACAATGTTTGTCATCTTAATTTACATAATTTTGTTATATTATAGATCTGCTTTGGGTGTCTGTTGGCTTTAGATATTGTTTGCACGATCGTTTTGTTGTTGTTGTTATTCAATAATCTTCGTGCATCAAAACACATTTTAGCCAAACGTGACTTCACCTCGATAACTTGATGCAATCTTAGTTATTAAATAATGTTTTCAATTACTCAATTAATCGTCAGAATAATCGTTAGATTACAAAAATGATTGATAGGGACAGCCCTAGTGAAAGAATTCTTGCATTTTGCCCAACCCTACTTCCTACCCTAAACCCTAAACCTACCTGATAGTGTCAGAAAAAAGCAAATGTGTGATGAAAAAAATTGCTGACGCAACATGTCATTTATTGGTTCTTCTATGGGGGCTTTCAAAGTAGCACTTTTGGTTCACACCCGGTTTCTAATGATGTCAACATTCGGTTTGTTTGGACGATGTGAACACTGTTTTACAAGTTTTCTGTTTTCCACTAGAAGTCCACTTGAAAAGGTGGTCTGAGGTACCATTCATGTGAACACCAGTATGGTTCGCTGCTAATGTGAATGCAATCATACCAAATTGTGGAAGTGAACCGCTATTGATGACATATAATTTGTTTCTTTGCAATTATTATGGCATAATGCATTTAGTCATACCTGATTGTGTCCAAATAAATCGCCTGCAGAGAGCAGCTCACATTCCTTACATCTCTTGCAATACATCCGCGGGCACAAACACTAACATTCATTGCACATTCAGTACATCCATTGCAGACAAACACAAGTGTCATGTCCGGTCCAAGCAATTGAACCAAGTGTGAAAGCACCTTATGACACTTTCTTCTCACGTGTCAACTTGCGTGCTCTTCAGGACTCATACCCCAGTCCTTTGCATCGCAAGTGCAATGCTATATCACTTGTACTGCACAATTTGATCATGCTAGAACAAGCTTAGACATGTAGTTGGTAATGTAATGCAAGCATGAATATATGCACTATAGTAACAGTGAAGAAAAATAGTAGTTGTAGCGCACCTAGTGTTTGTTTAGACAGGAAACTGCCACAATAACAATAAAAATTATAATAGGGATAGTGATTCCTAAAATCAGGAAACTGAGGTGCTCGGAATCAGTAGCACAGTTTCTCTGATTCACGCACAGTTCCTCTGATTCACAAAAACAATTTTAGCTGTACTATCAAACCATAAATGTCAAAATAACATTAAAATCTCAAATAAATTTCTTAGCCATATAAACCATGTACGATGATCATGAATTCAGGCTTCGCCGGTTAGAGAGAGAGGACTAGAAATATCTTATCTCGTTCAGGGCTCACAGAATGCCCAGCTGTGTGGAATGTGTAACCTTGATGTTATCGGTTTTTATAGTGTACTATCAAGGCCCATGTCAGATAACCTACTGCATGCCTTCAAGCCTCAACAATGGCTTAGTCACCAGCTAATCTGAGTTTACTAATTTAAATAATGTATAGGGTTGCCACAGTGTACGTTGTTTAACTTCGGTACAAGGGACAGCACCGGTATGAAATTTTATACCGGTGGAAACATTATGAATGGAATTTCCAATTTCAATACAATAGACTAACAAATAGAATAGCTTTAAATAAAGAATAGTTGCCTAATGAAGAGTTTGTGACCCATGATAATGAACCTAAATAACGTACTGAAAGCCAGATGTTCTTTACCAACGTATCAAATTACACAGGCAGCAAAGTATGCGCACTGACAGAAGATGTTTAATTTAATTGCAGGTAGCGAATATAATGTGCATGGTGGGAACTGTAAGATGTCTCGGATTCGGAATGACACAAGAAATGCTGTGAGACACACAGACAGGTGCTTAAAGAAACACACTTTATTATATTTTTAAGAACAGATGACAGAAAAGCCATCAATGTGCATGTCTGATGCGCTGTTTGTTCGGAGGCGTGCAGTCTCGTAGAACGTTGGAAGTCGTGTTTGGAATAATGTACAGATTTTGCTCTTATGGAAAGAAATTGGTACTTTTATTCACCAAAGTGGCATTCAATTGATCATAATGTATAGTCAGGACATTAATAACATAAAAAATGACTATTATAATTTGGACAACATTTTTAGAACTTCTTAAACTACTTCAAAGAGTTCTCATCAAAAAATCCTCCACGTGCAGCAATGACAGCTTTGCAGATCTTTGGCATTCTAGCGGTCAGTTTGTCCAGATACTCAGGTGACATTTCTTCAGTCTTGTCTGGCTCTTCTCATGCACCATACAGTCTTAACTGATCCCACAAAAGCTCAATGGGGTTAAGATCCATAACACTCTTTTCCAATTATCTGTTGTCCAATGTCTGTGTTTCTTTGCCCACTCTATTTTTTCTTTTTGTTTTTCTATTTGTAATTCTATTTGTAAAGTGAGTATTTCTTTGCAATTCTTCACCATAAGGCTGCACTCCTGAGTCTTCTCTTTATTGATGTTGAAACTGGTGTTGAGCGGGTAAAATTAAAAGAAGCTGTCATCTGAGGATTTGTGAAGCATCTATTTCTCAAACTCTTTCTGACCTTGTTAGAGCCAGTTGTCCTTTGTCTTTGAAGACTGTAATGTACACCTTTATATGGCAATTTCAAGCATTATATAGCCTTCATTCCTCAAAACAATGATTGACTGATGAGTTTCTAGAGGAAGCTGATTCTCTTTTTAAATTTTTGACCTAATATTGACCTTAAGACATGCCAGTCTATTGCATACTGTGGCAACTCAAATACAAACACAAAGACAACGTTAAGCTTCATTTAATGAACCAAACAGCTTTCAAATGTGTTTGATATAATGACAAGTGATTTTCTAGTACCAAATTAACAATTTAGCACGATTACTCAAGGTTAAGGTGTTGGAGTGATGGCTGCTGGAAATGGGGCCTGTCTAGATTTGATAAAAATGACTTTTTTCAAATAGTGATTTGAAAGGATTCTCACTTTCTTTTTTTCAGTCTTCTGAATTTTTTTTATTTAAAAACTAATTTTGCAAGAAAAGTATCATCTATAAGAATGCTGTAATATCCTCAGCTTGGGAGGTGGTCTGAGTTCATTTCGCTTTATTTCTATAGAGCAGTTGGTTGTGAGCACAACTCTGCAGGGTCACTTTATATATATAGCCTATACGTCTGTGATTAAATCATAAAAAAGTTCAAAAACACGTACACTTTGAACCATGATTTATATTTCAGTGATTATTATCATCATTATAATTATTATGTTTACATTTAGAATTGCTTTTATATGTTATTTTCTAAAATAATTTTACACCGTTTTCATACTTGCCTGAAGGTTAATGGAACAGTATATGGATTTTTTTTACCACTTCGTTATTTTAATTGGTTTTTTGTTTAGTTTGAACTGCAACTTGAATTTAGAAATGTCTTTGGTTTAAGTTTTTAGTTCTTAAATACATTTAAAACCAGGCCAACAAATAGAATTTTAAAAGCTAGAATATTCACCGATCCCTCAACCGGGGGTTGACGATGTAATTGGATATTGTGATTGTGATATATTTATATATATATATATATATATATATATATATATATATATATATATATATATATATATTTGAATAAAAATATCGTGAATATATTTCTTGCATATCGCTCAGCCCTAGGAGGTAGCAAAACTAATTTATTCACACATTCAAAGTCATTACTCTTCCGAAGTAGCTAAACTGAGTCCTGGGATGAAAGGTAATAAAACACCAATATTAAACCTGCAACAACTCACAATAAGTGATGTATTTGCTCTGACAACGAAATACCCGGCTGGTAGCCCATGATGGAGAGAATGCATACCAAAGAATTGGTTCTTTGCCAAAGAGATGTTGCCCTTCACAATGTTGAAAAGCCGTCTTTCAAAAATATAGTAGTAAATAAACAGCAGAAAAAATCAGAAAAAATATCTGTGCCAAGTTCTGAAAAAACGTATACAAGTAGCTTCATTGCGTAAGCTCAAAAAATTTAATATAATCCAAGGAGAGAGTTACTCTCCTTGTAATGTACATATGACATGACAAGTATTTGGGAAACCACTTTGAAGATGTAGTTTGCCAAGTTAAAAGCTCCTCATAATTTGAAGTATTTACTACAGTCAAGCTCAACACATTCTCATGGCAACTCGAGAAATCAAAATGGCGAAATCTTGTACACCACTCATAGTGCTTTCCATCATGTATTTCTTTAAATGCTTTCACTGTTGGAACAGTTTCAACAAAGGCCTGCAACCAATTACTGCAGAGTGCATAAACTAGTAATTACATGTAGCATGGCATCTAACGCAAGCACAAGAGGAATAAAAGTTCAGTCTAAAATAGCTCTGCAACAGTAACACCATCATGCTATGAGAAGTTAGCTGATTCTTTTGAATAGATGCTTCTACTTGTGCTGGAACTGAAAGTTTGTATCATTTGTTTTTAATTTGATAATTTTCCGTGAAGGCTTACAGTTTTTGTCTCTGTCAAGAGCTCACTTGATTCCAGACAAACAAAAGTTTGGTTAAGTTGAACACATGTAAACTGCCCATGTAAAGGAATGTTGTGAGGGTTTGTTATTCTATTTACGTAAGAAACCATAAATATCAAAGAGGCTTCGATAGGCTTTTTGGACTTGGGCCGGTAAGCAACCACCTAGCAATCACAAAGAACACCCTAGCGACCGCATATCAATGTACCACTCACATTTTCTTCAGATGTAGGAAAAATACAAATCTAGTAATTAATTACTATAATACAAACAGTGCTCAAGATTTGGCTAAAGCAAATCCTGTATAAAGGGTAATAATACAGCCCTCTCTTCAACATTTAAAGTACATGTTTAAAACACAAACATGCAGGATGAGTTACACATAATGTTCGGTATTTGGGTTATGTATTTGGGTTTTAAAGCCAATAGAGTACATATAAAAGAGTCAGGAGTATAGATAAAAGCACAGGTGGGAGCAAGTAGCACATGTGCAAGTCTCAAGTCATTACCTTCAAGTCCCCAGTGAAGTCTCAAGTCAGCAGAGCATGCTGTCAAGCAAGACAAGTCAAGTCAAGTCACAGTACAAAACAAAACAGTACATTTCCCCACAAAAAATGCTGGCTGGTTTAAGGTTTTACAACTGTGCAAAATTGCAACAAAAGGTCAGTCCGCATTAAAATCTACAGACATCACAATCCATCACAGGATTTTGTGAGACTATGGGGGGTGGGGGGCATGTTCTCCCATAAGAAAACTTTGTACATTTTAAAGATATGTACTTCCATCTGGTGCACTTTGAGAGCAAAATTAAGAGGCTAGTTTTGTGCTCTTGTTACAATTTTGTGCTCTTAAAGCTGGAGTAGGCAAGTCCATGAATTGAATTGTGAGAAACAGCACCCCCCCAATTCTTCCCCATTTACATGATGCTCTTCACCCCCAGCCAGGGTTACGTGACAGCTGTTCACAAACAGAGCAAAGGACTGCCTCACCAAAAGCGATTGGCTAAAATCTCATCCTGGGTATGATGTCTCTTAAAATATTTTTGTATGCTCATTCTTAAAAGTTGGGTACAAACTAGGGATGTCAGTTTCACGTTACCTCAGACCGCTAATGATAGTTAGCTAGTGAAGCCGTAAGCAGTGTGTCATTATGCCAATTAACCTAGTAGCTAACGTTAATTTACGTTAATCATCATGATTCTAACTTCGGCAGTAATATTATCTGTTTGCTTTTGTACACTGATGATGATAAGTTGTGTGTGGTGTAGTGTATAAATGCAGTGGATACATTTACTGTTAGTTAACATTACTTACCTCAAAGATTTTTCATCCTCCTCAACCAAATAAAGTTAGACGGATCCAGGGATACTCCAGTGCATATATCTGCGAGTGTGTGTGTGCGCATGAGTTTACAGCAGTGGGTGAGGAACTTACTGGAGCTGACTGGCACACGAGAGACAGAGCGCAAAACACAACCTTTTATTTTATGTTATTATGAGACTGAGAAGGGCAAAAATATTTTAGATGAGAAGTGTACAAATGTTTTCGGTTCATTATGAGACCGTGGCGGGGCAAATTAGACTGTGGCCGCCTCTACTGCGTGACATTATCTTAAACAAAGTAACCATCATAAAGTAAACATGAGAATCTATCAATATTTCTGTAAATGTGCATACTTTTGTACTAAACGTTCTATTGAACATTGTTCAGGAAAGCCTGCTAGAGACAAATCAACAGGAGCTTACATCATGTCAACAATCATGTTGATATGTTGACAGAAATTAAGAAATTACTCTTGCAGTAACTATTTTTTATTGTGGAAAAAGTGGCTAAATATCGAAGCTGGAGTAATACACTTTTCTATTGTACGGTAATACAGTAACATGCAGTGAATGTAAAAATAAGTAGTTTGAGGTCATTGTGGTTGTGTCTGAAATCCGAATGTTGCGCATTGTGCGGATCTTTTTTTATGTATATGGTCCTCTTCGAAGGTTTTATATCTAAAAGAAATTACCTTCGGGCTTCTTTGCTATCTTCCATAACCCTTGTTGGTGTAATCTAATGTGTTCAGGTTGATTCAGTGATGTTAATTTAGTTTTTAATTTAGATTCATAAATATAAAAAAAGCAAACATAGCATTTAGAAATGTATGGTATTTAGTGTCAATCATGACTCTAGACATTAGGAGGTTAGGGGACACTAGGAGATTTTTCATGTCACATGAATAGAAATAGAATAGAAAAGCTGTACATGAGAGTATATACTGTAAATTGATATTTGTAATTTAAACCAAAATGCACTGACAACTGTCCATCTCCACTTTGAGGCTCTACATTAAACTAAATATGATTTAAACATTTTCTGAAGAAAATGTGAGTGGTGATTGCTTGCCCATGCTAAACCTGCTACCATAATAAAAGGATGTTTGTTGGTGGTTGCCAGGGAACATCTATGTGGTTGCTAAGGTGCTAAGTGATTTGGAGTTGCTAGGGAGTTCTACGTAGTGCTTACTGGCACAAGTCAAAAGAGACCACTAACAAGTGTTTATGATATTATGGTTTCTAGGTTTGGCTCAGGTTTTGATTTCAATGCAAGTCTATGGGAATTTTAGTAGCACACCTCTCCTTAATAAGCCACATGATTTGAGATATCATTCATGCCCATAGCAAACATTTCAGCACAAGTTGTGTGATCAAGTTTAATACTTGCGGTTATAGGTTTGTTCAAATACCATAGTACCATAGTACTCTTACTATTTAGACTGATCTCACTGTGAATTTGGTGACAAAAGATCAAAAGTTCTGCCTCTGAAATTGGCCTGTGTTTACTGAAATTTGTAATCACTGCCCCTGGTGGCCGAAGCTGGAAGTATTGTTGAATGTATTGTCATGTGTGAGCTCCAGTTTCCACCACCAAAAGTGATTTGTATCTTTAGACATTCAATAGGAATACAAATGTTATTAAACCTAAACCCTAACCCAATCTGGGGTTAAAAGGTTTGGACCAAAATATGTAATTTTGAAATATATTGTGATTTGAACTGCGATTATTAGATGATTGTTAACATTTGCGGAAACTAGCAACTAGAAACAAACTAGTAATTATTTTATTTTGACCAAAATTAATTATTTGGCAAAGATGCTCTACTGCCAATAGAAAAACCATTAAAGAAAGGGTGTTCACACTTGAGTCCTCTTAAAAAGAACCAGAATAAATAAATACAAAAGTTAAATATAGAAGGCTGGAAAAAATATTCACATCACCTTCACATTGTATCTGTTAAGCCCACTTTTCAGCACAATATTTTTTAACACAATAATAAGTTATTACTATTAAGAAATTATCATGGAAATATATTTTTGTGTATTATTATGATCATTCTTATTATTATAAAACAGTAGCATATTTGTGTACTAATTTACACTTGCATGCGGCATTGATATGCGGTCCGGTTAAGCCTTTATTTTGGCAGAAGCTTTTATTTTGGCGGAACTTTGAAAGAAGATGTTTGTTTGTAGTTGAACTGACAATGAACTTTTACTGCAAAGAAATGCTCTCATACACTCTGCTGTCCTCAAGCACCCAATGTTAAGGGCTTACTTTAGATTTGGATAGTAACTTTTAGCGGCCAAGTATATTCAGAATAACACAAATGTGCAATAAGTGAATCTTGAGCACTGTAAATATAACACACTCAGCTCATTAGCTTAGCACATGTTTTGCCTATGTATAATACACTACAGAGAACAGCACTGAACACATACAGTATGCGCACATAATATTTATTTATTTGATTAAATCGTAGCCCTTGCGGTTACTTTAGATCACGTTAATATTAATTGTTTAATCGATTAATCGTACTGCCCTAACCTAAACCACAACATTCTGCAGTATCTATTTACTGTATATACTGCATCTGATATGTAACATCTAGATGTGTTTTTGTTCATGTTTTGTTTATGTCCTTTATTTTGAAATGTTTGTTCATGTTCCATGCCATGTTTTGTTCCTGTTTCCTTGTCATGTGATCATCCTGTTTCACTGTTTCATCCTGTTTCAGGGTTGTGGATTTCACCTATATAAATAAACTCGTCAAATCATTGTCATCGTCTTTGCCATTGCCAGCTACACCTTGTTACAGAAAACATTTCAAAATAAAGGACATAAATAAAACATGAACAAAAACACATCTAGATGTTACATGACGTATCTATATTTCGAACATAGCATAAGTACAAGCTATAGTAATAGAGAGACTTGTCTTAAACAAGTTGCGATTTACTTCCAGTTAGTCAGTCTTGCACTGAGCCTGGTAGGATAAGCTTACGTAATAGGGCCCGAATGACTCAGGCTAAGCCAGAACTCCCATTGCTCAATGCTTGAGAAAGCCTTGGAATTATCCGGATAGTCATGGGAAGATACTGCTTCTTAACTCTCTCTATAATGTTGACATTCCACATTTATTGTTGATGGTTAGTATCAATAACATTAGAAACAATATCCAAGTGATCTCATTCATATTTGTCTCTTGGAAAGAAACATACAATATCAACGTATTGACTGCATCTAAAACTAAAACACTTTACCCATTCAAAACTTTACCCATATAAAACTTTAGTTTTGACTTTACAGGTCAGAACAGAAATTGTCAAAACCTTTGCAAGGGTGATATGTAAAATGATATGTTTGGTGGATCTTTACACACACTGCAGTAGTTCCAAGGTGAAATATCCACTGAGTGGTGCTAAAAGTGAGTTGAGTCTTTAACCAAACCGATGAGATTTTTAAGGTTAATGCTCTATAGATTTTTAAATCAACAAAACCAAGCTCTACCCTAAACCTTAAACCTAAACCTAACTGTTAGTGTCATAAAAAGTAAATGTGGGATGAAAAATGTAATTGCTGAAGTTGGGCTGGGCGATAAAACAATATCGATATTTATCACGATAAAGAAAATCCACGAAATAGCTTGATATTTACTGTGTGTCGCTAAAACACAAGCAGTTCGGCTTTCTCAGGCTGCGTTTCCACTGGGGTGGACGAAATCCGCTCAAAGGCGCTCACAGCGCTAGGAGAGAGCTTGCTCCGCACCGCTGCCAATCCTACAATCCACCTTGTGAGCATGACGCTCTGCTTTCATAGGAATTAATTGAAAATGCTCTCAGATTCGCTCACAACGTGCCAGTGGTAATGTAGGGTTAGACTGGATGAACTTGCTAATGCTAGCTGCCTTGCTAGCAGTTCGATTCCTGATTGACACCAGACTCCAGATTGATTCCATCCGCACCTCAAGACAACATGACAACGGTTGTGCTCTCTCATCATCTCTAGTGAAGAGCGCGACAGAACAACAGTGATGTGGACAACAGCTCTGATCTTTCTGCGCTGTAATTTTGAATATTGTTCTCTGGCACCAAACATGCATAATTTCTGCCCTGTCCCGCTCCGCACACGTTGCCTCTTTTCCCTGCATTTGTGTAGACATGAAGCACGGCATGTGTTAACGTGGTTTCAAAGCACCTTTTAGACCATAACGTTTTTCCCTTCTAAATGTATCTTTATTAGTCAGCATGTTACGAGCCTTTAATAATAAACAAATCGATTTCTGTTCTAATTTTGTGAAAATGAATTAGATGTCTGGAATGGATAAGGAAGACTAAAATTACTAGTTGGTAGACTAGTCTCTCATTTTAATGAAAATATACAAATGTTTTTTAAATAAAAAAAAAAAAGGTTTTATAAATGTTCTCTCGGGACACCCCATAACCCACATTCAGCATCATTCCACAGTCACAAGGGCTTCTATGCCCCATACTTGAGTATCTGAATCTAAAGAAATATAAAAAAATATTTAAATTTAATTTAAAAAATATTCCAACAAATACTGGACTGCTGTCACTATGCTTCAGAACAAACAGATGATCTTTTAACATTCATTTTCAATTGATAAACTATAAAATATTTGTATATTTTGGTAATAGATCCCGCAGACCCCACAGCTTTGGCTGTCTCTGGACCCCCTCAGATTTGTAGAGACTATTTTGACTGTTTAGAATAAATTTTTTCTTCTTTTCTTCCATCAACTTTGAAATAAAAAAAAGAAAGTGCAATGTGTAAATGTATATCGTGAAAAATATCTATATTGAACAATATGAATAAGATTATCGTGATGACAATTTTGGCCATATCGCCCAGCCCTATGCTGAAGCAACCACGTTATTTTGTGGTGATTCTATGTCACTCGGTTCATGTGTCAATTTATGCGCTCTTCAGGACTCATAACCCGGTCCTTTGCATCTGTTGAGCTACTGTGCAAATGAATCATGCTGAGACAAACTTGTAAATGTATTTATGTAATGCAAACACTAAAATGTATCACCTTATAAGTCATGCGCAAGTGTTGAGTGCGCAAAAGCGCAGCACTACAACCGTGCACAACAACTTATCCAATTTTCGTGAGAGCAATAATTATAAGTGCAACCTTCGTGCCAGTGCAAGTGAGCATGGGTGGGAGTGTTTACACTACTGTGGGTGTGGGCGTGGAAACTTTGGGTTTACTGTATGTAAATGAAGTGGCGCAAAGTGCAATTTTCTATTTTCCTAAGAATTTGGTCATTGCGCTGATGTTTCAATACCACGATTGTTAATGGGTGATTGGGACACAGTGTAAAGTGCTTTGGTAACCTCTAAGGTTAAAAAAAAAGTGCTATATAAGTGCAGACCATTTACCATTGTGTTTGCATGAGACCAAATAGAACCAATAGTTAAAAATGTTTTAGACTGAACTGCATTAAACATATTTATTTACAGTAATCCCATGTGTTAACATGTAGTTTTTGACAGCTCTAATTTTAGAAGCTGACAATACGTTGATATTACGTTTACTAATGAGATCACACCAAACATACTTAATGAACTAGTTATCACATTTAAATGACTTATTTTATTGTTTTCTTAGCATTCTAACTATAAGTTGCATTATTAGTTTAGCCTTCATGTCTCATGATGACATCAGAACTGTCGAAAAGCTGGATCCAGCAGTGCAGTCACCAAATGGACATTGTCTTGTCATTAATCCAAGTGCTCCATTCTGACGTTCACAAATGGTGCTTGATTGACTTCTGCAGTGCTCTTTTTAGACTCACTAAGTGATCACTTGTGCTCAGCATGATGTGTAGATGATTGAATGGATTGCATGGTGGGGAGGCACTCAGAGTCTCTCCATGAGTATGTTCAGTGGCTGGGACAAAAGGGTTCAAAATGCCCACTATCGTTCTATTAGTTGACCCATTCATTTTCCACCAAAATGGTGCTGGTCAGAACCGGTCCATGTTTCCACTAAAAGCCAAAGTATACTTCGATTTTCCATGTTCCAGATCGGATTGTGCTCAGTATGCGTGATGCAGATTTCATCATCATAACAGTCTGTACAAACTGTCCACTTGCGGGCCAGTTTTTCTTGACAGTCTGGCTATCCTCGTCTGTGAGCCTTTGTCGTAAAAAACAAAGTATACCCGAACATTGGATGCAGAGCAATGACGTAACTGACTATGTTACCTCATAACCTTCCCTCAAACAAACATTCCACGTATTAGTCTTTATTTATGAGTCCTAGATTCTAAGAACACTTTTTAAAGTACACAATTTAAAAGGTGTAATTCTCATGCAAACTCTTTTTTTTCTAATTTAATTTTCTTCCCCGAGGTCCGCCGATAATGTTTTTGATCAAGTTTTTTTGCACCAAAACAGTCATGTAGTAATATATGATCTACACTCAAAAAATGCCACTGTTATGATTGGCCAACATCATGCAGCCCTTTTGAATACAGGCAAATGTATTTGAAACTCAATTGCAAGAGAATGAACCAGCTCCACGACATTATAAAACTACATTTCAGGGTTTACACATAACACACATCCAACACATTGCATCCAAATACATTAAACATTCAAGCACAGTGGCACCATAAACTATCAAAAAGTCATGACAATTGAAATATTTTTGAATGAAATTTGTTACATATGGTTTTGCATATGGGCCCAATAGTGTTTGTAACTGCCCTATCTTTCAATAACTGTTCCTTTGACAAGTTTGATATTGTGTCTGCTCACAAGCAGTTAAACCCATAAAAATAATCAAAGATGTCCATCGAGTGCATGGATACATAGAAAAAAAATTAAACAATAACAATGAAAAATTCTGCAGATGGGTGCAAAAACTAGTCCAGGTTTATACTCAAAACAGCAAGACACTGAATGGTGGTCTCCAAAAGTTATAACTTGATGTTGTGTCTTGTAAAAGCTGCATGGAATGCATGATAACAGTCAAAGTAGTTTGTTGCTTTTGTATTTGACGAATTTTGTCAAACATGCAGTAAATGTAGCAGATTGAATTAATCCATTAACTGAGCTTCCTTGCTTGAGTGATTGCTCCTGGAAAAATGTCAGAATACAGCGGACTGCAGGCCACAATCGTAAGAAAGAGGATGCATAAAATTGCCTACAATGTCTTACATCTGACTTGGCCACAGGACTCCATCTGTAGTCATGGACGCTAAAGGCCAGTAAAAATTAAGGAATATTTATTTGAATTCTGATATGATGAACCACATTTGAAGCCATTGTAAAATTGGCGGTATATGCACGTATGTGACTACGGTACACTAAATTCTATATTAATGCAGCAAATTTGCGGCAACTTTGCTTTGCAGTCGTAAACAACTAAACTCTGCTTTATTTTCATTTCAGCATTACTCCGTTTCATGCCCAATAATAGTTGTGCAAATAGAGTGCATTTGCTAGTCCCTCTTCTAAAAAGTGTAGATGAAGAATCAGTTCATGTTCCGTTCAGCCAGTTCAAGTTCTGAGTATAAATTGATGGGCCAATTTAAAATGTGATTTGAATGTTAATGCATTCCCTGAATTGGCAGCCACAAATATGAACTGTTCCTAACCTTGTATAAATCAATAATTAGAATTTTGGCAAGAGCCCCATATTGACTTCAGTCTTTCCATTTGGTTCCATTATGTTTTTTTCATTTTGGCTCAGATTGGAGAGCACTCTTATAGGGGTTCCACTGCACCATATGTCTCTGTTGTGTTCCAAAGACATTCAAGTCAATGTACCTCTTACGACTGGCAATGAGGATGACTTGATAAAAATGTATTAGAAAGGCATGACATTTTTAGTAAGGAAATACTTGAGTATTAGGCATGTAACGACACACAAATGTCACGATACGATACAATACGATAAAAAATAAAAACAGAGCCCACAAATGTTTCATGACACATAAATGACACAACATGTCTGACGTTGGCAACACAAAGCAGATCTCTATAATGAAGTAAATTAAACAATAGAACTGCATTTATTCTGTTTGATTGTAATGAGAAAATCTAATATGATCTCAAAATTTTCATGTTTTGTTTAGAAAACTGTGTTTGTCTACACTCAAGTAATTTATATTTGTATATCACTTTTCACAATGAACATTGTTCCAGAGCAGCTGTATAGAAAATCATGCCTTTATGTCTTAAAGCCCCCATTGATTAAGCTAAAGTGACCATAGTAAGGAAAAAATGTCTTTCAATGTTATATAGTGGTTAAAAAAAAAAAACTCTGGTTTTACTATATATGTACACAATGTGATACACTTTTTACCCCTAATTATATGTGCAATTCTCAAATATATGAGCTGCATAGTTTAATGCAGCATAATGAAGAATTATGGTTTCATACTGGCAGATTTTGAAGTAGTTAGGCTGGTTCACATATCATGTGTTTATATCTGGGTTGTCAACAATAAATATGAAAAATATGCAATTGGTTATTTGTCTAAAATATGTAAACAATCATACTCAGCAAGCATAACATGTTTTGGCCAACATCATGTAACTCTAATTGAAGAAGAAAAGCCAGCTATTTCCCATAAACAACATCTTTGTTTGCATTAATTTAACTTAAACAAAATAATTTCTGTCATTTACTTCTGTAATATACTTTTACAAGTTTTCAGAGTTTCAGCTCATTTGTCTTAATCAATAATTCATTTTGATATTGTGCAATGAACATATAACTAGCAAGTTGCAATTATGACATCACTTTGATTTTACTTAAAAATGTAAGGCAGCATTAAACTTACGTTTGCCATTTTAGTGTTCTTAAAAGTTTTACAATGCAGTTTTATTGTTTGAGCTCAAAATTTGTATCTATGTAAGTTATTTGTATGCCTGTATAATTACATAGAGCAGTATCAGAGAGCAGTTTCCACAACTGCCTGTTCTACGCCATATTTTTTAATTACAGAGAATCATCAATTGAAGATTTTAGTTGGAAAAACTTGGCAAGCCATTTGTTTGAACAGCCGATTTAAAAGCTTGGAGTCAGTTGTCTTTAGAAGACTATACATCGTTTATTTCTAAGTAATGCATAATTTTGTGTGCTTGCAAATTTTATTAGTGTAGGACTGGAATGATATTTTATTCAGAGTGAAGGATTTGCTTTTATGCTGTGGTCTTTGGCTGCTGCAGGACTTTACTTTTCCAGTGCAGTGTCCTATACAGTCACTAAATCGTCTCTGTCCCTCCTCTGGAGCCAGAGATCAAAGCTCTATAAACATGATGAATAGATAAAAAGAATGGATGTATTCATATTAACTTCAAAAAGCTGCAGAATGGTAGACAAAAATGGTATGAAAGTAGACTAAGCAGACTTCTTCAAACATTTTGAAATACAGAGAAAGAAATACTTTAAAAGGGTCATGTCACGAGGAATCGCATTGTCCTTGATATGTTGACATATAAGAGGTCATTGTACTTTAAAAACCTACTGTAAGTTTCAGAACTCAAAACTTCCTCTCCAGTCCGAAAAGAGCATTTATTGTTTTCACCACTGATCTATATATATAACTGGATTGCTCATAGAATTCTAAACTGCCAGCAGTAGGTGAAGCTACCGGAAGTGCTCTGGCAGCCATCTTACTATTCCCTACCTACAGAGGCATTGCGGCGTTTAACCGTGAAACAACACTCACTTAAGGATGAGACTAAAGTGCCAAAAGGTTTTAATTTATGACTATGTACCTATTAAGCACACATTAGTCGTTATCCCCATGTAGATTGGGCATAACGATCATAATCTTTAATAATCAACAGTAAAAATACAACACCAAAGTGTATAAATACCCCTTTTTAAAGCAAAGTTATCCAATAGCAACATCTACAGATTGTTACAGGATGCAATGTTTCTCTGCCTTCATAGTTTAAATCTGTTGATGCTCATTGTTCATAATGTTGACAAATTATACATCTGCATAATTTGCCAACATTATTAACACTTTTTTGACTAAATTATATAGTAAATGTGAACTAATTTAGGGGGGATTTTGCATGCATGTCAACAAGTTTTACATTTACATTTATGCATTTGGCAGACACTTTTATCCAAAGCAACTTACAGTGCACTTATTACAGGGAGCAACCTGGAGTTAAGTGTCTTGCTCAAGGACAAAATGGTGGTGGCTGTGGGTATCGAACCAGCAACCTTCTGATTAACAGTTATGTGCTTTAGCCCACTACGCCACCACCACTTCATAAAGTTTTAAAGTTGTTAATAAAAATGTTAATAAAACGACTAGCTTTGTGTTGTTATTGTAACTAGACAGTACCTCTTAAGAATAAATCCAGAAGAACCAAATATAAAAATGTAGTATAGTATACACACACAAGCTAATATGCAGTATGTGTGTGTGTGTATATATATATATATATATATATATATATATATATATATATATATATATATATATATATATACACACACACCATTTGCATTCATTTCTGGAATAATATACCAGATTGTGAATCATTTAATTATTTCAACAATCCCCTGATCTTAAGTTTAAATAAGTTTATTGACATATGCACACTCAAGGAAATCATACACATTTGTTCAATAACAAAAGCTTCCAAGTACACACAAAAATGGACTTAAACTGAACAATACAATAAAAATTTGCAGATATGTGGGGACAAATCTGCTAATGGATTTAACAACAATCCCACATTATTCAGCTTTCAAAAGAATAGTAGCAAGACATGCCATCACATGCTAGTGGCAACTGTTCTCCACCGGATATCACAGTGACACTGGAGGCAACATCTTCTGAAATGCTGGCATTTCAGGCTGTGACATTCAGCCTGAAACAGAAGACACAGAGAAAAACATCACTGGATGTCTTCCCAGCTTGTCCATGTTCAAAGAGGCTGTGGTAGGGCACATAGCAGGCTTTGCACTTAAAACAACTATGAAGATGATTCTGTGCACTACCTGTTTATCATCACTCATGTTGAGAGCTCTTCCCAAGATGAACACACTGATTGACATGAAGAGCTGAGGTGGATTTATAAGACCGTCAGATAGCGTCCTGAATGTCTGCAAGACAGCTGAGAGATTTCATAAACAGCACACACTCACAAGGCCCATCTCTGTCCCCTCAAATGTTCTGGATCTCCATGGTGGTTCTGCATTCAAGGAACTTGAGGCAAACATGTTCAACCTAGAACCATACAACAATCACATCTTCATACTCAAAGTGCATTGCAGAAAGCTGCACAAACATCAGCCTCCACTTCATTGCCAAGGAAACATGTGCTGCATCACAGTCCAAACGGCTTAGGAGAACTCTGGGCAAGCTTGTTCTGCAAAAAAGAAGAAAAAAGAAAAGTTTGGTATAAAGATCAGGGGCCGGTTGCACCACCTATATGAAAATTTCAACTTAGCCTAGTTGTGGCGTAAATAGGCACTAAGTCACAATTTACACACTTCTAAATATTTGAACATTGCACCATTAAACTTCGGTAGAACGTAACCCTACGTATAAACTAAATATTTACGGAAGACTCTGACAAGGAGTAACAGATGGAATAAAAAAGCAAAAGAAAGTCACATGGATTTGGACGGACATGAGGTTGAGTATATGATGACAGAATTTGGGTCAACTTTTCTATTTATATTAAATGTTATAACTATCTTAAACACAGTGATTTTATATGACTTGTAAAAAGTTACACTGCATGTTACAAAAGTATCTTCATTGCAAATAAAAACAGATAGTATAATATTTTTTCTCTGTTAAAACAGCTCTTCAGTGAAGCCAGGCTGACAGTGTCTCCTCAACAGCTTTTCCTCCTGTTGCAAACCAATTCCAGTTTTATCTAACATTCAGTGGGATGTTTATTGAAATCCAAACTGCAAACTTACCTTGTTTAACTTCAACAATATCCATGTGCACCTTTTCAGGGCTGGACTGGGAAGAGAAATCGGACCAGGATTTGACATAGCAACTGGCCCAAAAGTTGTTGGGGGAGAGTGTTCGCTAACGCGGCGGCTCATTTTAAAGGGCACCTATTATGGCATTTTAAAATGTTTTTGGAGTCCCCAACAACAGTTTTACATGCATGCAATGACAAAAAACACTTTTGTTGTCTTATAATATGCATTTATGTTTACCTGATTTGCTCACCGACTCCCAAATGATTCGTTCAACGACTCATTTTTCCAAACCCCTCCTTTGCGTGACGCTAATCTGCGGTGATTGGTCAGATGACCCAGTCAGTTGTGATTGGTATACTCTGTGCAGAGATTGTTGGAAACGGAACGCCCATCACCGCTTTGTAGTTAAAAAATCTAAATCAGATTAGGAATTTGAGTTGATTTATGTTAGCGATCATAGCCCAAAGTTCGGTGGTAAACACCCAATCAGTTATTGTTTGCGTTAGCCCAACGCATAAACATATTGATAAAGCACTGCATTACTACAAGTTATTGCTCTATTCTTTATGACAACTCCAATAACATCGACAAACACTTCACATATTTAAAAAAAATTGACATTGGAGACCTAGAAGCTGCGCTGAGCGTAACTTACACAACACACACAAATACTTATTAAGCGTGCTAAAAAACACATAAAAGCAACAATTATTAATAATACTTACAGGTTGTGATTCGGAGGAGGAAGCTGATCCAAATAAACTTGGTACTGAACCTTCCTTCAGTATCAACCAGCTCGCGAATCCACACTTGAAAGCATTCATGTTCGTAAAGCAATCGTCATTAAAATGACGCGAACACAGCACAAGGTTCGGGCTATACTTGTGTGGTATAGTTGTAAATATAAACACTAGCCACTGACTCTTCACATGCTCGTCCCTGGGCAGTGAAAAAAAGGTCGCTTTTGATATGCACTTCAGAACACAGCGTCTTGTTGTCGACATGATGTTTTCAAGTTTTCCCTGGTGTCTGCGCGCGCAATGAATGGGCGCGGCCAATTTGATCATTTTTCGTCTTGACGTCACAACGAAAAGGAAAATGACTCGTTGGAAAATCGATTCATTACATTGACTCAGAGTCGACTCCTACTTTTGAGAGACAATAACTTTTTTTACGGTGAACTTTCATATATAAAACTTTGCAGGATGTTTTTGTTCACTTAAATCTATGTTACACACTACATGAAAGGTAATTTTCAAAATTCCATATTAGGTGCCCTTTAACTTATCGTGGCCGACACAGCGGCCGCTCGGTTCTCCCGATGGCCAGTCCACCCTGATTGGCCCCAAAGTGCGTCAGTCCACCGGAAAAACGCCCGGTATGCCAGATTACCAGTCCTGCCCTGCTCCTCGTCTATTCCAAATGATGCCCGTGAGCTGGGCCGTATTCAGGCCTGCACTGCAAAAAGTACAAATCACAAACAGAGAATTAATGCAAGCCCACATTATATTCATCATATGTAACCGGTTGATCTACAATTAGATATTCAACTTGACCAAAAAAGCTGACTTAGTGAGTTATACTGTTATTCATTGTGGTTAACGTTAGCTGCATAGCTAATATTAATTTATCCTAAATTATATAACAAAAAAGATTGCATTGTGATGCAGTGTATGCAGACTTACATTTTTTTTTTTTTTTTTATGTGACTGGATAGGTAAAAATTACTCACCAAAACAGACGATTTCCCATTGAGCCCCATAGGAATACAGAATGTAAGGGAATACCAAGATGGCCGCGCAGTGACATCACAGTGCAGTGTCATTTGAATATCCCCACCTCCACAACATAAGTAATCATTAGGGTGAATGGAGAGAGAGAGAGCGGTTGAGGTACACTAACTCTGAAAGTGTTTTTAAATTGCTACAATAGTGTTACAGTAGTATTATGGATTCTTTGGAGAACTGTTTTGATTCAGACTTTGCAAATAAACTTATATTGAAAGATGGAGCAGTGACAACTAAGTTGGACATGATATTAATGCTGGTGAGTAACAAATGTAATACTACTATTTCATCTGTGTGTATTTGATATGTAAGGAATTGTATAATCAGCCGTTGTATTGGAAAATAAACCATGATCAGGCCTCCAATGTGGAACAGATCATGCTTTTATTACACAGTTACCAAAGAAATACATAATTGCTAAAAAATATTGATTTGAGATTAAGTTATTTTATTATGTGACAAGAACGTGTTGTGCAACAAAAGATAATGATGAAGTATATGCTTGTAATGTTGCCAGCTGTCTCAACTGCCTCATATTAGCCATGAGGTCCTGTTTTTTTTGTTTTGTTTTTTTGATAAAATGAACATGCATTGTCACATGTTTAAGCAGCGAATGAGTCAAGGGGGATCCCCTCTCCAGTCAACTGGCAAAACATCCCATATTTCCTTAAAAGGGAATCATATTGAAGAGGCTATGCAACAGAGAAATGTCAAGAGTGTTTCAGACAGATGCTCAGAGACAGGGTGGAAAAAGGTGTTATAATACTACATTATGACTTCTTTGTACAAAAACCTTTACTAACATTATAATTACTCTCAAGCAACCTAATGCATGACATGACCCCTTTAAAATGTATACAAGTATAAAATATTGTAGGTAATAAATTGCATTGTTGCAGTTATTTAGTCAATCAAAAAAGGCTGAAAGGATGAAAAGTAGTAAAAATGGATCATATCAAGATATTACATATATTCCTTTAACTTTTGAAATAAAAGAGCTTGATGTACTTTCCTATAAAAACATACTGCACTGTAACTTTCAGATCTCAAAACTTCATCCACAGTCCAAAAAAGACCATTATTGAAATTTCCAAACGATTTTAATGTTATATATGAACGACTGAAGTTAATTTTTTATTTTCAATTTTTAATGTCTGTCTGACAGTTTAATTGCAGTCAGATATTAACGGTGTATAGATCAGATTTCTGCACAGATTGTTTCATGAATCTGTCAAAATGTCTGTCACGGCAAGCCCTGCAGCCCATGAGTGAGCAGACTAAAGTGCTGTTGATTATTTCTCATCCAAGTAAGGTAATTCTAAAAGCCACAGCATCAATAAAAACAGTCAGAGAGAGGGTGGGAAATGTTTGTTAAACACTAAATTATCTTTTGGACAGTAAAAATATATTATGGATTTTACTCTTGTTTGATAACACCACTGTCTCATTCTGCCTTTTTGTTTGATTTATGAAACTTTGATTTATTTGAACTCTGTTTTCTTTGGCTTATTAATGACACATCTTCGATATTTCTGCAAATAGATACTATGCCAGTCTCAGATCTTAGATCATGGTTTTATCCAAGTTATATGGAAAAACATTGCGGGTAAAGAAGCGTTTCCAGTGTGTAAAAGTTCAAAATCTTATATAGAAATTGGCACAATATAGAAATGAAAATGGAAGTTGAAGCCACTGTGGTGGCTCTTTTATTAAATATGATAAATCACTTGCAGATTCAGATAAAATGCTCTCAGATCAAATGTTCTCTAGCCGCAGATGCCTTATTTCTGGAAACAAAAGCATGTCAGACTGTTCTGGAAGGTAATAGTAGTCAGTAGGCCTTTTTCCACTGCAGGAACTAAAGCCCCTTTTACATTTACTCGGAAAATGTAAACCTGAGCCAAATCTGGCTTGCACACATCACTATTTTAGGTCATTAGATTCAATTAAATCCACACAAACTAGTTTAAATCACTAGTTAAATAATTTTGGGCTTTCCTTGCTCAGGTACACATTATGAGTTAGGTCACTTGCATTTAAGCTTTTCAGCTAAGCAGGCTGAAGCACACAGAAATTTCGTTCATTAGCATTGCGCCATTTGACCCGTGTCCAAGGCACACCTAGCTAGAATAAACTCATGGCTCTTGGGAGCAGCAGCAGTACACAAGTCTTGGTGATAGATTTGCCTGGTTGGGGGGTTGTGTTTTGTGTTTATGTGTTATGTATTTATGCAACTTACCTGTTTTGTTGGGGGATTGTTTGTTTTGTTATGCATTTTGTCTCATTGTGCTGCAGCAACAGCGTGTCCACATGCTAACGCTGTATGTGTTTTTCTAGCAGTAACAATTCTCTATACTTGCTCTGCAGCAGCAAAGCAGATCTAGTTCGCCAAGACCAATATCCTTTCAATATGTCATACCCACATTCACATGCTAAATCTTTTCGAGAGTTGGCATGACTGAAATAGGTTTATAGTACATTTTCAACATGTTTTTCGCTGAGTTCAGCGTGTGCTCATCTCTCCTCTCACTGCGGCTACAGAAAAAAAGCTGATTGTTCTACTACAGATCTGAGGAAGGAAATATGTTCATCTGGAAACCCAGAGGTCTGCTGCTAGTGGCAGTCATTTCCGTTTACAAAGCTGTCCTGATTAGGAAAGGCTCTTGTTACAACGCTCCTCTATTGTTCCTACTAGATAGATGCATTTAAAAGTTTTCTACAAAGTTAATGGATATTTGTTTCCTCACCAAAAAAGGATTTAGAAATTCGGATACATATTTTCCCTGTTTTTGAAGTCACACTTTAGACCATTAAGACACCTCATTAAAACTATAGAGTTGAGTATAAAATAAAAGTTGTGGGAGTAAATGAATTCAGTAGCTGTCACAACACAATGTCTGTAAAATGTTAATTAAAACTGTTGTTCCAGGTGTGAGGGAGGGAGGATAATTTAGGCATGCTTTAGATGCTTCCACACAAAAAAGACCATCTGTGCATCCTTTCTTAAGCTTCCGCAGGATGCTTGCTCTGACGGAATCAGAGGAAGCATCCAGAAGAAGCTTCGCTGTAAATTTAAAGAATTTATACAGCCCTCATAATGGTGGATTTTGATCCATTTCCAGGTCAAGCAATGAAATGAGGAAGCATCAATTAGGGTATTGAAAATCACCCAGTGCAACAAAAAGCAAGTTATTTTGTCATGTGATATCACTTTTTCATTACATTATCAAAAGTAGCTTGTTATTAGAGAAGCTACACTATTGTAAAAATAGCTGAACTTTCATGCTACTGTACCTTTATATGTATGCCTAAATATTGACAAAATTAACTTTTAGCAGATGTGCATTTAACATTTTTAGTCTTTCTTTATTGGGATATGGACCAAAACATTGATAACTCGCATTGTATTCAAATATTTGTCCAGTAAAATGATATCTAGAATGAGAATTTCCCTCCCCTAATACCACCTGCCTCTGGCAATAGCAAACCAGGATTCAAAGCTGTGATGTAAATTAAATACTATTAGCTATTATAAGCAAAAGGACAAACCCTTTTATATGTCCCGCCACAGAACGTCTTAGATTGGCAGTGAGATGCATATACTGTACTACCCCCAAGTGTTTCCTAACCGATCCTGCATTGTGTTTATTCTCTTTCTATGTAGAATTGCCGTGGGAGGGTGACATCTGTAGCCCTGGACCCCTGGAGCAAGGAGGAATGAAGTATCAGACCAGCAGCCCCAGACACTGCAGAGTTTGACCCAGGATGGAGCTGAAGGTATGGGTCGATGGAGTTCAGCGTGTGGTCTGTGGTGTCACAGAGGCTACCACCTGCCAGGAAGTGGTCATTGCTCTGGCTCAAGCCATTGGTAAGAAGTCTCAGTATAACTGTAATAAGTAATAAGCTGTTTCTTTAATGTAGTACTTCACATTTTGAGAAGCTACTTTAAAACTGTAATTTGCGATGCCACAAGATCAAGCTACCCTTTTGAAAAAGTGAATAGCTACACTTACTAACAAAAAGTAGCTAACAAGGCATTTAATTGGATACCAATTATATAACTTATTGCATAATTTTATATCAGTTTATGTTAAAATATTTTAAAAAAAACCTGGGTCAGAAGGCTTTGCCGCTGAATTGTTTTGATCTTATGCTACAGAACTGGTTCCACTTTTGCTAGAAGTTTATAAAGAATCATTAAAGGAGGGAAAGCTTCCAGCAACCATGACACAAACCTGGATCAGTCTGATTCTTAAAAAGGACAAAGATCCAAACTAGTGTAAGAGTTACCGCCCGATTTCTCTGATCCAGCTAGACGTTAAAATATTGTCAAAAACTTTGGCTTGAAGTTAGGTGACATCTTTATTGTTCATTGTTAGTTCATGTTTACTATTGTAGTTGAATTATGTGATCGAATACAACCTTAATGTAAAGTGTTAACACTGAGCACATTTGCATGCGTTCCTACACTGATTATGCTTCAAAAACTGACATTTAAACTCCTTAAAAGTTCATAAATGCTTTAAGAATAAACTGATTGACACGGATCGATTTTTGCCCATTAACCAATTTCGAGTTGCTTGTAAAAACATTGATCTTTTGAATAAGCTGATTTTTGGTAGTAATCAGTATATTTGGTGTGCTTGCAAGCGTGATAGATTCATCTTTTTTCGTTTCAGCTTGCTCATTTACAAAGCTGCGTGTGCATGATATAGCACAGTACAGCTATTTGTTGGAATAAAAATGCCTAATATTGGAAAACTCTTTTGAGTTGCAGCTGAGCTACTGTCACTGTTGATAATTTTAGTTACTGCCCAACACTGGTATAGAAGACTTGGAGCTATAATTCATTATAAGATCATCGTGGCTAACACAGATACCATAAAGTCTGAATAATGCTGAAACCATCTGGCATCCAGGCTAATTCTGTAATCATTACCCACTTTATAATTGAAAAGCAGATTAAATATCAGAGAGTATGAATTGGCTTTCCAACAGTTTCAGACGTCAAAGACATCAGCCATATTTTAGATTAGTTTCAAAGTGAAGCACAAATGTTTTTTTCTAAGAAGCAGATTTTAGTTAATTACAACACCAGCAGGACCCAGAGCAATTTGTTTTTGATTTAAACCTGTCTTAGTTGACGTCACCGTTTGATTCTATTTTCAGCTGCACTCAGACTGGTATAATCTAAGGGCCCCCTCTTGAACTAGTGAGAAACCCTGGTGCAACCAAAGTGTCTGCTGACATGGAAAATGTGACTCATTCTTGAAAAAGAAAGAACACTTAAAAAAAGTTAACTCCCCTTTCGCTGTTTCAGGAGTGAGCTGTCTTTTTTCTTCTACTTTTTTTTACATGGTAAAAGTACAAATCTTCATTCCTTAAACTTTTAGTTGCCTATTAGCTTCGATTCCACTGAGGTGCACAAACCATATCAAGAAGACTTATTGTTTTTCTTTTTTTTTTTTTGTGCAAATTCTATGGATACAAATTGAGGAATTGAAATGATCAGCAAAGTAGTGAGCAAATTGGGAAATCTGCATCTGAATTCAAAACAGTATACCCATATTAGCACCACAGCCTAATGAGTGAAAGCATGTGTGCTTACCGCTCACCGGTTCTCTGATGTACCGTCGCGTGGTCCTCGAACACGCCGCCACACTCTCCGGGCGAACTGGAGTCAAACCTCCGACCCCCAGCAGACAGAACGCCCCTCCGCTTTTCTGGCGGCAACTGGGGACATTCCTCCACCCCTGGCAGCGGCCCTACCACTCCAGGCGATCGGGCTTGTTAATATAAATCACATTTAATTAAACTCAAAACCAAAACACACGAACATAAACACACACATGACGGACATGCCCGTAATTCTCTCTCTCTCTCTCGAACTGTCGTCGCCGGCCACCTTTATCCCTCGCGCGCCCCAACAGGCCGATTGGGGACCGGGCGTGCAACATTCTAGCCCGGCCCCCCCCCTCCGCTCCACACTTAGCTTAGGGTTTTTTCAAAATCCCTTAACCAAGACATAAATTATCAAATGTAACTCCTCTTAATGCTTTCAAGATACTTCTACCAAACTCGGCACAGACCTTCACACTTGAAGGAATTGTCCACCCAAAAATGAAAATTCTGTCATGATTTTACACTCTCATATAATTTCCAAGCCTTTTATTTGACCAGTGGATATCAGGCTCCTAAAATAAGTTACATAAAAGTAGTAATTACTTACTAGTGTGTTCTGTTTCACGTTTTCTGAAGCTGTACAACAGCAAATAACTTGCCTGTCACTTTTCCTTAAACTCAATTTTTGTAGGTCGCACGGGGCGCTACACACTGATCGAAAAATGGAGGGACACTGAACGACATCTTGGTCCTCATGAGAGCCCGGTCGCCTCTCTCAACACTTGGGGGCAGTATGCCGGCGACGTGCAGTTTGTCCTGCACCGCACGGGCCCCTCTCTGAATGAGTACCACTCAACCAAAGGTCTGAAACCTAGGGGCCCAGAGCGTGGCTTGCATCGGCAGAGTCTTCCATTGATGGCCAAGCTCCGAGCTCCAGGTGAACGCCCCCTGCGCCGACTTGAGCCACGCCGCAAATCTTTGACATTCACGGGTGTGCCCCGTAGCCTCCGGGACATACTTAGTGGAGGCAAACTCAGCGACAGTAACGCCAAACACAGAGTGGTTGTAGCAAACAGTGGCCACAGTACAGCGTCAATGTCCCCTCGGTTATCAGGCAACCGCATGGAGGATCTTACCCAACTGGTGAAGCTTCAAAGGGAGACCCTAACAGCTCTAGATCGCAGGATGGAGGCATATGAGGCAGAGCTTCAGATGCTGAATGAGAAAACAGTAGAGGATTGCGATCCGTATGTGAAGGTGACAGAGGAGATTGCAAGGTTGGAGAAGCAGGTGCGAAGGAACAAGGTGGAGATTGAGGAGGAGGAATTCTGGGCCACCGAGCTCCAAATTGAGCTGGAGAGCGAGAGGCAGCTGCAGGATCGGCTGCAGGAGTTGGGCAGTCGTCTGTGCAGTTGTGATACAGATTTAGAGCAGCGACTGATGTGTCTGCAGGGTGTAGAGGCAGGACTGGAGGCTCAACGACAGCATAAGGAGATAAGAGAGACGCAGCAGGCCACCGAAGGTGAGGTGAAGGCAAGACGTCAGAGGGTGAAAGCAGAACTTAAGGCTCAGTCTCAGCACACGGCCCAGCTTGAGAACAGCTGTAGAGCAGTGGACCGCTCAATTACTGAGTCATTCAAGAGACTACAGGTACGATAACCTGGTTAACATGGTTAACAAACATTAACTCTGATTAATTTGAGCTATTGGGAATTTGACATTTTAAATTGAAGTCAGCAATGATTAAAATGTATGTTTTTCATGTGCCGTTACGCCTTACACACAGTGCACGTGGCACAAATTTCGCCATTAGTACAATGCATACACACTGTCCCCATTTTTCTAGACACTCAGACAGTCCTTGACTGTGCGTATCGTTGGCACATGTACCTGCTGCACTAAAGAGTATCATAGTGCACATGCGGCAAATGCATCCGTATGGGCTTGCGGTCAAATAAGCATATTTAGAAAGGACAAAGTGCTTGACCATGCGAAAGATGTAATTTGATGTGGAAAAACTAAGAATACACTGGCCTTTAGAGGAAAAGTTGCTTTATTCACGTTCATGAGTGGTGCCATATTTAGATCATATGAAAAGCCGAATATTACTTACTTTATCTCAATTATCCCCTGCAATTGAACCCTTTCACTCACAGAATAAATTAATCATGTCTGACTGCAAATAGCGCACTGTATAATGGCATTGATATGTGAGAACTTTTGCTCTTGTGGGATGCTGCATCTAAGTTTATAGGTATCAGTGCAACAAAAACAAAACATTATTGAGTGTACAGTTATTGATGGTCTAGTGCAAATTTTTCCTGCTAAAAAGACTGGCATATGTTGTATTGTGGTTGTTGATGTGCTGGTTTTCCCCAAGGTGGTCTATAATATCTTGAAAGCCATTAGCAATTTCAATTTCAATGGCAGTTGCTAAGGTAGCAGATGACCCTCAAGTTGTTCAAATTATCTGGAGCCGCATGAAAATGATGTCCTTACATGCTGAACATGCTGATTAGCTGATGGTGCCACAAGAGCATGCACAGTCCCAAGCCCGTCACTAGTGACCATCCTGAGCTGTGAAGTCCATTTCATGCTTTTTAGAGCCCCCCAAAAAATGTTCACTGGAAAACACCTCCTATAATATTGTGAAATATTTGTGACTTATTTTTTGCTTGCAAAATAATATTTCTTCTGAATAAGTATATATAGCTTTATTTGAATGGCCTTCAATGGACAATTCATTTGAGTTTTTTTGAGTATGGGTAGCATTCTCGTAACTACTGGTTAAAGCATTCTTAAACGATGAAAAGATGTAGGTGTCTTGAGATGCATTTTTAACAGTGGAAGTTTTTTCAACTTGAAACGGTGTCTAAGGTTTCACATATAGTACATTTTAAGTGAACCAAACCCAGTTTGGTTAAAGTGAACCAACCATAAATGACCTCAGTGACTTTAGTGTTCACAGTGTAAGTGGACTTAAAAGAGGACCCAGTTTCTTTTTTGGACCTCTTCACATTAATGTGGTCTCAGACCCCTTGTTGTTCACACCTCTGCTCTTTAAGAACTCAGATTCCATTGCAATAAGGGCTGTCACGATTATGAAATTTGGCTGACAATAAAATTTCAAACATATGAGCTAATTCTACGCAAGTACATTAGAGCATTATTACTATTTATAGGCATTTAATGTTGCACAATTGCAGACAGTTTGCCAGTTGCAGTACTGTACAAACATTTCATTAGCACCCCTCCACCCTCTCTTCCCCAGGACAGTCAGTACGAGCTGGAACAGCTAACCAAAGAGTTGAGGCAGGTAAACCTGCAGCAGTTTATCCAACAAACAGGGACCAAAGTCACGGTTCTACCCGTGGACCCCAGCGATGAGGACTCCAGCAACACAACAGATGACAAAGGTAACGTTTTTTAACAACATAACTAGAGCCAGGATCGTGTTCTGTTTGTATAGTGTATGAATAGTGTAAGCACTCAGGAATGACGACAAGACCTCAAACATAATGAGTTTTATAGTGTCATTAACGGCAAGGCCACATCTGGTTTCAATTTAGTGCAGTGGCAGGGTATGTAACTTGTGCATGTGCATAAATAAAAAAAATCATGCAGACCCTTACATTCGTTTCTTTTCAAGATGGTAAAGCAATTTGAGATAAAAGTTTCCAATAGAGCGCAACAGTGACCACCCATTTTTTCTGGTTTTGGCCTTGGTTCTGGTATTTTCCCCAAAGGCTTCTCCATTTTGAGATAATCCAATACGAACATGATTTTGAGCAAAAAAGTACACCAAAATTGGAAAAAAGATTAAGTGTCATTAACATCTTTTATGAGGAAATGAACTACAGTCCCATTCATATAATTGAATATAAAACTACTGATGCATAGTGGTTGATTACAAGTATAAAACAATATATTTTAGGTTTATTGTGAAGTATTCAGATACAAAAAAATATCCAAGTAGTTTGAGAGTATAAGGTTGAATGACTCAATAACGACCTTCGCAATGCTTCTTGGGAGTGTGCGGTCCCTGCTCATTTTCCATTATAACTGTGACTTGATTGGGTGATCTCTCTTCAGGATTATGGGTAGGGTAGTTCTTTTTTGGGAATTTGACTGTCAACCTTTGTTTTAGTTTTTTTAATGAAGTTGAACGCTGACTTGTGGCTTCTAAAGAAGGATATAATATTGATTAACAATCTCAGAGCTCATGGTAGGTTTGTCTTCAAAGGTTTATATATGTTGGCTAGTTTGTCTATGTCAAAAATAAATGGGATTTGTACTTTTTTGTGGGCAGTACAGAGTTAAAAAGCTTTTGCTGTAAACCATAAAGGATTGAGGGTGATTCAGAACTACTGCTTCTTCCCTGTTGTGACAGATTAGTGTTGCATTGGTTTATTAAAATGGTCTTAACTCTGCACAAGCAATCTGTCGTTTCTTTCTTACTATAATGACGTCAATCCTTGAGAAAGGGGAAATAAAATGACGGTTTTAAATCTTCTTTTTAGAAGTCACATGGTTCAGAGTGTGGATTTTCTGTATGCTCCATCCAAAATGCCACCTTGTGGTTGGAGTATGTTAAGCAAGTGCTATGCCTGCAGTCAAAATTTTGCAACACCCATAAGTTTGACTATGTTCGAATTGAAATTCTAGATTAATACTGAATACTTGAAGAACTCTTGGCTGTCCAATCAAGTAATTATGAGTCAATAGTGATTTTTCTTTCTGCCATGGAAAAAAGAGCCCAGAGTAAGCATAATGTCAAAATAACATTATGCTTATGAACATTATGAACAAAGTAAGCATGTAATTAAAAAGATATTAGACAGTATTCTTTAACATCCACACCTTAATCATTTTTCCATCCCCAGATTTTGCTTCATTAACTGGCTCATTGAAACGACCGGGTTTGTCTCATCTAGTGGGCAGCATTCGTGGACTACAGAGTCCAGTATCATCAGCTTTAAATCCTGAGGGCATCTACGTTTAAGGATGGCAAATCCCTTCAGTAGCAGAAATTTTAAGATCTTCACCAAGGAAGATTTTGGCTGAATTTGATCGTTTGCTTCTTCAAGAACTAGAAGACAACAGATGCTGTACAAATTCCAGTATTAAGAGAGCTATTAAAAAGCTCTCATTTGTAAATACAAAACTGTATGTTTTTCCATATATAACATCTATTTCCCAAATAATAGTGCAATTAAAATGTGACCATAAGGTATATGCTGACATATATGAACTAATTTGATAAAATGTTCATATATGACCATAAATCAGATTTCTATACACCTTCCAAACATTTTGTCTATACTTGATCACCAATCCACCACAAAGAACTGGATATTATTTCAAAGACAACATTTTTATTTTTTATTTTCATATGTATAATATCAGTATATTATCTACTGAAATGGTTGTCATTTCAATAACTTGGGTAGATGAAGGAATAATTACTTAAGAAATATAAGTATATTTTTGTATTATTTCATTCATATTTTAGCCTCTAAAAAGATTTTGAATGCATGTGCAACGTTCAAGTTTCAAGTGGAGAGACATCAGTGTTAAGTATCATAATTTCAAACCTGTAATATTTAGCTTTTTGTATTGCATGCTATGGTTTGTTTATTGTCTTGTTTTGTAAAACATCTGTTTATCATTCTGTGTGAGTGTTTTACTATGTTGAGCCAAAGATGAACACATTTTGAATGTGCATTAAGGTATTGCATGACTGCAACAAAATATATTTGTATTGCTTGCTTTATTATATTTACCCCTTATTTTTTTATTGTTGAGAAATGTTCATAAACCAATTATGTTTCAATTATGGACAAATACATAAGTAATATTGCTTGGAAACTTTCACTCTAGCTACACAATGTCATTACCATATACAATGTAATGTATAGTATTGTGGTATATCATTTGGCCCCCCAAAAAAAAAATCACAGCTCTTTTGCTGTAACTAAACATGAGTAGTGTTATGATCACATCTAAAATGGGGCTGGCATGTTAACTCTTGTGAATTAGATATTGGTATTTCTAATGTTGTTTGCCAAACATTTGCTCTTATTCCTTTGTCTTTTCCCTAAGGCTACATTTTATTTCTGTAGATTGTAGAAATATGTTAACTTTTTTTGTTTCAGATTGTTTCTTACATTATGTGCAATTGATTAATGGTGTAGCTATTTATGTGAACTGTGTACCATTATTTAAAAAAAACAAAACAACATTCAATAGTTACTATATGTTTTACTCCATAGTGCCTGAACCAGTATTAAACCCAATATAGCCCATATGAGTTTTCCTTATTTTTCAACAAATCCTTTTCACACACAAAAAAGTGTAACAGTACATGCTTTCATGCAGGATATGTTTTATGTTAAAACAGATCGGCTCGACCAATGGTGTGTGTTTGGGGCGTGACTATCTGTTTGTACAGCCAATAGAAGACAGGGTGGGTGGGGACTATTTTTGCAAATCCATTTGGTGACAATAGTGGGCCCATTGTACAAAGGTGCCTGTATTTGTTCCTGGCAGGCAGCACATGCCATAACCCTGTGCCCCCATCCCTAATCCTAACCATAAGCCCAAGTAGTGTGGCAGGAACAATGCCAGGCACCTTTCTCCCATCACGCAATGGTGCTGAAATTACATAGACCAACAAAAACAACAAAGCGCAGACAAAACCAAATAATTTGTTAAGAAGAATTGGCACAACATTAACAAAAAAAAAGTAAGAAAAGCATTTTGTTTGTGTCCAATGGCTCTACTATACCTCAGGAATAGGCAGACATGTCCCTCAGATTGTGTAGTCCACCATCCCACAATGGTTTCACTATGGCCAGTGTGGGCTGCATTGAGCTCTGACCATTCAAAATGCCTCGTCTTCATCCAGACCTCCATTTTCAGTGCAGAAGCACAGACTTTTCTAGAGCCACATGCTTTTATAAGACATGTGCAGAGAGGGCTGTTTTCATGGCCAAATCTCGTCCTCATCTTGCCAGTCAGAATGGCAAACTCCTTCATGCAAGTCTGCTAAGAGAGGGATGGGTTAATATGAGAAATTTATTTGTAGCTATAATGCATAAAATTTTAAAAAAGATCTACCATGAGCTCTGATATTATTAAGCAATGATATATACATATGTGAAGCCACAAATCAATGTGATTTCAACCTCATTTTCAAAAATTCAAGTTTGAAATTCTCACTGAAGAACTACACTACCCATAATCCTGAAGAGAGCTCCATCAATCAGAGAATTCAAGAGCCACTTTTCCACTATTGGCCTAGGGCTATTGTAAGGATTACCTTGTCTTGTTTCACCGTTGCCCTTTGGTTATCACGTTTTGTCCCTTTTGTATTCCGTAGTTTTCACTTTTGTCCCTTGTTTAGCTCCACAGTCTCCCTGTTAGCGTTCGTGTTCTGTGTCATTGTTTTCACCTGCCCTCGTTAGTTGTCTTTGGTTTTAGTTTATCACCTTGTTATCTTGTTTGAGTTCTGTTTGTTCATTGGTTCTTGTCTCCCTATGTCCATGTATTTAAACACTGTCTGTTTGTTTCGTCGCTGTCAATCGTTGAATGTTGTTAGCCTGGTATGTGTTCCCTGTCTGTTTTCTCAGTCTTGTGTTTATTTCCCCATTGAGGGTTTTTCCTTTGTTCCCGTGTTTTCTGTGTACCTGCCTTGTTTGTTTCCTTAACTTTATGGACTGAGACAGCCCGCGGACGGGCCCTTAAATGTACAAAAGTATGCGATAAACAAAACTGCTGTGTGTACATTGGTACACATGCCACATATCTTTGGAAAGCTACATTTCTTGATTTTCTATTGATATAAACCATTTTAAGATACAATCACAACAGCAGGTACAATCTATATCTTTGTCAGACCACCAACATATAAACAACCAATAACAAAATTTAGGCAATTCACCTATGAAGCCTCATAGTATTCCACTGATCCATAACTTCCCGACAAAAACGGTGTTGTTTCATTGTCAAATGTCCAAACGATCAAATCAAGTAAAATGTTTAGTCCAAATCACATTATTACATCAATAAATATCCACAGACTCTTGTTGCATCATTTCAAAGCACCTGGCATCTGTGCCTAATCTTTCACATATAATCGGTACTAACTTCAGTTCAGATGTAAACATTTCCTATATCCGGTATCAAAATGGAAGCACGCACGCTGACCTTTCGATTGACACCTCATTTGACCCAATAGGAGCTTCCATGTCCTGTCCACAGCCTTCAATACCCAACCACCATCTGTGTCGAGTGTAAGGGCATACCCACTTTCCTTTGTTTACTGATCAAACCAATTACATCGAAGAGTGGAAATGACTGACGCATCGTATAGCCAATGAAATTCTGAAAACAATGATATGCGGCTTTAGTGGGACGATTAGAGCACGGTTCTGTAATGTGTGTGCGCAAAATTGCCTTGCCATTACGGAGTGTTTTGTGCGTCTGTGCGTAAAAGTATTGGAGAGCTGTTTTGGAACTGTTTACACATTTGGCGATTTAAATATGGTGAAACGGACGCGAAAAACAGGATTTTCACCCCAGGATGTGATATAAGAAGGCATTTACTGTGAAAATGATGAGTTTGGAGATGAAATTTCTGAAAACAATACGGATAATTCGGAGGCAGAGGAAATGTTTATGGAGAGATGAGACATTGCTCTGGACAAGTAAGTGTTTTCTTGTGTTTTATAACATATATTTCGCATAAATAAGCTTTAGTTTGAATAATGAATACACATTTTGTAATTACCCTTTGTCGTGTGTTTCCTCAGTGAGTGTTTGAACCGTTTGTGCGTGTGTGAGGTTTTAGTTCATTGTTTGTTTCAGCTCTATTGACATGCTATATAGATGTTTTGTATATTTACTGTAAATATGTATTTATATATATAAATGGACGCGAAATACATATATAAATAAATCAATAAATATAAGTTGAAAATAAGAATATATGTTGTGTTTGAGAGTCTATTTGTTACAATGCTGGGGAGGTGGGGGAGGGTAGGCCCATCTATTTGTTACAATGCTGAATTCATGGGGGAGGTGTAGGCCCATCTATTTGTTCCATAGTACATTGGCAAAGTATACAGTATTTACAGTAAATATACATACAATAATACATATTTACACAGTCGAAAAGAAAACGATATATATATATATATATATATATATATATATATATATATATAGAATACAGAAAAGATGGAAAAGTTGTGTCTAGCTTTGTAAATTACATTTATTTATTCTCACTGAATCAGATAGCGATTGGGAGCCGGATGCGGGCCACATAAAGTGGAGCAGCAGGACAGCACCTCATCAAGAGAGGAGGGCTTTCAGAGAGACCCTTGCTGAGGAGCTGGCAGAGTTGGGGTCTCACTCCACAGCCAGACCCGTATCTCCTGCTCCACGAAGAGCACATCACAGGCCGTTGCACATCACCAAATCTTGCACCGCTGGTCGGTCTGAAGTGCAGGCAGTGTCATGCAAAGACACCAGTGAAGTACTCTTCCTGTGATGTGCCTTTGTGCTTTGTACCCAAATGTGACTGCTACAATGACTGGCATGTTGCTAGAAACATGTACAATTTTATAATGGTTTGTAAATACTTTGTGTAAAAATTCATGTAAATAGTTTGTTGTGTATTTTTTATATAAACAAATTGTCCACCATAGCACTAGTTTTGACTCTTTTATATGCACAACATTTAGTTTCAAGAAGGGAAAAGGCACTCTAATGTGTTTATGCATCAGTTACTCTGTGTCAGCAAAACTAATAGTGGATCTGGATATGGCATATGATAGCTCTAAGTGTCATCTTTCATTAGAGCCCAAAATTATGACTGTACGTTGAAGCGTTCAATAGTAGTAGCCCTTTTGTCCTAGTTTACCAAAGGGTCCTTTTGGAGTATCCAAAAGGCACTTTTGTAAAACGCCTGGGTGTACCCTTAGAAAAACATGTGTAAAATATTCATTTTTTATGGTATTGTTATAACATTTGAACTTGGACTAGGTAAGGCTTCATGCTGTGATCCCATTGTGTTCTCAAGCTAATAGCTACAAGTTATAGTCATCTGCAGGCATCTGTATGCAAAAAAAAATTTCAGGCAGAAAAACAAACTTCTATTTCATTGTGTTCAAACTTCTATTACTCAAAATCAGTAGCACTTACAGTAATTCTGACTGCTGGGGAAAAAACTTCAGAGTGTCCCCTTTCAGATGTGAGCAACCATGCATGTACTCCAAACGGTTCAAGAACAGCTTTAAATTTACTTTGGGTATGCCTTGATTAGGCGTTTAGGCTAATTTTACAGGATTGGGAAGAGGTTAATAAAGCTGAACTGCACTTGGATCCGCATCTCCTCGTCTGCCTTCGCTGCTCACTCATAACAGCTATCAACTGGCCAGGACGTACCTCGATTCGCAATACCAAAAGCGATCTGCGTTCCCACCATCTAGCCAATAGCCCCACAGTGTTGCCCTAAAACCCACCCTTAATACACCACCCTGGTGCCAATGTCACACACCTCACCCATTTCACAAGCAAACAGGAAGCTCAAGCTGAGGTATCATGTTATCTAGAATATCAAGTTTATATTGAATGTAAACATTAGCTAGCTAGCAAGATAAATTAGTGATAACTCACCGACTGTAACAGGTCTCTCCACTAACAGAGGGATGATGTCCCAGCACACCATCTACGAAAGTTCACCGAACCATGGAAAGTCATTTCTTTGGGCATCACTTTGTCCATTGTGCATTTGAATGGATTTGTACTGTGCCCGCATTTTTTCCCCCCGAACCTGTACCGTTGTGTGCTTGATACATATCTTGACAAGTTCTGCAAGCCTCCACCTTTGACATTGAACCCACCTCAATCCCCGGTTGGCCTTGTTTGGCCCAAGGGTAATCAGTTGGCCCTGAGAAAGCCCTGAAGCCCCGGAGTTGATAATGGAAATGCAGCTAGTGTTACCAAGGAGTTTATACTTAATATAAGTCTTAATATAAGCTTTATATTGTAACATTCCCTCATGAAACATGTAAATCACACTGTCTTGTACCTGTCTTTATCTTTGTTTCATATACTTTTTGTTTCTTTCAAATCAAATTTTGTTGTGTGATTAGAGATGGTGGTTTTGGTTTTCTTTATTAAAAGGATTATGGCTAAAGGCCCATTCACACCAAAAACAATAACTATAATGACAACTATATCAGCATCCACACCAATGGACGATAACATTCTGTTTATTGTAAGCACGCTGCAGATACGTTCAGTTTAGTAGGACGTGATATTGGAATATTTTTTCTGTGTTCTCATTGCATTTAAATGGCTTTAACCAGCAGATATCCTCAGTGTGCAGAGTTCCGAGTGCTTCTGAATCATTTTGTGAAGCAATTGGTTCAGTTGATTCAAAGTTTGGAAAAGCCTCGCTTCTTCCATCTATAGTGGGGCTTGCAATCTTCACTGTATTTACAAGTACAAATAAAGTAACACATTTTGTTAGGGTTGTCATTTTCACCACATTTCAAAGGAGGCAAGACATTGTCGACATTAGCAATGTATACCTGAGGTCATTTTAAACTACCAGCTAGTGTTAGCTTTTCATTACCTTATCTCCATTAATACTTTTCACCATTCATTCTGAGAGGAAACCCAATTGTCTGCCATTTTAAATGCTCAAGCCCTTTAAAGCTGGATGGATTTTGGCTGTCAATGTTTTTATCATTCATCAGCTGGGAAAAAAATTCACTCTGAAAGTGTTCCCAACTATAACGTTCCTCTAGACAGAGAACGGTTTTTAAAACTGTATGGTTAAAATGATTGTCATTGGTGTGACCGGGCCTTTAGACCTTTTATAAAAAAAATTAAATGCCTATGGAGGATATGAACATGAAAAATACTTTCAGAATGTTTATAGAGTTATCGGTCATAGTTATATCGGTCACTCTGTTGAAATGAGAAAAATGACCAATTACTATCTAGAGTTCTATAATTTGCAGATCCTTCATAATAATAATAATAAAACATAAATAAATATAAACATTCGCACAAAATCGAATTCACGAATTACCTTTGCAGCTTTGATTGTCTGTATTTGGGTTTCACTGAATCCAAAATCTGTAAGTCTATCAAGTGAATCCTCTTAGAACACAATGACATCACCTGAGAAAATGACCTTTAGCTGATCATGTACATGTTGATACATTGTCAAAGTTTTTCTAGCAAGTCAGTACACTCTCGGCCATCTTTGGAATGCTCTCGGGAGGCTATTTCATCCATGACAGTGCAGCTCCTACCTACTTAAAAGGGGAAACACTGAAATCTCATAAACGGTTGGTCAAGATTATGATCAAAGAACATATTTGAAATCAGCAATAAAATCTGACAACACTGGAATCAGATGGCACTAAAAATACAGATTTTTCCCGGCTTGCATAGCTAATGCGCATGCGCTTACTGGAGTTCATTGACCTTGTTTATGTCTGTATCTTAAAAGTGATTGGCTTTTTTTTACCTGTAAGGCGGGATTTTCTTTCTACATCCATTGACCATTGGGCTCTCCAATTTCTCCCATCCATTTTAACAGAAGTGCTAAACAGTCTCTGACATTGTTCATAGTAGTCTAAGAGTAGTTTGTATTTGTATTGATATCATAGTAACCATAGATTTATATATACATTTTGTCACAACTTGATTTCATTTCCTTCTATCCATTTAAAATGGTAAAATCGAAGATTACTTGTGAAACTGGGCAGGTGATTTCAGTTTCCCAGCATGCTTTTTATGGGACTCGACAGGGGGAGTAAACGTTAAAATTAAGTGTTATTTTAAGTGTTTTTGTGCTAGATGAATATAAAGGGATACTTGTTAGTGCTTAATGTTTTGTTGAAATTTCAAAGTGTTTCTGTTATGTTGGCGTTTTGAGGGTTTACATTATGGTGAGGAGTGGAGCTTGAGCTAACGATGAAGACGGAGATGTAGCACAAGAATTGATTGCTCGCTTCGTTAAGTAAATGCTGTGCTAACTTTAGCATAGTTATTGAACCACACTAGCATTCACTTTCATTAGTTAGTACATAAGAAAATAAAAAAGGTTTTATTTGAGTTACATTGGCATGCCTCATTTTGTTGGGTTTACCCATATGTTCTTTCTACACAATGTGTTTGTGTTGAGAATACATAGTAATAATAAAATAAGAAAACTCATTTCAAACATGTGGCACAGCTGTCCAGTTGAATCAGTTTCAGCCAAAGAGATATTTATTTTTAGTGTTAACTCAAATCTTCGAAATACCATAGTTACAGTTAGTGTTACTTTTGTAAAACAATGGTAGCCTTTTATTTTAAGGTTTCATCAAGGGTTTAAACAAGCAAAAGACAGAGACATGGATATATACTGTAGATAGATGTCTTTAAATACATTGACAGGCTAATATTAATATTTACACAGTAATGCACCCAGACTGGTTTCTATTCTAATTTACTGTCATATTTGCGTTCAATGGGCATCCCAGCTAGCATTTCCAGAGCTAGAAGGAAGCTGCATGTTCATTCCTTTCTTGCATTTGAATATAATTTGTAGCTCTTATATACAGATCTTATAGATATATTTTCGTATGTTATCTTTGACTATCTGTCATTCTTCCTCCACTCCAGTTATATTTCATGTACCATAGGTGTGCATGAGTCCCATAAGAGCGTATAATGTTTTGTGTATTATTGAGGTGTGGCATGTGGTGTTACATTATTTCCATACTGAAAGAACACTTTTAGAAGAGCGGTCTAAGTTCACAAGTGTTTTGGGATTCCAGTGAAGTAAAATGACTTAACTGGACACAACTGGACAAGAAAACCCAAGAGAAGAGTTGAAACTGTGTGTGAAGGCTGACCTACTGCATAAGGCAAGTTCAGCTATGCACTTTTGTTTATTTCTCTAGAAATGTTCTGCTGGGTCCAATGTTCGACATAAGGTTGGCATGCTACATGTTCAGAAATCTAAGAATATTCCAGCTCACTTTAGATGTGAAACTCAATTGCATATAGTGTGAGTGTTTGTATTGTACAAACATTGAATTGCATTCTGCAAAATCCATACCATCGTCAAAGTTACTTTTTTAAAATGGCAATATGTCAACAGGAACAGGTCTTGTAACTGATAGCAAGATCTACACAACCTTCTTTTATTGTTGTTTTATTGACCGCCGCTTAAAATCAATGGACTATATATATATATATATATATATATATATATATATATATATATAATCAATTGTGGACATTTTGAGTTATATAAATGTGTTTCAGTAAATGGCATGAGACAAATGGATAGAGATGTGTACAACAGATGACTGAACTGACAATACAGCTCTCTCTTGATCCAGTGATTATAGCCCTAATATTTGTTACTCTTAATAAACAAATGGCACATTATAATGGTTATTTCCTGAGCTGAAGCAGCTTAGAGGGCAGTAACTTCCTCTCTCTTTGGCTGGTATGCAGTGGATCCCTCATTCACATGGATAAGGAATGTGGTCATACTATTCAGAAAATGAATCATCCTAATGTTTTCATCCTTCAACCAAGGAGTCAAGATCCGAACTGAACTAATTCTACAACAGTGAGTGGCACCGTAAGGCTCCATTTTTTTTAAATGTTGTGCTTAATGTGAGTTTGTAAAGAGGCCCCCAAAAGTGGCATTTATTGAAAGTAAAGCAGTAGTTGTACTCTTAAAGGAGTATTTAGGCATTTTTTGGATGTCAGACTTTGTGGAACACATTCATACAGTAGTTAATGTGATGAATTACACCTGTGGTTACTCTGGTAGCACACTTGTGAGAACTTAGTTCTGAGTTCTGAGAAAAGCTCTTAACATCTGTTTGCAATTGCCTATTGGTTTGATATGATGACATTTAGACATTTTTAAGTGTGATTTAAGTATCCAAAAGTGTCCAAAGTTTGTAGATGTTTTATTTTAGTTGCATTATACCATTGAATATGTTTTATTATTTAGTTTTCATTTTTTCAAACGGATTGTTCAAAATGATTCCTCAAGAATATCCTCTTTTGAGATATACATGAACTAAGCTGCGTCTTTAAACTGTGCTTTGACTACTTCATTCACCTGACATTGGTATTGCAAAAGTTTTGCTTGAGAAAATGTTGAATTTTCACGCCTCATGTTTTCTTTGCATCCCATTGTTCCATATTTATAGCAATGTTTCACTGGGAAATAATGTTATCTGTACACTATCTGTTAAGCACGCCCAGTTTTAATGGACTGCAAAGGGCTGTCAACACTCCTTGGTTGTTTAACTTTCATAATGTCGAAATATCCTCTTTTTGTCATGCCAACAAGTGTTTGTGGTCCTGTGTACAGTGAAAATCTAAATCAATCTATCTTCAGTTTTAAAAATGATTTGAACTATTTTATGAAGAAAAAGTTGAGATTACTTAAAACAATCAATATAGTCAACTTTAAACAGTGAGCACATTGAATGTCAAGTTTGGTGGTGAAGGTACACTGTAAACCCTGAAGTTGTCGTTACTGGAAATATCAACTTAATTTAGTGTTACTTGAAATGTCAAGTTTTGGGCTCATAACTTTAAATTCACTGAACTTATTCATCTAAAAAAATTATCCACTGATTTAAGATTTTAAGGATTAATAACTCAAACTTTTGAGTGCTAAATTGAGGCTATGGGATTACCCATAATTCTTTGTGTTTATTAATTATTTAATTATGTTTCTTTGGTCAAAGGTAATTTATGGGGACAGTTACACAGTTGTAATTAAGAGGTTTTAGCACTTTTTTAGTATTATTTATGTTGTTTTGTTGCAAATAGTTGTTTTGTGTGATGTCACTATTAGTAGTGTCCCATTTTGTCAAGTTGGACCCTGTTGACTGATTCTCTGTACATGTGCAGGTAAAGTGCATGTAAGGTATAAATTCATTTCTTTGGAGAATTAAGTTTATTTAATGACTGAAATAGAATTAATTATGATCTTTATTTGTTCTGTGCTATTGTTTGATCTAAAATTAAATAGTAAAAAAAATGTAAATGATTAACAACAGTAGAAGCAACACTATTTAAATAGCAAATTGGAGTTAAGTCTTCTTGCATCTAGTTAAATTAACTTAAATAGTTAAGTTCATTCTATATAAACAGCAAGTTAATTGAACTTAATTACATACGTTTTGAAGATGCCATTACTCAATTCAATTGAGGGAATGAGATTACTCAATCAAATGAGTAGTCAATTTTTCAATGTTTAGTGTAGAACTTACAGGCTTTTGAGCATGCTCTGTTTGATCACTGATGCTCACTCCTGATGTGTATTTAAGATATGTATATTCCATGCATTATTTCTGTGGAAACATTGTGAACAGTGAAACGGAAGCATACATTTTACTGATTTAAGTCTAGAAAGCCAGGCCTCCCATGGACATGGAAAATCAGAAAATGTCAGGGAATTTAAAAACTGTGATTTCAACTCATAACTTTAAGGATGTTATCTAAGAGTGGTGGTGGCGTAGTGGGCTAAAGCACATACTGGTAATCAGAAGGTCGCTGGTTCGATCCCCACAGCCACCACCATTGTGTCCTTGAGCATGGCATTTAACTCCAGGTTGCTCTGGGGGCAGATTGTCCCTGTAATAAGTGCACGTAAGTCGCTTTGGATAAAAGTGTTTGCCAAATGCATAAATGCATGAATGTAAATGTATCCAGCAGTCATAAACATTTGGTAAAGTCATGGAAAGCCTTAAAAATGCATGGGTCAGAATCTGTGGAACCATGTAAGGCTAAGCACTAGGGACTTTATATTGTTGCATCTGCTGCTGAGCATGCCCAGTGGAGAAACATTGCGGGTGAAAATGGCAACATATATTTTCCTTTTATTAATTTTACCTGATAATGCTTCAGCGTGAGAGCGTCTCTCCACTCAGTCAATGACGGCAGTGACAGCGGTTGTCATGGGCAGGGCATGGTAGAATTCAAGTTATAATGCACCAGTTACAACAAAGAATCCCCAGTTTCAAAAGACAGCATGGGATACTGTAAAAAGGAAGCTAAGGTAGAGCTATAAGCATATACCGAGGGTACACGCAAATACTGATCCTTAGAAGTCTTTACAGACAAACAGCCCTGGGAAAAAAATAAGCATATGGCGTATACGTGCATATGTCCCGACTACACCACTGAATTTATTGAATAATCTTAGTTGTGTTTGTCTCAATGCTCAGTCTGACTGAAAGCAGATAAAGTCATCATAAAAGTAATCCATACAACTCCAGTGGTTTAATCCATGTCTTCTAAAGCAATCCAGTTGGATTTAGGTGAGAACAGAACAAAATATTACCCCATTTTCACTGGGCATCTTGTCATTGCAGTCTCTAGGCACGATCATTATTTCAAGCTCGATTACACTTCCTAGTGCTTGCTGCATGCACAGAGCGCTAGATGGCGCTATGAGAAGTTTAATCGACCTTGAAATCACAATCGTCACGGAGACTGCTGTCATGATGTACAGTAATAAAGGAGTTACATTTTGGTCTGTTCTCACCCAAAACCAACTTGATTGCTTCAGAAGACATGGATTAAACCACTGGAGTCGCATGGACTTTATGCTGCCTTTATCTGATTTTTGGAGCTTCAAATGCCTGATTGGCAGTCACTTGCATTGAATAAACCTACAGAGCTGAAATATTCTTTCCTAAATCTTTGTTTGTGTTCAGCAGAAGAAAGAAAGTCATACACATCTGGGAAGGCATGAGGGTGAGTAAATGATGAGAATTTTCATTCTGGACATAACAGCTGGAAACCCTGGAATCCATTTTACACTGTAAAACCATTAAATCCCTTTTTTATCCCACTAAAATCATGTTAACCCTTAAACGCATACCTGATCAGGTCTTTAGTGACCCGGGATGACATTCCACCCCCTGTACCTCATCCATATTTTGGAGTTGTGCCCACGCCTCTTTAGTATTCCTCAATCTTTCTCTTATAAATAGTGTAACACACACACATACACACAAAGATGAAATTGCAAAAAAAAAAAAAATAAAAATAAAAAAATAGAAGAAGAAGTGTAATGCACCAAAAGTGTATTGGGTCATTAGAGATCCTAGATATGTAACAGTGTCGTTTTATTTTTTTGCACTTCTGAAAATTATATTTTTATTATTATTTCATATCTATGTAAGTTTACTATCATATGATATATTTCTTTGTTTATTACAAGAAATACTATTTTCATACAAATACATACTATATCACATTGATTTTCTGTGCAACAATTATGAACTAGATAGGTACATTTCCTGAAGAAAATGTGAGTGGTGCTTGCCGTGGCAAAACTCGTCAAATAGCCTGCTTGAAAAGAACAGAAATTGTGGTCATAAATAAATCAACCCAGAAGTCTGTATAATGTTCTGGTGCAGAAATATGTGATTTGTTAGTAGGTTGCTAGGGTAACCCCATGTGGTTGCTAGGCAGTTACCATAGTGATACTAATCAAGTGTCCTTGCCATCCTGATTGAAATAAGTCAAACCCGGAAGTCTGTATGTTTTTGTGATGCAGAGATATGTGATTTGTTACTCGGTTGCTAGGGTAAGCCCATCTGGTTGCTAGGCAGTTACCATAGTGATACTAATGAAGTCTCCTTTCCATCCTGATTGAAATAAGTCAACCCGGAAGTCTCTACGTTTTTCTGATGCAGAGATATGTGATTTGTTACTCGGTTGCTAGGGTAACCCCATCTGGTTGCTAGGCAGTTACCATAGTGATACTAATCAAGTGTCCTTGCCATCCTGATTGAAATAAATCAACCCAGAAGTCTCTCTGATTTTCTGGTGCAGAGATATAGTTACTGCTAAACGGTTGCTAGGGTACTCTGTTTAGTTGCTAGGGAGTGGCTTGGCAGCTGCCAATCATGAATCTCCAAAGGCTGCTTGTCAGTATGAATGATATAAACCAACTCCCATGCCTCTGTGACATTCAGAATGGAAGATATCCCTCTATGGATTTTGGTTGTTAAGGTGCTCGACAATGGTTGCTAGGGAGGGGCTAGGAAGTGTTGATTTGATGCATGATTGGCTGTTTGCTGTCCCGAGTAAAACGAGACCACCCTTGTGTTTCTATGACACTTCTATCCGGAGATATCCCTTTGATCTGTTTCAATAGAAGTCTATGGGACTTGTTGCTAAGGTGCTCTTAATGGTTGCTAGGGCGTGGCTTGATAGCTTCACAATGATCCTGAGAGACTGATTGGTCGTCTGAGTAAAATGAGCCCACCCCTCGTCTCTATGACACTGTGATCCAGAGCTATGTTCAATACAAATCCCTATGCCTTTTCATTTCAGGGGCCGTCCTACACCATTATAAGTCAATTGGGGCATTTTTGGGCAGCTCCTGCCCCCCAGGGGTGCAGCTTTTACCCCATATTGAGGTATGCTCTTACAGAGCCTGCCAGCCTCTTCAAATGTGGCAAATCACACGTTTCTACGAAATCCTCGCTTGGAGCTGTGACGCGTCAAAGTTTGTCTCAATGTTAAGTCTATGGGATTTTTCGGCTGCTTTTTTGCCCCTGGGGCAAATACCGTACCCCGATCGCTTATAAAAGTCATAGCACACGTGTCCTCAATAGGCCGTTCGATTTGACACCTCATTCGTGGGTCTACGCCAAACGGTGCGGGACGAGTTAGGTGCCGAAGTTTTGTTAAGAGATATAAAAAATAAGAAAATAAAAATAACTAGATAGGTACATTTCCTGAAGAAAATGTGAGTGGTGCTTGCCGTGGCAAAACTCGTCAAACAGCATGTTGTAACTTGAAAAGAAAAAAATTATGGTCATAAATAAATCAGCCCAGAAGTCTGTACGATTTTCTGGTGCAGAAATATGTGATTTTTTACTCGGTTGCTAGGGTAAGCCCATGTGGTTGCTATGCAGTTACCAAGGTAATACAATACATGGCTCCTTTCCATCCTGAGTGAAATAAGTCAACCCGGAAGTCTGTAGTGTTTTCTGGTGCAGAGATATGTGATTTGTTACTCGGTTGCTAGGGTAACCCCATCTGGTTGCTAGGCAGTTACCATATTGATACTAATGAAGTGTCCTTGCCATCCTGGTTGAAATAAATCAACCCGGAAGTCTGTACTCTTTTCTGGTGCCGAGATATGTGATTTGTTTCTCGGTTGCTAGGGTAACCCCATCTGGTTGCTAGGCAGTTACCATAGTGATAGTAATCAAGTGTCCTTGCGATCCTGAGTGAAATAAATCAACCCGGAAGTCTGTACTCTTTTCTGGTGCCGAGATATGTGATTTGTTTCTCGGTTGCTAGGGTAACCCCATCTGGTTGCTAGGCAGTTACCATAGTGATAGTAATCAAGTGTCCTTGCGATCCTGAGTGAAATAAATCAACCCGGAAGTCAGTACTATTTTCTGGTGCAGAGATATGTGATTTGTTACTCGGTTGCTAGGGTAACCCCATCTGGTTGCTAGGCAGTTACCATAGTGATAGTAATCAAGTGTCCTTGCCATCCTGATTGAAATAAGTCAACCCAGAAGTATCTACGTTTTTCTGATGCAGAGATATGTGATTTGTTACTCGGTTGCTAGGGTAACCCCATGTGGTTGCTAGGCAGTTACCATATTGATACTAATGAAGTGTCCTTGCCATCCTGGTTGAAATAAATCAACCTGGAAGTCTGTACTCTTTTCTGGTGCCGAGATATGTGATTTGTTTCTCGGTTGCTAGGGTAACCCCATCTGGTTGCTAGGCAGTTACCATAGTGATAGTAATGAAGTGTCCTTGCCATCCTGAGTGAAATAAATCAACCCGGAAGTCAGTACTATTTTCTGGTGCAGAGATATGTGATTTGTTACTCGGTTGCTAGGGTAACCCCATCTGGTTGCTAGGCAGTAATCATAGTGATACTAATCAAGTGTCCTTGCCATCCTGATTGAAATAAGTCAACCCGGAAGTCTCTACGTTTTTCTGATGCAGAGATATGTGATTTGTTACTCGGTTGCTAGGGTAAGCTCATGTGGTTGCTAGGCAGTTACCATAGTGATACTAATGAAGTGTCCTTGCCATCCTGATTGAAATAAGTCAACCCGGAAGTCTCTACGTTTTTCTGATGCAGAGATATGTGATTTGTTACTCGGTTGCTAGGGTAACCCCATCTGGTTGCTAGGCAGTTAACATAGTGATACTTATCAAGTGTCCTTGCCATCCTGATTGAAATAAGTCAACCCGGAAGTCTCTATGTTTTTGTGATGCAGAGATATGTGATTTGTTACTCGGTTGCTAGGGTAAGCCCATCTGGTTGCTAGGCAGTTACCATAGTGATACTAATGAAGTGTCCTTGCCATCCTGATTGAAATAAGTCAACCCGGAAGTCTCTACGTTTTTCTGATGCAGAGATATGTGATTTGTTACTCGGTTGCTAGGGTAACCCCATCTGGTTGCTAGGCAGTTAACATAGTGATACTTATCAAGTCTCCTTGCCATCCTGATTGAAATAAATCAACCCAGAAGTCTCTCTGATTTTCTGGTGCAGAGATATAGTTACTGCTAAACGGTTGCTAGGGTACTCTGTGTAGTTGCTAGGGAGTGGCTTGGCAGCTGCCAATCATGAATCTCCAAAGGCTGCTTGTCAGTATGAATGATATAAACCAACTCCCATGCCTCTGTGACATTCAGAATGGAAGATATCCCTCTATGGATTTTGGTTGTTAAGGTGCTCGACAATGGTTGCTAGGGAGGGGCTAGGAAGTGTTGAAGTGATGCATGATTGGCTGTTTGCTGTCCCGAGTCAAACGAGACCACCCTTGTGTTTCTATGACACTTCTATCCGGAGATATCCCTTTGATCTTTTTCAATAGAAGTCTATGGGACTTGTTGCTAAGGTGCTCTTAATGGTTGCTAGGGCGTGGCTTGATAGCTTCACAATGATCCAGAGAGACTGATTGGTTGTCTGAGTAAAATGAGCCCACCCCCTCGTCTCTATGACACTGTGATCCAGAGCTATGTTCAATACAAATCCCTATGCCTTTTCATTTCATGGGCCGTCCTACACCATTATAAGTCAATTGGGGCATTTTTGGGCAGCTCCTGCCCCCAGGGGTGCAACTTTTACCCCATATTGAGGTATGCTCTTACAGAGCCTGCCAGCCTCTTCAAATGTGGCAAATCACACGTTTCTACGAAATCCTCGCTTGGAGCTGTGACGCGTCAAAGTTTGTCTCAATGTTAAGTCTATGGGATTTTTCGGCCGCTTTTTTGCCCCTGGGGCAAATACCGTACCCCCGATCGCTTATAAAAGTCATAGCACATGTGTCCTCAATAGGCCGTTCGATTTGACACCTCATTCGTGGGTCTACGCCAAACGGTGCGGGACGAGTTAGGTGCCGAAGTTTTGTTAAGAGATATAAAAATAAAAATAAAAATAAAAATAAAAAGTATAACTAGATAGGTACATTTCCTGAAGAAAATGTGAGTGGTGCTTGCCGTGGCAAAACTCGTCAAATAGCATGCTTGAAAAGAACAAAAATTATGGTCATAAATAAATCAACCCAGAAGTCTCTACGTTTTTCTGATGCAGAGATATGTGATTTGTTACTCGGTTGCTAGGGTAAACCCATCTGGTTGCTAGGCAGTTACCATAGTGATAGTAATGAAGTCTCCTTGCCATCCTTATTGAAATAAGTCAACCCGGAAGTCTGTACTATTTTCTGGTGCAGAGATATGTGATTTGTTACTCGGTTGCTAGGGTAACCCCATCTGGTTGCTAGGCAGTTTCCATAGTGATAGTAATCAAGTTTCCTTGCCATCCTGAGTGAAATAAATCAACCCAGAAGTCTGTACTATTTTCTGGTGTAGAGATATGTGATTTGTTACTCGGTTGCTAGGGTACTATGTGTAGTTGCTAGGGAGTGGCTTGGCAGCTGCCAATCATGAAATTCCAAAGGCTGCTTGTCAGTATGAATGACATAAATCAACTCCCATGCCTCTGTGACATTCAGAATGGAAGATATCCCTCTATGGATTTTGGTTGCTAAGGTGCTCGACAATAGTTGCTAGGGAGGGGCTAGGAAGTGTTGAGGTGATTCATGATTGGCTGTTTGCTGCCCCGAGTCAAACGAGACCACCCTTGTGTTGGTATGACACTTCTAGCCGGAGATATCCCTTTGATCTCTTTCATTAGAAGTCTATGGGACTTGTTGCTAAGGTCCTCTAAATGGTTGCTAGGGCGTGGCTTGATAGCTTTGCAATGATCCTGAGAGACTGATTGGTCGTCTTAGTAAAATGAGGCAGGCCCCTTGTCTCTATGACACTGTGATCCAGAGCTATGTTTAATAAAAAATCCCTATTTCATGGGCCGTCCTACACCATTGTAAGTCAATGGGGGCAACTTTGGGCAGCTCCTGCCCCCCAGGGGTGCAACTTTTACCCCATATTGAGGTATGCTCTTACAGAGCCTGCCAGCCTCTTCAAATGTGGCAAATCACACGTTTCTGCGAAATCCTCGCTCGGAGCTGTGACGCGTCAAAGTTTGTCTCAATGTTAAGTCAATGGGATTTTTCGGCCGCTTTTTTGCCCCTGGGGCAAATACCGTACCCCCGATCGCTTATAAAAGTCATAGCACACGTGTCCTCAATAGGCCGTTCGATTTGACACCTCATTCGTGGGTCTACGCCAAACGGTGCGGGACGAGTTAGGTGCCGAAGTTTTGTTAAGAGATATAAAAATAAAAATAAAAATAAAAACTAGATAGGTACATTTCCTGAAGAAAATGTGAGTGGTGCTTGCCGTGGCAAAACTCGTCAAATAGCCTGCTTGAAAAGAACAGAAATTGTGGTCATAAATAAATCAACCCAGAAGTCTGTATAATTTTCTGGTGCAGAAATATGTGATTTGTTACTAGGTTGCTAGGGTAAGCCCATGTGGTTGCTATGCAGTTAGCAAGGTAATACAATACATGGCTCCTTTCCATCCTGAGTGAAATAAGTCAACCCAAAAATCTGTACTGTTTTCTGGTGCAGAGATATGTGATTTGTTACTCGGTTGCTAGGGTAACCCCATGTGGTTGCTAGGCAGTTACCATAGTGATACTTATCAAGTGTCCTTGCTATCCAGAGTAAAATCAGTCAACCAGGAAGTCTCTATGATGTTGTGATCCAGAGATATGTGATTTGTTATTTGGTTGCTAGGGTAACCCCTCCTTGTTGCTAGGCAGTTACCATAGTGATACTTATGAAGTCTCCTTGCCATCCTGAGTGAAATAAACCAACCCAGAAGTCTCTACGTTTTTCTGATGCAGAGATATGTGATTTGTTACTCGGTTGCTAGGGTAAGCCCATCTGGTTGCTAGGCAGTTACCATAGTGATACTAATCAAGTGTCCTTGCCATCCTGATTGAAATAAGTCAACCCGGAAGTCTCTACGTTTTTCTGATGCAGAGATATGTGATTTGTTACTCGGTTGCTAGGGTAACCCCATCTGGTTGCTAGGCAGTTACCACAGTGATACTAATCAAGTGTCCTTGCCATCCTGATTGAAATAAGTCAACCCGGAAGTCTCTATGTTTTTCTGATGCAGAGATATGTGATTTGTTACTCGGTTGCTAGGGTAACCCCATCTGGTTGCTAGGCAGTTACCATAGTGATACTAATCAAGTGTCCTTGCCATCCTGATTGAAATAAGTCAACCCGGAAGTCTCTACGTTTTTCTGATGCAGAGATATGTGATTTGTTACTCGGTTGCTAGGGTAACCCCATCTGGTTGCTAGGCAGTTACCATAGTGATACTAATCAAGTCTCCTTGCCATCCTGATTGAAATAAGTCAACCCGGAAGTCTCTACGTTTTTCTGATGCAGAGATATGTGATTTGTTACTCGGTTGCTAGGGTAACCCCATCTGGTTGCTAGGCAGTTACCATAGTGATACTAATCAAGTCTCCTTGCCATCCTGATTGAAATAAATCAACCCGGAAGTCTGTACTCTTTTCTGGTGCCGAGATATGTGATTTGTTTCTCGGTTGCTAGGGTAACCCCATCTGGTTGCTAGGCAGTTACCATAGTGATAGTAATCAAGTGTCCTTGCCATCCTGATTGAAATAAATCAACCCGGAAGTCTGTACTCTTTTCTGGTGCCGAGATATGTGATTTGTTTCTCGGTTGCTAGGGTAACCCCATCTGGTTGCTAGGCAGTTAACATAGTGATACTTATCAAGTGTCCTTGCCATCCTGATTGAAATAAGTCAACCCGGAAGTCTCTATGTTTTTGTGATGCAGAGATATGTGATTTGTTACTCGGTTGCTAGGGTAAGCCCATCTGGTTGCTAGGCAGATACCATAGTGATACTAATCAAGTGTCCTTGCCATCCTGATTGAAATAAGTCAACCCGGAAGTCTCTACGTTTTTCTGATGCAGAGATATGTGATTTGTTACTCGGTTGCTAGGGTAAGCTCATCTGGTTGCTAGGCAGTTACCATAGTGATACTAATGAAGTGTCCTTGCCATCCTGATTGAAATAAGTCAACCCGGAAGTCTCTATGTTTTTGTGATGCAGAGATATGTGATTTGTTACTCGGTTGCTAGGGTAAGCCCATCTGGTTGCTAGGCAGTTACCATAGTGATACTAATGAAGTGTCCTTTCCATCCTGATTGAAATAAGTCAACCCGGAAGTCTCTACGTTTTTCTGATGCAGAGATATGTGATTTGTTACTCGGTTGCTAGGGTAACCCCATCTGGTTGCTAGGCAGTTACCATAGTGATACTAATCAAGTCTCCTTGCCATCCTGATTGAAATAAATCAACCCAGAAGTCTCTCTGATTTTGTGGTGCAGAGATATAGTTACTGCTAAACGGTTGCTAGGGTACTCTGTTTAGTTGCTAGGGAGTGGCTTGGCAGCTGCCAATCATGAATCTCCAAAGGCTGCTTGTCAGTATGAATGATATAAACCAACTCCCATGCCTCTGTGACATTCAGAATGGAAGATATCCCTCTATGGATTTTGGTTGTTAAGGTGCTCGACAATGGTTGCTAGGGAGGGGCTAGGAAGTGTTGATTTGATGCATGATTGGCTGTTTGCTGTCCCGAGTCAAACGAGACCACCCTTGTGTTTCTATGACACTTCTATCCGGAGATATCCCTTTGATCTGTTTCAATAGAAGTCTATGGGACTTGTTGCTAAGGTGCTCTTAATGGTTGCTAGGGCGTGGCTTGATAGCTTCACAATGATCCTGAGAGACTGATTGGTCGTCTGAGTAAAATGAGCCCACCCCCTGGTCTCTATGACACTGTGATCCAGAGCTATGTTCAATACAAATCCCTATGCCTTTTCATTTCATGGGCCGTCCTACACCATTATAAGTCAATTGGGGCATTTTTGGGCAGCTCCTGCCCCCCAGGGGTGCAACTTTTACCCCATATTGAGGTATGCTCTTACAGAGCCTGCCAGCCTCTTCAAATGTGGCAAATCACACGTTTCTGCGAAATCCTCGCTCGGAGCTGTGACGCGTCAAAGTTTGTCACAATGTTAAGTCTATGGGATTTTTCGGCCGCTTTTTTGCCCCTGGGGCAAATACCGTACCCCCGATCGCTTATAAAAGTCATAGCACACGTGTCCTCAATAGGCCGTTCGATTTGACACCTCATTTGTGGGTCTACGCCAAACGGTGCGGGACGAGTTAGGTGCCGAAGTTTTGTACGGAGATAGAATAATAATAAAAAGAAGAAAAATAAAAATAAGTATGTGAGATTACAATAGTGATGCTTTGCAAGCACCACTAAAAGAAGAAAAATAAAAATAAGTATGTGAGATTACAATAGTGATGCTTTGCAAGCACCACTAATAAAAATAAAAATAAAAAGTATAATAATAAGTATGTGAGATTACAATAGTGATGCTTTGCAAGCACCACTAATAATAAGTATGTGAGATTACAATAGTGATGCTTTGCAAGCACCACTAATAAGTATGTGAGATTACAATAGTGATGCTTTGCAAGCACCACTAATTATCTGTAACCCATGTGCATGTACGCTTACATATTACACATGCTGTTTCTTACTCAAGGTGGTGCTGTTGTTTCAGTGATTGACTTGATTTACAATTAACATGGTTTTAAAATTGGATGAAGAAACTACATGGAAGTAAACTATAGCAAGTACAACAGTATGATATGACTATTGTCATTTGGGTGGACTACTGAAATGATATCAGGCATGAAACTATTTAGACTCAAGTGCTTGAGAAAATACTTATGTTTAGCTTATGTTTATTTGTAGCTTTTGTGTATTTGATATGTTTATGTATAGCTCAATATGTGTTTGAGAGCTAGTTGCATCTCATGATATTTCGATGTTGAATTAATGAATCCTGTAGATTTGTCCTGATTTGTTGCATCATCTCTTAAATATATGAAAAATAAAACATTAAAATATTTCAAAATATCTTATTCTATTATATTCTAATTGTCATGAACATATAAAAAAAATGTAACACTATCTGGGCATGTTGTAGGTCAATTTGTGATAACAATACGTGCTGGGTCTCTAAAGACCTGAATATTTAGGAGTGTTTGTTGAAATTCCTCTGCATTTAAAGGGATACTTCACCCCAAAAAAATTTAATTCTCTCATCATTTACTCACCCTCATGGCATCCCGGATTACTTTCTTTCTTTAGCAGAACACAAATTATGATTTTTAGAAGAATATCTCAGCTCTTTTGGTCCATACTATGGAAGCGAATGGGTGCCAAAATTTTGAAGCTCCAAATATAACATAGGTCAGCATAAAAGTAATCCATATGACACCAGTAGTTTGATCAATGTCTTTAGAAGTGATTTGATAGGTGTGGATGAGAAGCAGATCAATATTAGTCAATATTTACTTTAAGGGCGTTTAACAGCATTTTTGTGCCCTTCAAGGGCACATCAGGAAGGGGATACCACTCGAAGGGTCGTTCCAAACAAAAGTTAGAATGTTCATGTTTTCACAAAGGGCCCTTTTACAAGACTTTTAGTGAAGAGTACATTCAAACAGTAATGTCATGCTCCCATCAGAGTACCCACATCAAGAGCTTTGTCCTTCGTAGTGAGTAGGGCATAGGGATAATCACTTTCGATTGGAATTCACCCTAAATTTCACATTCTTCTTCTTGTGTTTTTGGTGATTCACATTCTTCATGTATAGGCAAATACTGGGTAGGAAGAGGAATTGACTTAAATATTGATCTGTTTCTTACCCACACCTATCATATCACTTCTGAAGTCATGGATTAAACCACTGGAGTCATATGGATTAATTTGATGCTGCCTTTTTGGAATGTCAAAATGTTGGCACCCATTCACTTGTATTGTATGGACCAACAGAGCTGAAATATTTGTGTAAAAATCTTAATTTGCGTTCTGCGGAAGTCATTCACATCTGGGATGGCATGAGGGTAAAGAATCAGAAAATTTTTATTTTTGGGGTGAACTATCCGTTTCAGGTACCTATATAATACCTATTATGTTCATGTTCTTTTTTCAGGGTGTCTTAAATGGTGCTGTATCTCTCTAACCAGTAGAGGTCAACATGAAACAACATAACTCAACCGTTACTAATGACTGTCACCCACTATCTTTTCTATATTTATAGTGACCCACTCATCATCTCATCCATTTCAACATGACTCCAAGACCTCCATTAAATCCTACAAGACCAAAGACAAATTCGACTTCTGTAACTAACACACACACCACCACAACAGCTGCTCTGGGGTTCCTAACCTCTTTACTGGACAGGATTCCTTGTGAGTATATCATATGAACTCTTATCTCAGCACCTGCTTTTAGGGTCCTATCTAATTCTGCTCCTTGTGCACATTTCTTACTTCTCAATTTTCACTTGCTACAAGTTTAAGTTCCCTTAATTCTCCTAACTGTGGTCTTCTTTCAGATGTGTCATGGTGCTATACTGGACCACGGCTTTGCTACTTTGATGTAAAATGGAATATTGTTGTTGTTTTTTTTACAACAGTGCCAAGATGGGCCATCTATACCATTTTTGCGGCCATCATCCTAGTCATTCTAATCTGTGTGCTGTGCTGCTGCGTAAAATGTTGCTGCAAAGGAAAGAAAAAGAAGAAAAAGCTGGACCAGAAAATCAGTATGAAAGGGATGACAGGAATAACAACCACAGCCCTGGTGAGAGAGTGGATCATCCACTGCTTGTAGATTTGAAAGTTCAGATCTTCTCCTTAAAGGAATAGTCCACCCAAAAATGAAAACTCTGTCATCCTTTACTCACCCTCATGCTGTCTCACACTTGCATGACTTTCTTTCTTCTGTGGAACACATACAAAGATATTTTGATGGGGATACAATGTAAGTCAATGGGGTCCAAAACATTTAAGATGCAAAAAGAAGCTTCATAAAGGTGGTTTAATCCATGTGTTCTGAAGCAATATGAATGGTATTTGACCAAAAAGTGTTCTGCTTTTTCACAATGAATCTTGACATCTGCGGTCTAGGTGCGATCATGATTTAAAGCTCGATTACACTTCCTCCTGCTTGGCGCATGTGCAGAATGAGATTTATAGCACATAAAGCGATCATATCACTTTTGAAGTCATGGATTAAACCACTCCAGTCATGTGGATTTTCTGATACCTGTATGCCTTATTTGGAGCTTGGAAGTTTTGCACCCCATTGTCTTGTATTGTATGGACAAAAACACCTCATACATCCTTCAAAATATCTTTCTTTGTGTTTTGTAGAAGAAAGAAAGTCATACAAGTTTGAGACTATGCAGAGAATTAAAATTTTTGTACCTCTCCTGGTGTGTGAAAAAGCAATGGATGAGTTTTCTCCTAGTTTTCTTCTGGTTGGACTTGTCACTGATGGGATACTGGATGTATTAACAGGTCCAGCCTGAAACAGAAGATATGGAGTACGGTTCAGCTGAAGAGCAGAGAGGAAGACTTCTGTATTCACTGGAGTTTAACACATCCAGATCAGAGGTGGCAGCTCACAAATCATTAGATAGCATGCATTACATTCACTGTGTTTACAACAGCTCCCTCAACTGGCAGGATGTATAGCCTAATTAGTGATATAGAACTGCTATTGCTCATTCATTCATTATGGGGAGACCAGGGAGTCTTATAACACATTTAGTTTCAACATCTGTGACTCTGACCTTTTTTATGTTACTCAAACTATGCAAACTATTCTAGCAAGCTAAAGATTCCCATATTTGTCTGCTAGAAATTTTCAAACTTCAAAGAGTGCTGTTCATCTTATTGGTTGTAACACTAATAGACAACATACACGTTTTCCATTTTGTGCATGAATTTATTAATTATCAAATTTAAAATTTTTGTATTGTAAATCCTTAATATTTTTGACATAACGACTTTCAAATTCTACTGTAACCTTTAAAGTTTTAAAACAGATTTACAACAGTTATTGTACCCTATAGTTAATTTCTAACCGGTTAAATTGATTTGAATTGTTTTTTTAATGACCGATACGATACTGTTGATTTTTGTGTTGGAGTGTCCGATAACGATTTTCATAACCAATTTTAAATCTTCTTTTATTTCTGCTTTTAGACACAATAACAACTTAATCATGTACGCTAACCTCTGAACGTAAACTGCTTTACAAAACTACCTGTAATATTGTGCACAAAGTAACATTTTGTCTACAAAGAATTAATTTAAATAGTTTTAGTTAGTTGTACAAAGCCCCTAGCTTAATTCATATTTAAGACTTAAAGTCTTTTATGTCTACATTTTTTGTTAAACCCAATATTAAAGAAACTGATAACTGATAAAGTAAAAAGGTTAAATATCGGATAAAAAATATCGGTTAAACAGATTATCGGTCTATCTACAAAATGTATGGTATTAAAAAGTGTATTAAAGGTATTAAAGGTGCACTCAGTTACTTTTGTGTTTGTGTCATCTTGGACCTAGAGTGACACCTAGCTGTGTGGATGCAGCATCATTCAAAATCAATCGTTTTTACCTACAGATGACATTGTAGAATTTCACTAGAAACAGTCAGCCATGATTAATTTAATCCAAGAGTGAAAGTGTCCAATATCAAGACTATGATGTCATTTTTATATCACCAGAACTTGAATTTGAAAAAGCCTCTGTATTCATCTTTAAAAAAGACTGGGTGTAATTTGATTTCATCAAAATGTTTTGGTCGTGATATTCAGGTTGTTGAATATGGGTTGAAAAATGAATGTGGCAAAAACTGAGGATGATATCTGGGAATGCAAGGAAGAGCAAACGAACGCTGATGTAATCCATCTCTCTCGGACAGTCGCGAAGTGATGGAAACAGCTCAAAAAAAGTCATTTTAAGCAATTGTGACAAAAACATTGTGAAAACACAAAAAAGGAATACTTTAGGGATACTTATTATAATGTTTCATTAATGTGTTTTGAAGAAAAGATCAACTTAATCACTAAAATGAATCCTTCACCTAACGCCAAGTTTTATCAAGAAACATATTTCATGATCACATTTACCAGTGGAAATGAGTAATCAAAGAACCTCTTTTTATCTGCAAGTCTGAAAAAAAAAAAAATAGTAGTCTGGAAGTATTCATTAATACATCTAAAAATAAAAGATATATATATATATATATATACATACACACAGTATATATAATACATTTCTCTGCTTTCAAGGTAATATGAATTAGTAGATATCTACCTCTTGTTACTGTAAATATGTGAAATAATACAGACCTATGGCTGACTGAAACAACAGCCAGTTTTACCCGTTTTGTAAGTGTGTGCTGCATGTCTTGGCTATTTGATAATATTTATTATAATTATATTTTACATTCTCTTGCACATTTGTACTAGTGCTGAATGAAAATATCCTAAATGTTCCTAATTGTTTACATTACAATCTGGATTGCTTGAGTTAGCATGCTTGATTTTTAATATTTGTATCAAAATGCTGGATAGTCTAACCTCATATGTAGATTGCTGATGATGTGTCAGTGTCTTATTTATTATGTTTATTTTCAGGCAGAGCACGTTACCTTCATAATAATACAAATCTGGTCTCCATCTATATACTTTACAGAAGTGTAACGTACCCCTTACCACACACACACACACACACACACACACACACACACACACACACACACAAACGTAATAATAATACAGAGGCCTATAAAGTATTCTTTGTCATTTCCTGTAACTATTATTAATCAGGTATTATTATATTCGTTTCCTATACACACAATTCATGCATATACAATAATAATAATGTACTGTAATGCATGAGCATATTGACCTGTTACATGTGACATCACAGTATGATCAGGATGCCTTTATGACCAAAATTCAAGTTAGGAAACTTTCAGACAGTGTGCTGCGTGGGATGCGACAAAAGCAGCTAAAGTTTTGTTTCTTTTGATAAATCTTGAAAAAGCAATACTGCTGTTTACTTCCCAGAGCCAACATTTTCTTTTTCTTTCATTGAAGTTTCATCTTTCAGGTGTCACAGCTTCATTTCACCCAAGTCAAGCAGTGATGAAGGGGAGAACAGAGATATATTTCAGTTATCTGTGCATCAAATACAGTATATATGTTCATAAATTCATAACACCCAGACTAGATGGTATGTCATGATTGTAACACATTATAATAATAATAATTTTAAAAAGCTATAATGTAATTAAAAAAAATAAGTATATTTTTATGTGTAGGCTATATACACTAATGTTGGCCAATAAACAACACATAAGATTATGAAGAACAGACTTTATTTACACCTCCAGACTACAATGTAAACATTAGTCATAAACACTGCCTCATTGCGTTCGCTTTTTGTGTGTTGTCACGAGTTAAATGCAGCTCTTACATTCATACAGACATGATCATCACAGACGGTTTATAATTATTCAGACCACAAAACAACACAAAAACATTTGAAACTTCTGCATGAGAGATATTTACGGTGTTATGGACCAACGGGATCGTGTAATCTGGGCATACGAGTGCACGTGAATACATTTAATGGCTTTTTCATCAGATTCGTTCAATGTGAATTGCCAAGGAGCAAAGAAAAGACGTTTTGCACATTATAAAAAATGTAGGCTCTATATATTTACTGCTGTATATGTAGAATATACTGTATATATTCATTCATTCATTTAAAATGACTTTTTTGAGCTGTTTCCGTCGCTTTGTGATTGTCCTAGAGAGATGATTACATCAACGTTCGTCTGCTCTTCCTTGTATTCCCGGATGTCATCCTAGAATTTTGCCACCTGAATTTCTAAACTAGAGACTTGAATTTCACAACCTGAAATCCACCACCTTGTTTAGGTAAATTCACATCAAATATTTTCAAATATTTAAAATTAACAGCAAATATTTTTCATGATGTCAAATTACTCCCAGACTTTTTTCAAGATCATGAATTAAGTGAGTAGTATTTGGCTGGTCATGTGATTCCTACATGGCAGCCCCCATGAGGAGACCCTCTCCATGTAGAATAAAACAGCATTTATGAGGTTATTGATATGACTAGTCTTAATCTCATGTGAGTGCTCATGATTTTATACCTATGTTTCTAAATTACTATTCATTTCTTTAAGAGTACAACTTTTTAATGAGGAAAAAATTACTGAGTGCACCTTTAAAACTCACACCATTTTATGACATACAACACTACCTGGTATAACTATGCAATTTTAAAAAATAACAAATATTTCACAGTTGCTGAAAATGCCCCTTGTGGACATAATCAGAAAAACATTTCACAAACAAAAATTTTAATTATTTCCCCCTAATATTTTGATAAACAACTGTAGAAAAGTACAGTATTCCCATGTTTACATTCTGTGCCATAATACCCTGAATTTTCTTTACAAATAGCTTATGTGTAGTTTAAAAAGTGTTTATTTCATTGAACATAGTTTCATATAAAATACTTTTTAGTCACTTTTTACCATCATCCTTCCTTTTAGCTGTCTGTAGGAATAAAAGAAGCTTCTTCTTTGAAAGCAATGGATTCAGGAGGGACGTCTGACCCTTACGTGAAAGTCTACATCCTTCCCAACAAGTCCAAAACATTTGAGACCAAAGTCTTCAGAAAAACTCTTAACCCTGTCTTCAATGAAAATTTCAAATATCAGGTAAGCCAACATACTAAATGAGCTTTCATTGGAAATGACATGTATAGGAGTCTACTGTACTTGTATATTAGCAATGAATGCAGATAAACATGGATGGATGGATGATGTATGTTTAGATATGATTGAAGAATGGATGTTTAGATATGATGAATAGATGTTTAAATATAATGGATGGATGGATGGATGGATGGATGAATGTTTAGATATGATGGATGGATGTTCACATTTACATTTTGTCATTTAGTAGACATTTTTATCTACAGTGTTGTACTGCAAGACTCTCAAAGTGGCTGGAGTAGTATTAGTGTGTAAAGTAAGTGCAAGTTAAATTCAATAGTAAGTGCAATTAGTGTGGATTGGTTAAGTGCTCATGGAACATAAAACAGTCAAATTAAGCTGGTCATCTATCACCACTCCCAGGTTCCGAGCTGTTCTGGTTGGCGTTAGTGTAGTTGAACCAAGATGAATAGTGAAGTTGTGGTCAACAGATGGGTTAGCTGGGATCACAAGGAGTTCTGTCTTGGCAAGGTTGAGCTGAATGTGGCCGAAATGTCAGAGAGGCAGTCAGAGATATGAGCTAAGACAGTAGGGTAACAGTAGTAGGAAAAGCCATGTGCCTCAATGATCGTTCCGAGTGATGTTGTGTATCCAGAAGAGGAGGGGTCCAGGCACTGATCCTTGAGGAACACCAGTGGTCAGCTGGTGTGACATGGTCACCTCTCCTCTCCAGGAGAGCTTGAAAGATCTGCCAATGAGGTACGATTTAACCCATCCAAGCGCAGTTCCTGTGATGCCCGGGTCAGAGAGGGTGGACAGGACAATCTTGTGGTTCACTGTGTCGAAAGAAGCAGACAAGTCAAGGAGGATGAGGATGGATAATTTGGAGTTAGCTCTTGCCAGTCGCAGGGTTTCAGCTACTGACAGGAGGGCAGTCTCTGTTGATTGTCCTTTTTTGAAGCCAGATTGATCTCTGTCGAGTAGGTTGTTCTGTGAGTGAAAAGCAGACAACTGGTTGAATACAACCCTCTCAATAGTTTTTGACAGGAAAGATAGGAGAGAGAGTGGTCTGTAGTTTTCGACTACTGTCGGGTTATGTGTTGGTTGTTTGAGCAGTGGGGTTACTCAAGCCTGCTTGTAAGCCTGTATTGGGAAAGTTTCCTGTTGTGAGAGATGTGTTGTTAATGTGTGTGATAGGTGTTTAAATCAGGCGTTTCATCACAATATGATCTTATATCAATTCTCTTGGCCTGTGATCCGATATTTGCTGATACTTCAAAGTCTGCCATGATACGATTCCGATTTTAATTTGATTCAGGGCCCTGTGATCGATATTATGTGCCTATTTTACACAATTAATTATTTATTTATTTATTTTTATTTGAATATTTTATTGAGTTCTCTGAAAAGTGCAAATTTATTATCCACATTGGGACAAAATATGATACTTCAAATGTACTGATAATATAAAAATATAAAAATATACTGATAATAATATAAAAAGTAACTACACACAAGTGACCATAACTCATTTGATTACAGCTTAGCCCAATTCAAAGTACTTACATATCCATGACTTGTTTCCAACTATCCATGCTATCCGTGATTTTCTTGGCTACAACTTTCACAGTTGTAATTAAATATTATGTTACAGTTAACTGTGATACAGTATATGTTAGCAATGGCGTTGATGTGTAAAGTCTTATAACTGATGCTAATGCTGGGCAGCAGGTGATTTCTCTTTCCCTCATTAGTGCTGTTCAGAATGTCGGCCTCGTCAAGATGTTTCACATGATGTTGAACCTCTTCATGTTACCTTAAAATAGCAAATTCTCATGTAAAATTCAAATGGGTCACATGCACAATGATATTGATAGAAGACTGAATTAATTGTGCATGTGAGCACGGGAAGCCCGGTTGACACGCGCACGGATAGCACTGCGCAATTTGGCTTCACAGACCCTGCGCACAACATTGTCCCACATGAAAAGCATATTTAGCACTCGTAGAGTGAATTGAATGTAATAAGGTTGCATCATCGCCTGACGGAAATGTATCGATAACATTGGATCGTTGGTTATTGGATCGATGTGTTGATCCAGGTTCAATAGATCGTTACACAACTAGTGTGTGAATACAGGTAAGATTGATGGAGAGGTAGCTTACATAAGATGTGAGGGGATAGGGTCAAGTGGACAGGTGATAGGACAGTTAGAATGAAACACTTTGGAGACCTCAGTCTCGGAGAGAGGGGAGAAAGAGGAGAACAGAGGATGGGATGTTGGAAGAGAGTGGCTGTGGGTGTTAGGTGTAAAGAACTGGCTGCTGATGCTTGCTACTTTGTCAGTAAAAACCGTGGCAAAGTCATCAACATTCAGAGAAGTATTTGGATGTGGTGGAGGATAGAGAAGACATGAGAAAATTGAAAATAGTTTATCTTATTCTGGTTATAATCCATTTTAGCACTAGAAATGCTCCTGGAAAAAGAGGAGAGAAGTGATTGTTCCTTCTCAGGTGTGCTGAGTCTTTTGACTTGCGCCACTTTCTTTCCACAGCCCTCAGCTCGGTGCAGTGTTCACGAAGTGTCTCTGACAGCCAGGGGCTGAAGAGTGTGGCACATGCTGGTCTGGTGGTAAGAGGGCAGACACTATCAAGACAAAAAGTTAATGTTGAGCAATTGTAGCTTCATTTAAATCAAGTGAAGATAAATGCTTAGTGGAGGAAGGGATGCAGAGATTATGGAAGAGAGGCGAGTGAGTGAGAGAGAGCGAAGGTTGCGGTGGAAGGAGACCTTAGGTGGAGTGAGAGGTAAAGAAGAAAGGAGAGTGAGAGAAAACCGAATGAAGAAATGGCCAGAGATATGTAGAGTAACAAGGGGATTAGTGGGGACACATTTACGTGTAAGGATGGGATCTAGCTTTTTCCCTGCTCTGCGAGTTGCAGGGGTGTCCAATCTTGTAAGGTCAAATGAGGTCAGAAGAGCTAGAAAGTCAGCTGCTTGAGATTTGTCAAGTTGTCAAGTCTCCAAGGACCACTAGTGGAGTGCCATCCTCAGGAAATGAGGACAGCAATACATCTAGCTCTTCTGTAAAGTTGCCTAGCTGACCTGTGTTATGATAGCTAACAAATTAGCAACTCAAAGTCAAAAAGTGTCAAATGCATGAAATTTCAGCTGGCGTGCCCTAAAACATTCACTAATAGTCAAAGATTTACCTTAATTGTTACTGAAGTGCAGTAAAATCTCATGGCTAACACAGCTACCCAGTCCAATGTCCCAGTAAGAACACAGCTAACAAAACTACAGTTGTTGTTTTCCTCTGACAGACCAAATGTTTCCATCATGTTTAGATATGATGGATGGATGGATGGATGGATAGATGATAAATGAATGGGTGGATGTTTAATACTATGGCTGGATGGATGGATGTTTAGATATTATGGATGGATGGATGTTTAGATATTATGGATGGATGGATGTTTAGATACAATGGATGGATGGATGGATGGATGTTTAGATACAATGGATGGATGATGGATGGATGGATGTTTATATGATGATGGATGGATAAATGGATCGATTTTTGGATACGATGGATGGATGGATGTTTGGATATGATGATAGATAGATGGATTGATGTTTATATATGAATGGATGAATGTTTAGATTCGATGGATGGAAGGATGTTTAGATGTGATGGATGGATGGATGATGGATAGATGATAAATGAATGGATGGATGTTTGATACTATGGATAGATGGATGGATGTTTAGATATGAATGGATGGATGTATATATATGATGGATGGGTGGGTGTATGGATGGATGGATGGATGTTTAGATATGAATGGATGGATATATGATGGATGGGTGGATGGATGGATGAATGGATGGATGGATGTTTAGATGTTATGGATGGATGGATGGATGTTTATATATGGATGGATGGATGTTTAGATACAATGGATGGATGGATGTTTAGATATTATGGATAGATGGATGGATGTTTATATATGGATGGATGGATGTTTAGATACAATGGATGGATGATGGATGGATGGATGGATGTTTATATGATGATGGATGGATAAATGGATGGATGTTTAGATATGAATGGATCCATTTTTGGATACAATGGATGGATGGATGTTTGGATATGATGATAGATAGATGGATTGATGTTTAGATATGAATGGATGAATGTTTAGATTTGATGGATGGAAGGATGTTTAGATATGATGATGGATGGATGGATGTTTAGATATGATGATGGATGGATGGATGTTTAGATATGATGGATTTGTGTAGATATGATTAGAGTCTACCTGTATATCACCAGTGAACACACTTGAATATTTAGAGTTAGCTCTGAAGCTACAAAAGCAATATTGTCTGTAATAACAAATGGCGCATAGCATGGCAGTTTACAGTGTGCTGCTTGGTTGAGCTCATTAAATGTTATTGCCCATTTACTGTAACTAACTAAACTGTACTATTTCATCCTTTCTAGATCTCTCAGAAGGAGTTGACTGAGTCAACACTGGTGATGCAGGTGTATGACTTTAACAGATTCTCCAAACACGACATCATCGGTGAGATCAGACTGAATCTGTCCACTGTTGACTGGAATCATGTGATTGAGGAGTGGAGAGATCTGAATGAAGAATCTAAACATGAGGTATTTAGAGATCACCTACTGACCAAAGGTTAGGTAAAGTTTGTGTCAGTTCATTCAGTTAAGACGAATTTGCCAAACAACTATTTAGGCATCTTTCTGTGGCATTTTGGGCTTGGGTTCCCAACATTGTTTTAATATCTTGTACCTAACAACAAAGAAATTATTAGATTGATATTTTGAAAATTATATTTTCAACTGCTGCTGTAAGGACATAGCTAATACAGAATTCTGATAAAATGTAATATTTTATCACCACATGGCCAGAGCCGGTTGAATTTTTTTCCACAATGCCACCATAGAACATCCTGTTGAATTACAACAGAAGTCTTGCCCCATGTTAGGTTTGAACCTGCAACCACTAGTCTACACCACCTTAATACAAATTACAAGGGCTAATCTAGGTTGCCTCAAGAAACATGTTGTTAAGGTATCAGCTAAGAACATAAGGTGTCATCATTATGAAGGCTGTTCTTTTCTCAAATGTTTCCATATGACAGCAAGAGCATCTAGGAGAGATCTGCTTTTCTCTTCGCTATGTCCCAACTAGCAGTAAACTCACTGTGGTCATACTGGAAGCCAAGAATTTGAAGAGGATGGATCAGGGAGGCTCTTCAGGTTAGATATGTGCATACTGTAAATAATCATCCTCAAATGTCCAATTACTGGTCAAATTGCATTTACTTTACTGCAGTAACATAACTTATACTGTTAAAAATCCCAAATACTCCTGTACATCTGTCTTATGGCACCCCACAATTTTTGCTTTTAGCAGTTGCATCATTTCAAGCAGCTTCAGAAATTGTGCTTCGCATAAATGAAATATTATTTCAGATTTGTTTTGTTTGTTCTGTAGACCCTTATGTGAAACTTCAGTTGATTCTAGATAAGAAGAAATGGAAGAGGAAAAAGACATCAGTTAAGAAGCAAACACTAAATCCATACTTCAATGATTCATTCACTTTTGACGTGTCTTTTGAGCAGATTCAGGTGAGTGAAACCTGGAAACTGGGACAAAATTGACTTTTTGCTAATATAAGTAATGATGCCATATGCCTTTGTCTCTATGACAATAGAATTACTAAACTGTTTTCCCTGTTTAATTTAGGCAATTGTATAACTCATAAGGCTGTTGGAATTTCAGAAATTTTGTAATTTGATGGATAGATACATTTTTAAATATGATGAATGGATGGATAAATGGATGTTAAGATCTGATGGATGTTTAGATAGGTTGGATGGGTGGATAGATGGATGGATGGATAATATTTAGGTATGATGAATTGATGGATGGATGTTTAGATAAGATAGATGAATGGATTGATGGATGAATGGATTTTTAGAAATGATGGATGGATGGATGGATTATGTTAAGATTGGATGGATGGATGTTAAGATACGATGAATGGATGTTTTGATATGATGGATGGATAGAATTCAAGGTTGATGGATGGATGGATGGATAGATAGACAGATGAATGTTAAAATATGATAGATGAATGGATATTAAGATTGGATGGAAGTTAAGATATAATGAATATTTAGATATGTTGGATGGATGGATGGATTTTAGGATTGGATGGATGTTAAAATATGATGGATGTTTAGATATGATTGATGGATAGATTTTAAGTTTGGATGGATGGATGAATAATAAGCTATGATGGATATATGGATGGATTTTTAAATTTGATGGATGGATGTTAATAATAGATGGATGGATTTTAAGATATGATGGATGGATGTGTAGAATCGATGAATGATATGATGGACGGATGGATGAATGGATGGATATGACAGGGATATTTAGATATGATGGATGGATCAGATGGATGTTAAGATATAATTGGATGGATGTTAAGATATGATGGATGGATGGATGGATGTTTAGAAGTAAAGGATAGATGAATATATGGATGTGATATTATGGTTGGATGTATTTTTAGCATCTTTTGTTTTCCACATCCCTTCATTCTGTGTATAATTGTTTGTTGATTCACTCATTATAATTCTTGCAGAAAGTCCAGCTGGTCATCTCTGTGTGGGATCATGACAAAATGAGTAGGAATGATGCCATTGGTAAGATCTATCTAGGCTGTGATGCTACAGGAAACCAGCTGCGTCACTGGGCGGATATGTTGTCTAACCCACGCAAACCTGTGGCACAGTGGCACACGTTACTCTCCTCTGAACAGGTGGACACAACGCTTGCCTTAAAACACACTCTGAAGATCCCATTCACAAAATAAAACATTCTAAGAAGCCTTTACAACCAGAAAATGTAATCATATCAGGTATAGCTGCCATTCCTTTATGTTGTTAATACCATGGTTAACTGAATTTTAACACATTGCTTGAAGGTGCAATGCTCAGACTCTACTATACAAAATTTCTATCCAAACATAAATATTCTCTCCTTCCTCTATGCTGGTGACTGTGTATTTAGGAGAATTTAAAAATACAGTTGTATTGTTAATGTACCTTTGAAGATATTGTTAAACACTTTTTTTTTAAAGTTACCCAATAAGCTGTAGAATTCCAAATGTGGAAGACTGCAAAAAACTTCTCATGTTTTGAGGCTTGAAATAAAATTATCAAATGTTTAGTGTTTGGGTTTGAAAAATGCAGATGCGAGAGTTGTATCAGCTTTAGTCGTGTTCACACACACACATGCACACTGATTTCTCTTGTGACTAGTAAGCATGAGATAAGTGTGTAAAATGATGGGTGTCAGCACACATGTGGGCCAATTATAACACTTTAATGAGGTTTCTCATCCTTGGTGCAAATGTACAGAATGTTTTAAAGGTTGCAGAACTCAGTTGCTTTTGCACAGTCATGATTTGAGTGCTCAGGTACATTATATACCTGTATTTTATGTATGCAACAAGTAGAAAATGGTCGAAAAGTGGGGTAAATACCTTTTTCAAGATGTTCATTGATTGAATCTGTAGCTCAATCAATATAAATTGTTTAAAATTTTCTGAACAGTTTAAACAAATAAAACTAGATTTTTACATTTTATTGACAATTTTAATTTGATTCTATCATAAAGCATCTAGTTGGCTTTACTTACCAAAGCCATGTGTGAGAGATGGTTTTATACATTTATCTTCTACCTTACAGACCCATAAGTTGCCCCAGTTGCGAATAACAAGCTAGGCCACTTAGAGTAGGAATGAGCTCCATTATCCATCACAAGAGAAACTACAGATCAGGACTGTGATCTGTAGGGATGGTAAACACAGTTGGCATGAGTCAATTGGGAGTCTCCCCTACTATGAGGCATCACAGTGCAGCTTTGATCTTCAGTCAAAGGAATATTCCTACTGGTGTACCCCCCAACCATCAAAACAAGCAAGTACAATTTTATTTTTGAGCCCCACAACTTTAAGTCATCGATTGCCCTCAGAGTGGATGGTAAAGACTTCAAAGAGAATAGGGCATAGGGATGATCACTTCTTAAGTGGAACCTACCATAAGAGTGGTTTGATGTTTGAACAGCTGCATATTGCCTAAACAGCTTGAGTTTAGCTTACTGCCTCCTGCTGAAAACAGGTGGTTCTTCCAACTTGAATTGCTCTGATGGAAGGAATATTCCGTAATATTCAATGACATGATTAATTGTGCTCATTTTTTAACGCATTATTTTTTAATATAATCACTCTGAATTAATGCATTACATTTACAGTCCTACTGTTAGCATTCAAATGATGATTATGCAATAATACATATAGTTCACCATTGTTTATGTGAACACGATTATTTCCTGGTTTTCACAAGACAAGAACCTATCACTGAGATTTCTCAATAGTGCCACAGGGAAAGGTAAACACATTTCAATTGATTCAAAAATGTCTTATAAAGGATTGTGCTTGTCAGTAATTCAGCAGAATGGTTGATTTCAGGGTAACTGAACATTCGGAATCATCATGTCGATTTCCCTTGTCATCACGTTGTCAACAGCATGCCACAGTGTTTACTCTTTTCTGCGAATCATCCTATAAAGGGTTTACTTTTAGCTCCCTCTGCATATTTAGATGGGACAGAAGAAAGTATTTTAACATTGGAAAATTGCACATATCACCTTTTAACTTTTCAAACTGCTTGAAATTGAATTGATGACTTGATCAACATTGCATTTGTAAGACTTACAGCTTTTGATTGTAATAATACTGTAATGTTAATACATTTATCCTATAAACAGTATGTGCTATGGATATTACACAGACACATTGACTACATAAAACAACCATAAATGGTAATAAAGATGTGATGACTCCCATTATTAATGATTCAGTCTTAAGCACAATTATAAAACACATCCTCGCATTTCTCTCATTGAAATCTTGTTCTTTGTGGTCAGGAAACCCCACTTCTGAAACACTGAATAATAGTGTGTGGGTGTGTGTGTGTGTGTGTGTGTGTGTGTGTGTGTGTGTGTGTGTGTGTGTACTGCCATACTTAAGCAGATGAGAGAATCAGGTCATAAGTAATTCTGATCTTGTCTGCAATTGAATGGCAAATGAGCAAGGACCATCCATTTCTTATGCAAATAGAAGGGTTATACCACCTACTGATATTAGGCCACATCTTCATCTTTATCCTGCATTTATGAGGGTCCATTACCATTGGTCTCATTGCTCTGCCATAACATACAAAATATGATCAAACCTTAAATGAATCAATAATAGTTCAAAACATTTACAGGTATTGTAAAATTTCACTTCTTAAAGCAATCTTCAGAAAACCTTATTTTCAAATTAATTATTTTGATCAATAATCTTTAGTTATTCTGGAATGGATCTTGAAGCGAGGACACATTCTGTAAAATATGAGTGCTGATTAGCATGAAGTACTACTGTAGTATTGCTTTTATAGAGCAGTGTGTGACCACTCTCAGGAGGGCTTACCTGGATACTGGCAGCCACCTGAACACAATTACACAGTGTGTTCTGAGAGAGTGTTTGTCACAACTGATTGCTCTGCTTGTCCTGAGTGCAGAAAACAAGCTGTCTCCAAGCTGCCTTCTGACACGAGCATCTGCAACATCAACAAAATATATCTGAAGGTAAGAGATTTGAATGTTTGGACATTTGAAGATATGATATTTAAAGACATTTAACTTGGAGTTTTGGTTTCTTTAGAGTAGTGCTTTACTGTAATGGGTTAATGAGTCAAGACGAAAAAGTACCCGGTTTTTAGACATTGTACTATGGCTATTCTTTGAAGTACCTTTGAATACCATGTACATTATATTCCTTGCTACATGAATTATAATCATTCAGAAGCATGGTAGAAGGGAAACTGGTGTTGTTGTCATAATTTTGTACTTTTACTGTTGGAATATTTTCCAGGATAGGTTTATTTTAAGTTAGTTTCTGTATGCTGTAGTCTTGGCTACAAAATGCTGAGAGAGAGACTAATTAAGAATAATTAAAACAGCAGGCATTTTACAAAGCCACTACTAAGGAAAAACAGGCATATGTGCAATTTAACTTTTGACACAAAACCGTATGGTTGCTGAGATATACAGTAGCCCAGCCAAGCCAATCTCATGACAACTAATAATTCGTATGAGACTGAAAACATAAGATGTTGTACATCTTGGCTTGTAAGTATCCTTTTGTTGCCTTCACGTGCAATCAGAATCATTCTAGTTCACATTTCTGTAGCGGTAATTATGAGTGCATCACGTACAAGTGCTTTGTTGTCATAAAGATCAGGAAACATCCCAAACAAAAAATCTAGAGTTCTGGCAAACTAGCCCCAAACTTGCCACAAATTTGCCACTCAATATTTTCACAAACAAATGAGTTTGTGATTCACCACAAATGTTTGCCTGAAGTTTGAAGTTCTTCACCGGTAGTGGTGAACCTACAGCAAACCTTTGGCGACAATTTACCGCAAGTTTGCCGCAATGCTCATTTGCATGTGAAAATAATCAGTGGCGAATTTAGCTGGAAGTTTGAAGCAAATTTGCAATGTATTCTTGATTTCTGTAAGGGATATGACACCCAGACATATTTCATTCAAATATATTTCTTTAGGAACTTTTATTTTGACACAATAATACATATCTCAGTTAGCTTGCTGACAATAATGGAATTTTGGTCAAAATACAAGCTATGTTCAGGGTGTAAAAATGTACAACATGCATCAAATGCTTGCTGATATACATACATTAATATAACCAAAACGGTAAGCGCTAACAATTAGCTGTTAAAAAAATGAATAAAACTTGTCATTTAGGCCTACTACAGAAACCGTACTTTCCTCCACCATGTTGAAAGTTTACTTCTACTTCCATCTCGTAAACTCGGGTATCAAAATGATCTCAGAGTTTCCCAGTCATAATTACAACGTGAAGGGTCCTTCATGGGCAGTCATCTTATTTATGATAGCACGTGAAGGCAGTATTACTGAACTGTCATGAGGCTGGCAAACATGAGACTGGGTTTGACAACTTTATCATGTACCAAATAGACCTATTACCATCTGATTCCATCACTGTACAGAGGCACAAACCATATGGTTATATAGAAAACATAGAATAGACCTTTTGACAGGAATGAAAACAAGGCTGTGAGGGATAAACTTGCAGTTTCTTTAATGGAATGCACTGTATAATGCTCCTAAGATTAACTTTTTGGGAGTTTTTTTGTCAGTTGAAATTTCTTGGAAATATGTTTTTGTCAGTGTTTAGAACGATCCAAGACACTTTCTTTAATGACATGCACTGCTCCTAGATTACATCCAATTAACTTTTTTGGAGATTTGTCAATTGAAATTTCTTGGAAATATGTTTTTGTCAACATTTAGTCAGCGGAACGATTCAAGACACTTTAAACGACAGTACAACACATTGAAGATACTGTAAGTTGATTCCTCTAAGCCTTCTTGCGGTTGTAGTCAAAAATTAAAGATGGCGCTACTGTGAATAAGGTCAATGTTGTGTGTGCTCAAACAATCAACTAACAAGATTTGAATAAAACTAAGTGATTTTTGGGAAAACGTAATACTTCTTATTTAAAAGCTGAGGCATTTTAAGCGTAATCAGTAGCCTACAGCAACAGTAACCAGTCTCACGTCGGGCCGTACATATGGACCACATTTCCCAGCATGCGTAGTTCGTCGCTCCCGTGGCGTCATTGGTCCACGTGAGCTTCATTCAGTTGAGTGCTGCAAAGATGAATGGCAGGGTTTGTGTTTAAAACATTCTTCTTTACAATGTCTTTTCAGGCTACAAATTGTATAATTGTCCTGTATGTTATGACCTTTACACGCATTGATACAGACAACCCACCTGCAAAACCACCGGTGGAGAATGGTGCTGAACAGACATGATACAAACACGCTCATTTAACGCAGCGATGATTTGATCAGAGCCTTTCGCTGCGTTTATATAAGCGTGTTTGTAATCGACAGCATGAAAATCGCATGTGATCGTGATATCACGCCATGCATTTCTATAACGGATGGAGGCTGTTAGAGACTCAAGTCCTGGAATGCATCAGTGCGGGGGTGTGTGTGTCTGTCCCCTCTCACTGCAGTCACTGAGATCTCACCAACATCTGCATACTTCACACTGCTTTTATGATTAATATGATTAGTAATGGATTTTCATTATTTACAGGGGGTGGAAGATGGAAACCTTGGAGAAATGGAGCAAAGACTTCATGGTACCACATCAGCTGGATAAGAAACAGCATTCCAAACAAAATGGTGAGATGTGCTTCAAATCTGCTTGTTTGGGAATGAGAGTTGTGTCTTTTCAGAAAAATGTTTATCGTTATCCAGTCTATTCAAGACTCCCAGGTCATGGTCAACCTGGAAATATCTGAGGATATATAAATGGTGATTTCCAGGCCTGAAAAAAGTCATGAAATTAATAAAATCCTTCAAAGTCGTTAAAATGTAATGGCAATTTCTTTATATATTGAATAGAAATTCACCTACATGTCATGTTTGTACATGGTTTGTTTCATTTGAACTGTTCTATTCTCTGTAAAGCTGCTTTGGAATGATTTGCACAGTGAAAAATAGAAAACAAATTCATTTGAATTGTTCTTGGCTCTAAAATATTTAGGCTAGAAATATATTTTTGTGAATGCAATCTATGAAATTATTGTTTAGAAGTCTAAAGTCATGTAAGGGTCATTGACAAATACAGTAATCAGAGGTAATTACCATTTTAAATATTTAAAAAATCTAGTTTAAAACACACTTCAAGTTAGTAGAATTGTTTTTATGTCCAAATTTTTTTTCTCAAAACATTTATAGCATTTTCTACCAAAAATTACATTACAATTAATAAAAATGAATTTAATGACTTTAAAAACGCCATGTGGTGTAACCATCAATTATAAAGTATTAAAATACTTTCCTTGCTCCTTGAATACACGTGAGTGCACACAATAATTAATATAATTTATACAGGATCAATTTAAGCAAATACACAGTTTTTTATCGTAGTAGTGCAACATAACAGTGCAACAGTAAACTGTCTGGTATAGTTCGGTAGTATGTAGCTGTATGTGTATCAGTATGCTATGTTAGCTGATAAGTAGTTTTAGTTTAGTCTCAATGTTTGTAGTAAAACAATCATAACTGTGTAATTTTAATTATGCTACCTCATCTGTCAGTATAATGCCGGTGATTACGTTCAGGCTCTTTGTATGTTACGTCATTGTTTTGCTGATGCTCACTCGTGTCCCTATGGAGTGTGTGCACGAGCAGCAGGTAGCTGGCTGCAGTTCACTTAATGGCCACAGATGTCAATAATAACAAAGTGTTTCTGAACCTTACATACTGCACCATTAAAAACATTAAATTAAATTTAAAACATAATTTTCAAGGTAAATTAATAAATAATTTTCTCAGGGTTACACCAAATGACCTGAACAAAATGTGCCATTTAAAAAAAAAAAAGCTTTTTACATCATGAGGGTCTAAAGGATGCTCAATTTTTATGTTTTTGGTCACATGACAACATAATGGAAACCTACATGTTGGTTACAACTATGACTTTGATTTGGTGGACAAAAGTTTTTTTCAAATTGAATACAATTTTACTGATTTTTTTTTTATTTTATTTTTTTAAAGAAATAATAATAAAAGATGATTCCGGATTAAACATACCAACATTTATTTTTTCAAGAATTACAGCTTTTAATGAGACTTTGATTTATATATTTATTTATTTGTCTCTGTAATTCTTTACTTCACTTTGAACATGGTAACTAAAAACAATTAATTGTTTTGTATGGATTGCACTTTCAATGCATTTTCTAACAGCTTAATAGATCTGAAATAATTATTTTAAGCGCCATGTTATTGACCCATAAATTAAATGGTTTGGGAACCCAGTATAAGCTAAATCATTTACAAGTTCTCTTTAATATTTTCTCAACTTTCTAATAGTTATTTTTCCTGTTTGTTCTTTCCACAAAAAACAACAAACTATTTGCCTCTTAAATGCAGAATTCACATTTCAAGATTTGAAAAAGTAAAATTATAAAATTCAAATTCAGGATGCAAATATAACATTTGGTATTTACTGCTCAAAGTGAATCAATTAGGACCTTACATTCTGGCAAACCTAACCTTGTAAAGCCTGACCTATGAAAGTATTTTCAATTTCTTGTATTTTTTTGACATGGTTTTAGTACCATTAGACAAACTATATCAAAAAAGTAAATAAGAAACAAAAAAACAATTGCAAGTCTTTTATTAATCATATTTGATACATTAGGCTTTAAAGCAATTAATTTTTGTGTTGGACCAGAGCCTGACTGATATGGGATTTGAGACTGATACCGATTTGAGAGGGGGGACATTTACTGATTACAGATATGGTGGCCGATATAGTTAATTTTTGAGCTGGAATGAAAACAGACCTTTTCTGTGTGGATTGTGCACCAATTTTGTACCGATATGACTATGCAAAAGTACTCAGAAGACTGCTTTCTTAAATATTTTTATTAAAGTATATTTTACATTATTATTAAACATTGTCAACAAATTCTAGAAATGAACACAGAGAAAATAAAGAATAAAAAAAAATAATAAATAGCTTAATAAACATCAGTACTATTTAGTATAAGTCAATGACTGACCATTTTAATGAAGAATAAATAAAAATACAATAAATAGCTAAATAAACATCGGGAGTACTGTTTAGTATCAGTCAAATGCTGACTATTTTAATACTGCCTGCCAAATAGTGTCAGGTTGTAAAACAAGAAGCATTTACACCTGCCGAGTCAAGAGATAAACAGTGGCAGTAGTGTTAAATCGTATTCTGCTATACAAGTTTGGGGGAAACTTTCAACGGTGGGAAACCAGACTTTTAAATATTACATTTTGTAAATGCAATGACTGAAATTGTTTGGTTGAAGGGGGAACCAAACTGCGAATCCTGAACAAAACAGTTTGGTGTATACAGGTATGAAAGTAACTACACGGTTAGCTATTAGCTATAAGTTCGTTGTCACGGAGAGCATTGTGTCTCACCAACTAGGTAACAGCATAGCGTTAAATCAACACTCAACAGACAGAAACCACCACTGCACCGTTGTCTGCTAGCTGCAAAAAGATGTGCTGATACTTACCTTTCAATCTGCTACGTTACTGACTGCACTGACAAATTATAGTTGGCTAACATAACAAACAGTTGTGATAAACACAAGTGACAGTTGTTAGGGACAGGGTTAACGTTGTATTAGTTATATCGAAAAGGGAAAATGATGGGGTCATTGTTTAATAACTTTCCAGAATGTATTTCACAAACTAGTTAGCAACTCACCGTGACGACACCGCATAACTCCGCACTGTCTGCAGAACCACTGTCAGCTCAGAGTCATCTCTGTAAACAATGCAGTTGGATCGCGCTCTGCTGGACAAACTATGTTATGACACCAATTCAAGCATTGTTTTCTGCATTATATGTTCTGAAAAAAAGTTTTCATATCTGCACATATCGGTAAATATGTACGCTGACACCGATAAATCGGCCCGGCACTATGTAGGACATTTGTTGTTTAAGTTTTTCTTAGCCCATACATGCTACAATGGTAAATCTTGGGGTATTATTAGAGGACTCCCTGGGCTTTTCAGAGATACCAAATATTTGAGAGTTTGGCCATGACAACTTCCTCTTCTTGGTCTATTAATATTTATTGAAATGTATCACAGTTCAATTCAGCCCATCAAATAAAATATGAATAAAACATTTTCAATAAACAATTTTTATCATATTTATTTTATGCACCAAACAATAGATTGACATTTAAAAAAAAGTAAATTGTAAACTTTTTGTTTTTTTTTGCTGATTTTCAGGAACTTCAGGTAGTAAGATGCACAGAAATATAGTTCACACATTATATCTTACAAAAAGTATATGTCAGAGCTTTGTGATTTTTTTTTTTTTTTTTTTTGTGGTGAGCATGAATGGAATGGTGACTGAGATATTCCTCAGAAGCCTATTATAGCATATTTGATACATGGATTTTAAAGGGGGTTTTTCAATAAATAATATGCTAAATCTTATCCAAACACAAGTTGCTTATATTCAGCAAATACTCATTTTAAAATATCATTAACAATATAATCATTACTGTCACTTTTACTTTGTTAAAATTAGCTGTCATTTATCCCAACATAAGAGTCACTTTTCGTGCAAGTCCACCGCCATTTTAAATAGATCGATATAAACATTGAAACAACTTTTTCCCCCCACAAATAACCACTTCATGGTACCATAAACTTACATTTCATAATACATTTTGTAACTTAAATACCACAGGTTGTTTTGCTGGTCAGCTTCAACAGAGAGTGAAACAGGAGCCATCAAACTTTGTGTATCATATTTGATATATTGTTACAGGGTTAAGTTGAATGACTATTCTCACCAGACATCTGGATGCCTTATTAATATAGTGATGCATAATTGATTGACAGGACTTATTACAAAATTCACAGTTTGGCTCAAAGGCTTGCATCTTATCGTAATAAGCTATAGACGTGCAAACTTATTTTTATTTATCTCCATGCCACAAATGACTGAAAATGTATGATTACTTTGCATTACACTAAAGTTAATAGTACTTTCAAGTTATATATACATGCAATTTTCTTTTACATTTATTGCTAAAAAATAATCCTACCGATGATTCATACTGAGTATGCTTAAGAGTTAATGATTCTTATTTAATAATTTAATTGTTTGTTTAATCCAGGCATGATTGCAAAAAATCTGCTGAACTCTCTCAAGATTCGCAGTCGTTTGCAGCTCCAGCCTATTTCTCGTTCAGCATGTGTCACTGGTAAGAACCCTGCTGCACTGTGTATGTTTGGGTTGTTCAGCATGTTATTTATTGTTAACATTCAAATACCATATGTCACAGCTCGTAAAATATACTTAAATATATAATTTTTTAAATGTACTCTTCACAAGCAATACAATTTTGAAAAAGAAACAAATGATATACACTGGCAGCCAAATGATTGGAATAATGTACAGATTTTGCTGTTTCAGAAGGAAATTGGTACTTTTATTCACCAAAGTGGCATTCAACTGATCACAAAGTATAGTCAGGACATTACTGATGTAAAAAAACAGCACCATCACTATTTGAAAAAAGTCATATGTGATTAAATCTAGACGGCAGCCATCAATCACTCCAACACCTTATCCTTGAGTCATCATGCTAAATTGATCATTTGGGACTAGAAAATCACTTTCCATTATATCAAACACAGCTGAAAGATATTTGGTTTGTTAAATGAAGCTTAACGTTGTCTTTGTGTTTGTTTTTGAGTTGCCACAGTATGCAATAGACTGGCATGTCTTAAGGTCAATATTAGGTCTAAAATGGCAAAAAAGAAACCGTTTTCTCTAGAAACTCATCAGTCAATCATTGTTTTGAGGAATGAACGCTGTACAATGCTTGAAATTGCCAAAAACTGAAGATTTCATACAAAGTTGTACACTAAAGGCTTCAAAGACAAAGGACAACTGGCTCTAACAAGGACAGAAAGTGATGTGGAAGGTCAGATGTACAACTAAACAAGAGGATAAGTACATCAGAGCCTCTAGTTTGAGAAATAGACGCCTCACATGTCCTCAGCTGACAGCTTCATTGAATTCTACCCGCTCAACACCAGTTTCATGTACAACAGTAATGAGAAGACTCAGGGGTGCAGGGATTATGGGAAGAATTGCAAAGAAAAAGCCACTTTTGAAACAGAAAAAGAAAAGGTTAGAGTGGGCAAAGAAACACAGAAATTGGACAACCGATAATTGGAAAAGAGTGTTATGGATCTTAACCCCATTGAGCATTTGTGGGATCAGCAAGACTGTAAGGTGTGTGAGAAGTGCCCGACAAGATGGCAAGTGCTACAGGAAGTGTGGGGTGAAATGTCACCTGAGTATCTGGACAAACTGACAGCTAGAATGCCAAAGATCTGCATAGCTGTTATTGCTGTACGTGGAGGATGTTTTGATGAGAAGTCTTTGAAGTAGTTTAAGTTTTTAAATTGTAATAGTATTTTTTCACATTATTAATGTTCTTACTTTACATTGTGATCAGTTGAATGCCACTGTGGTGAATAAAAGTACCAATTTCTTTCCATAAGGGCAAAATCTGAACATTATTCCAAACTTGTGTGTGTCAGAGGCTTGCATACACCTTCGCCATATACATTTAAACTCCGTTTTTCACAATTCCTGACATTTAATCATAGAAAACATTCCCTGTTTTAGGTCAGTTAAGATCACTATTTTATTTTAAGAATGTGAAATGTCAGAATAATTGTAGGGATAATTATTTATTTCAGCTTTTAATTTCATCACATTTCCAGTGGGTCAGAATTTTACATACACTTTGTTAATATTTGGTAGCATTGCCTTTATATTGTTTAACTTGGGTCAAACATTTTGGGTAGTCTTCCACAATCTTCTCAGAATAAGGAATTTTGGCCCATTCCTCCAGACAGAACTGCTGTAACTGAGTCAGGTTTGTAGACCTCCTTGCCACATGCTTTTTCAATTCTGCCCACAAATTCGGATTGAGGTCAGGGCTTTGTGATGGCCATTCCAATACCTTGACTTTGTTGTCTTTAAGCCATTTTGACACAACTTTGGAGGTATGCTTGGGGTTATTGTCCATTTGGAACCAAATGTCCTATTGTCCACCAGTCCCTCCTGCAGCAAAGCACCCCCACAACATGATGATGCCACCCCCATGTTTCACAGCTGGGATGGTGTTCTTTGGCTTGCAAGCCTCACCCTTTTTGCCTCAAAACATAACTATGGTCATTATGGCCAAACAGTTACATTTTTGTTTCATTAGACCAGAGGACATTTCTCCAAAAAGTTATATCTTTGTCCCCATGTGCACTTTCAAACTGTAGTCTGGCTTTTTTATGGCGGTTTTGGAACATTGGCTTCTTCCTCCCGAGCAGCCTGTCAGGTTATGTCGATATAGGACTCATTTTACTGTGGATATAGATACTTGTCTGCCTGTTTACCTGATTTACCAGCGTCTTCACAAGGTCCTTTGCTGTTTTTCTGGGATTGATTTACACTTTTCGCACCAAATTATGTTCATCTCTAGGAAGCAGAATGTGTCTTCTTCCTGAGCGGTATGATGGCTGTGTGGTCCCATGATGTTTATACTTGCATACTATTGTTTGTACAGATGAACTTGGTACCTTCAGGCATTTGGAAATTGCTCCCAAGGATGAACCAGACTTGTGGAGGTAAACAATATTTTTTAGGAGGTCTTGACTGATTTCTTTTGATTTTCTCATGATGTCAAGCAAAGAGGCACTGAGTTTGAAGGTAGGCCTTAAAATACATCCACAGGTACACCTCCAATTGACTCAAATTAGCCAATTAGCATATCAGAAGCTAATTGAATTTTCCAGCTACTTAAAGGTACAGTTAACTTGGTGTATGTTAACTTCTGATCCACTGGAATTGTGATATAGTCAGTTAAAAGTGAAACAATCTGTCTATAAACAATTGTTGGAACAATTACTTGTTTCATGCACAAAGTAGATGTCCTAATCGACTAGCCAAAACTATAGTTTGCTAATATGAAATCTATGGAGTGGTTAAAAAATTATTTTATTTGCGTATTCCAAAATGAGAATCTGGGGTACTAATTATTTATGCTTGTAAATTCAAATGTAAAATGAAGGACTCATTATATGGGACTATGCTTAAACGGCTAATATTTAAATTGATTGGTTGATATTTCTGAATGGCTTTGAGCAAATCCAAAGGTTATTTATTTTCTGTTTTCCATGCAAAACAATATATTTTCTCTGTGCTGATGTAAACTACCCTTTTATTTTAAGAATATTACACCACCAGCTGATGTCCAGATCCTTCAAATTAATTTGCAGCTGGACCAATATCCAGCTTGAAATTGTCACAACTGCTGTTTAGTGTTGCGTCGTGTTAACAACCATGCACATAGTCAATCAGCTGAAGTATAGAACGCTGGAATGGCTCACTGAAGTGAGATATGTGGGAGTATTAATGCCTGAGTCGTGTTGCTCTGGATCAAACATGCTCTCAGCTCCATTAATGAGGTGCCTTATTGATCACACTCACTGACAGACAAGCGGGTGCCTTATAGGGAAAACCTAAAGAACAGTTTCTCATCAGCCTGTTGAACACTGAAGGCCATGGCTGGAGGGGGACTCTTTTGCATTGCGAGTTATAATAATGTACTTGTCCACAATGATCAGTTTGTTTTAGACCTGTTTACCTTTTTAAAGTTTTAACCAACATGTAAAACAAGCCAATTATTCATCTTCAGTCTGCTAAATTAGCCAGTACAAAAACTGATTTAAGTTGGTATTTGACATTTATTGCTGACAAGAAAGTATTACTAGATCAAACTATTATATAAATGGAGAAATAAAACTTTAAAGAGCCTATTTATTTGCTTAATTACTGGTAAAGTACTACACTACCCGAAATCCTAAAGCAAGATACGCAATCGGAGAAGTCGCTGTTTCCATGGTACTTCGACTTCCGTGCTTCCGATTTTGTTCAAATGACGCACAACTCACTAGGAATTGTTCCAACTTTCCTGTTTAGCAACTCTGGCATTGCTTAAGCAGATAAAATGATTTGCTTTTATGTCAGCTTTGCATTGTAGATAATATTAGTTTTAGGTGTCCTATCTATTTTCATACACTAAACTTATACTTGCCGACAGCGATGACAGAATTTTAATTTGCATACTTTTGATCTAACTGTGGTCTTTATTGCATTTATTTGCATACTAAATAAGGATTGATATAGTGCTGCAACAACTAATCAATAAAATCAATAATGAAAATAATCGACATAAAGGGCTGAATGATTTGTACAAAAAAAATAATTGCAATTATTTTGAAAAAAAAAACTGCGATATGATAATCAGAAAACATGTGTGATTCCTTTTTACCAAAATGAATCCATGATTTGCCCATGCTTCACTGCTGACCAAAAATACTGTTCTAGAAAAGGTGTTCACACTTCAATCCTCTAAAAAGAACCAAGCTAAATAAAACATTGAAACCGGGGGGCTGGATTGGACGGCATCACATTCGCATTGCATCTGCCTACTTTGCAAAAATAAAATTAAAATTGTCCAAATTGTGAAAGGTTCAGTTCACTCCTCATTATTATTTCTTTGAACCCCAATCACCTTGAATATTATATTATTGCAATAATATTAATGTTAAGGAATTATTATAGAAATGTATTATTGTATAATAATAATTATCATTATTAATATCATTTATTATTATTTAATAGTAATGTACTTCTTTAATAATTTCGTAACTTATTATGCAATCCCGGTAAACCCTCAAGCCTTTTATTCAATCCAATTTCTGCAGAAGCTTTTATTTTGAAAACTAAAGGGACAGAAATTTCCCTTGTTTGAAGTGGAGTTGATGACAGCCTTTTAATGCAGTGAAATGCTCTCATCTGCTTTGCTGTCAACAAATACCCGCTCTCATGGGGTTATTTTAAATGCGTATAGTAAATTGTAGAAGCCAAACATAGAGGTATGTGAAATTACACAAATGTGCAATTAAAGAAAAAAATGGGAGCGCTTTAATGCGCTCAGATCACGATAGCACACCTTACCAAACTCTGAGCACATCTGGCACTCAGGGCACCAGATAGATATAGTTTGTGTGAATGGAGCACAGAACTGCTCTGAAATCACATATGAAATACAATGCTCCTGTTGTTCTCATACAACCATGCACATTTGCAAAAATTTGCCACTCGTTATTCTCACATGCAAATGAGATTTTGATACACCGCTAATGTTTGCCAGAAGTCTGTAGCTCTTCGGCGGTAGTTATGAACCTCTGGCAAACCTTTGGCAACAATTTGCCACAAGTTTGCTGCAAAGCTCATTTGCATGTAAAAATGAGCAGTTGCGAGTTTGAACTCTCTTTTTTTTGTAAGGGTTGTACTTTGAAAATCACACTGCGTCATATTGCGATTTTTATTTTATTTTGGTTAATCATTCAGCCCTAATTGACAATGATTTTAATTATAAATTAGTTGGATGTTAGTGGCATACATGAAGAATCTCTGTCAGTTGTTTGCCTGATAAAACTTATTTGAAAAATGGCGAGTTAGTGGAAATAACAGACACCGTGATTGCTCAAATGACACAGAATGAAACTCATTCTGTTAAATCTCATTACTAAAGTCATAGCTGCATACTATGCAAACCTTTAGTCATTGTTGTGTTTGCATGTGTAATTAGTTCTTATGTACATTTATTTGTTTGGGGAGGCTTATGGACACTAGGATAAATAATATTTGTAGTGCTATAACTTTTGATTGATTTGTTGTGTCAACACAAAATTTCACTAAGTTGCAGGCCCATGATTGATTTTTTTGGAGTCACCTTATTCACACCTTATTTTCAGCAGGATCTGGTATTTTCAGTCTCTCCCCCTTAGGTCGGGAGATTCACGCAACTCATAGAAGAGGCGCTGAATGCACAAAGAAATGCCAGTTTTGGAGTTTGCAGTTATTTACATGACCTGCTTCTGTATTATTTTAACTTTATTAAAGCTGTAACACATTAAATATAACTGCATTTAAGATGTAACACTGGGTGAAGTTGATGGACTGGCCAAGCATGTCTCCAGACCTATACCCTATTGAGCATCTGTGGGGCATCCTCAAATGGAAGGTGGAGGAGCACAAGGTCTCTAACATCCACCAGTTCTGTGATGTCGAAGCAGTGCTGGAAAATAATGGTGGCCACAAAAAATATTTACACACTGGGCCCAATTTGGACATTTTCACTTAGGGGTGTACTCACTTTTGTTGCCAGAGGTTTAGACATTAATGCCTGTGTATTGCGTTATTTTGAGGGGACAGCAAATTTACACTGTTATACAAGCTGTACACTCACTACTTTACATTGTAGCAAAGTGTCATTTCTTCAGTGTTGTCACATGAAAATATATAATCAAACATTTAAACAATTTGAGGGGTGTACTCACATTTGTGAGATACTGTATGTAATTTGGTATGTCAATATGCCATTGTTTGAATTGTTTAGGTACAACATATACACACATAGTTATCTGTATATACATAAGTGTATTTGTTTTGTTGCTTGTGATGATTGTGTTTTTGTTTTGATTTTATGTAAAAGCCTAACCAGGGACGAGGGATGCAAATTAGCTTTATGCTATATGCCCTATGTACACAACATCGGTTGTCTGTGTGTAACAATGCCTAGTGTATTATCCCTGTTAAACAAATAAAATAAAAAAGATCTCACGCTCTTCGCTTTCAAATTACATCGCTTAAAGCGTGATTGTGTCACTCAAGGCAGCTAGAAGGCCTCGACTGGGACATATCCTAAAGATCACACCCACCAAGAACAAATAAATCAATCTGATTGGCTGATGAATAGAATCTGAATCTGAAGGCTATAAACAGGCCTTTACTGTGTCTGTGTGTCTAAGGCTCCTGTCCAGATCTGATGAGTAGGAACGAGCAGCCTGACTCCCGGCTGCTTGCCATGGCGCTGACCCCCCAGCTGCCCCCCAGGACCCACCGGCCCCTGTGTCTCTCAGTGTCCTCTGACAGCAATGGACGCTTCAAAGCTCTGGAGACACAGGAATGGAAGAACAACCTCAAAGCTCAGGTAAGGGAAAGTTGTTGCTAGGTTTAACAAGGATTAACAAGCAGTGAGCAAAGAGTCCCAGAAGTCAAGAACATTTCTTACTTATGCTAGTTATTTTATCCATTGGCAACATTCATATAATGATATTTGTAACCATTTAGCATTGCAATATTTACTGTTGGTTTGCTCATCTTAGCTGGCCACCAGGTCGGTTTTCACTATTCAGCTTGAGAAAGGGTTAATCCTAATCCTACTTTGATGGTTTTGTTGGGGGTTTGGGGACTTGTCAGCAGGGTAGACCGGTTGCCCTTTTCCACCAAAATGGCAATGGTTGACGTGCCAAGCCTGTGCTCGGCTGGTTCATGGCCGGGGCAATCTGGAGCCTATCGCAAACCAGCTGCGCTTTTCCACTGACTTGATAACCGAACAGTGAAAATGGGTTATGTGGCTGAGGGGTAGTTTTACGTGACTACCTCACATCCCCACTAACAAACATGGCGTGTCACAGTGTTTGTGTGCAGCTTTTACTCTTGTTGGCTCGTGCATTTTAAGAAATGCAATCCATTGTTATTACATTGCTTAACAAGATGACACTCCGAACTTTTTAATGTGGCTTTACTTGCCAAATACTATAAACTGTGACAGTGGTATCGTTTGCTTTGGTGTAGCAGATGGTTTTGCCATAGTGTATAATATTAAGTTTATGTCTTCATTGAGAATTCCATGTGATTACTTGGTAAGGAAGACAATGTCTATTCATTGAGTAGTCCACCCAACAAAATGCACAAAATAAGATGAGGAGAGTGTAAGGAAAGCCAACAAAGTTGGCAAATGTAATAACAGAGATCAGCTACAAATTTCACTGGTAGGTTTAAGCTGTCGTGTTTAAAAAAAAAAATTCGGTCAGTGGTCTGATTGAAGCCGGTGTGCATAATTTCTCGCCGTATATCCTTGTAGATTCTCTCTAGTTTATCTTGGATCTCTGTAGAAGACCATATCATAATTAGAGTTCCCGTTTTTTAAAGCCTTTGTTTTTTTTAATTGTTGTTATAGAGTGAAGGAGAACTCCTGCTGCAGATGGTATCTAGCCAAACTGTTGTTGTTTGGAAAACTTTACTTGGTGACGAAACATGATCCCACCTTCTGCCCCCTGACGTAATTGGCTACTGTGTAGAAACCAGCAAGATTTTGGGGCTGGTGCAGTTTTTCCATCCCTTTTAAGGCCTTTTCTGCTGTCAAATCCTATGGAACCATTCACGAATTCGCACCAATGCAGGAACCCGCCCCCGAACCATGTCGATGGAAAAGGGTTATGGGAGATCAGCTAGCTAACCAGCTGAACACCAGTTTGGTCATGCTGGGAAACCAGCAAACCTCCTAAGGCAGATTTAAACTGGTCTTTTCATTAGGGAAATGTTATGTTGCCTCTTTGACCAAATTAAGCATCATCAAAACGCATTATATCAGAACCTACAATTTTAGGCTTTCTTCATGTCAGAAGTGTTCCTATCATGTCCAAAAAATATTTCTGTGTAGGTGGCTCACTGTTTAAGACACTGTGGAAATACTCAAATTTAAAACTTTAATTAATTTGATTGCAGTGTTGTGAGGGTAAAACTCTCTTGTTTGAGCTTCTAGATGATTTCTATGATTAGTTATTGTTTTAAAGTCTATCTGTATGTTTGCTTCTGTCAGATGGAGCAGGCCCATAGTGCCGGGGCAGCTAGCAGTACAGGCTCCCTGGAGAGAGCATCTCTCTTTTGTGCCTCTGGCTCCACTACCTCATTCAGCTCTGGCCTGTCCAGTCCAGTGGAGCACCTCACCAAGAGCAAGTCCTCCAGTCGCTTCTCTCTCTTCTCCCCTCCATGGAACAGCAGCTCAGAATCTGACTCCAACCCTCCATCCCGCTCTGGATCCAAGAAAATGCGCAACTACAGTCGCAGAGGTATTCCTGGCAGTGCCAAGACGGGGCCTGAGACAACAGAGCCCAAGCAGAGTGTATCTGAGCACTTCCAGTACTCAGATCCAGTTATTTCCAAGGTTACGGACTATATTTATGTGGGAAACCTGAATGCAGCTTATAGTGGACGTACATTGTGCCGAAACAACATTGACAGCATCATCGACATGAGCAGTCTGCCTGGGGAAACATGTTTGAGACTTATTCCTTGCACTTGCTCAAGGGGGGTGAAGCACACTTGGTCTCGTCTAAAAGTGGACATGAGTGATCTCCCGGACACCGTTCAGGAAGGGCTAGCCCTCAAACATCGCTGCTTCGAAGACATTAACGAGTGTATCAATGCTTCAACGGAAAAGAGGAAGCGAGTCTTGGTCCATTGTCGCGACGGGTTTTCCCTCGCCCCCACTTGCATTATTCAGTACCTCATGGTCAAGCAAAATATGAGGCTTATTGCTGCCTACGAGTTGCTCAGAGCCAAACACCCCGTCAATATTCGTGAGTCCCATCAGAACGTTCTGGTGAGTCTAGAAAGAGCCCTGAGACCAGACGGGTGCGTGGACCCAGAGGGTTTTAAACAGGCAATCTCCCGCAAAGTGGCCTGGACCTGATAAAACCTACCCTGGGAAACCTCAGTTTTCTGAAATTTTGTAGTTTGTGCTTTTATTTTGTACATTATTCCCTCTGTTAATAGTGAAAGGCAGCTTTTATTTGTGTTTTAACTGAGCTGGATGTCATGGTGTGAGTACTAACTGAACATTTTCTGAAATTGTTGAGTGGCCAAATTAGAAAGCAAGACCAGAGAATTTGAGTCATTAGTTTTGCCTCTTGCTAAACTAAGAACAAACATGCTTTGTTCAGCTGCTAAACAATGGGATGTGTCTGGGAAGTTTTTTTTCTTTGTGTGGGTACATAGCCATGCTGTGCAGGTTTATGTTGAGGGAGAATTTAGTGGTAGTGCTCAGGAGTCCAAATGATGTCATGTATGACTGCAAAACTTCATTATTGAGACTAAAACATCACACTGTAATAACTAAAATTTCTGACACATTCATAGCAGATTAAAGAAATAGTTACCCAACAAAATAAATTCCTCAGAATTTTCCATTTCAATTGGGTGAAGTATTCCTTTAAGGTTTGGACATGATTAGTCATGGTTAGTCATCTGCTATTTCAAAGCACAAACTTTGTTTGCTTCATTATTCATTGGAATATTTGATGGTATTTCTGTGTGTAACCAGGGTCCTATATTTTGAAAAGATGCACCGTAAGAGTAGTCCTCTGTGAGGAGTAATACAGTTTTTCCAATGTAATATTCAGAATACTTGATGAAATATTTCATTATATATGAATATTTCAGTGCTTGGAAAAATGTGAATTTTGTGATTGTTTAAGCATTGAAACTGGCCCACCTTTGACCTTTTATGTGTTGGTATTTGGACTATGAATTGAGCCTAGGGTATGCTTTGTTTTTCGCCTGATGTTCTGTCTTTCGCACAGTCATGTGTTCTAGTCTTCAAAGTATACTCCATTGAACACACACGATTGATGCATGCTCAATACAACGATGTGCAGAAGACCCGCTTATGACAAAATGTATGTTTTGTTCACAATGCTTGAGGCATAGCCGCCAATGGAAATCCAAAGCATACTTTGGGCTTTAAACTGAATTGTGGAGAAATGCCCAAATGCAAAGGCTTTATATCGCACTAACCACAAGGAAATGCACATGTAAAAAGTTTGTTTGCTGACACGTGGCTTAGTTTGATTTAATGTTGTGCAGTGAACGTAGTCCGATAATGTTTATGCTCCTCTGTGATGATTGTTATACATGCTTTCTATTGTATTTTGATTTAGCCAGTAAGAAAAACGTAACAACCTTGATAGCATACATATATCTCAGAGACTATCTATTGGATGCATTTTTTATTTATTTATTTATCTTGTCATTTTCAAGCATAAGCTCACCTGCAATATGTCATTAAGATGTACCCTTTTGTAAGTTATACCCATTCTACACAGGAAGCAAGCTGCACATTAAATGTGCAAAACTAGATTGCTCCTGTTGCAATCAATGAAGCTTTCTACACTGGATGCAAACGACATGTAGGAACGTGACAATACGTCCCCCTGCTATAATTTACCATGCTACTTATATTGGAAGCAAGCAGCTCCTCGTAAAGTGCAAAAGTAACTAGCTCCCGTTATAATCAACAAGCTATCTACACTGGAACTAAGCAGCATGTTGTAACATGAAAACTGGCTAGCTCCTGTTATTACAGTCAGAGTTATTCCATATGATATGGAATATAAGTAATGTGACGACAACTAGCTAGCTGCCATTATAATTGACTACTGGATGCAAATAGCATGTTGTAACGCAACAACACTAGCTATCTCCCGTTATAATCAACTGAGCTATGCTAGCAAGCAGCACGTGGAAACTAGCTTGCTCCCGTTTTCAATGGAGCTACCTATATTGTAAGCAAGCTGCACATCGTAACATAACAAAACTAGCAAGTTCCCGTTATGTTCAACTAAGCTATCTGCACTGGAAACAAGTGGCACGATGTAACTTGACAACTAGTTTGCTTAGTTAATTATAGCGGGCGATATCTACACTGGAAGCATGTGCCACATCGTAACTCAACAAATGTATCTAGTTCCCGTTACATCAATGAAGCTATCTTACGTATGATATGCAGTACTTGACTCCAGTGAGGATTGGGTGTTAGTGACATTCAGCAGATGTTTTTACAATGATCTTTCAAAAATGTCTCGGTAACGTATGTGTGCTTACTGGGAAATTACCCTCATATATGGCTTAATGTACGCTTGTCAGCAGTTATTATATTTTAAAATGTAGTGAGTAGTTTGGTAAAGAAAGAACCTCCTGAGTTTAGGTGCCTTTTGTTTTAAATTGTCCAGTGTGATTATTGTGACATTCACACGCACACACTGTATGCACACATCAGGTATAGACAAAATGTTGTCTTAATGCTTTGACATGTTCAGGAACTGGTCCATGTTGGTGTAATTTTGTGATGTTTGGCAGAGATCAGTTTAATCAGATTAGGTTCCTGTAAAAGGTTTCATTGCAGTGCTCCCAGTGAACAGTGCCTGTATTTCAATCAGTGTGATCATTACCCATCTTCTACAGGCCTGCTATTAGCTTAAAACATTAGCAAAGCTATATTTAGATTCAAATAAAATTTACTGTTGGTTTATTGTTATGCAAATATATTTTTGGATGGTTGGTCTCTCCTTGTAAAGGTCTAACAACATGAACTCTCAGGTTAACTTTAATGGCCTAGAAAACATTCTCAATGAGTTACAAACCAGAATATTGTGAGACAATGTATTTTCTGTTTCACGTTTTTGAAGTCAAATGCATTTGTATATGTTGATATTAAAGAGAAGTTGATGCACTGATGACTTTCATGTGATGTCTGATTTGCTGAAGCTGTTAATTTTGGTATCTTCGTAGGGTGGGATATGGAAAGAGAAGACTGAACAGTTTGATCCTAGGAAGATCTTGGGTTAAAGCCATGGCACATTATGTGACTTTTTTTCAGACTGTATAGCTGCTTTTCCACTATCGGGCCAGTGCGAGCCGCGGGGGTGGGGGGTGTTGGCCCCGAGAAAGCCCAGAGGGAGCACAAATAATACAACAAACCTGTTATTTACAGTTAGTGCAAGGAAATGTAACTGCAGAATATTGTTGACATTGTAAATCATGTAAAATCATTTAATTTGATTTTTGTGTAATAAAATCGCTTGTATCCAATTTTACAACTTTGTTGCCATGACGCCACAACACCGTAACAATAAAACGACCTTTAAAACTGCTATTTAAACAACTTAAGCTCAAATAATACACAAGTTTTAACAGAAGAATCAATGTGTAATTTATTAATTGCTTTTGTAAAATTCTAAGCTTTACATTTTTGCAGGGCCATAACAAAAATATACATTGACACAAGGTCAGAAATGGCCAGACTGTCCCTCCCAATAATTGATATCCTTGTTGCTGTTCTGCTGCAGTTCATTATGCACCACTGTTTAGTTGTCATTTAATTTAAGAAGCAAAGCGGGAACCTCGTGGATTATTCCAGCAACAAGCATCAGCAAGATGTTCGGTTTAAGAGTGTTTGTGTCATGTGAGATGTAAGTATCTAACTAAACATGCAATAGCTTTTTGTTGTATGGACAACTTTTATGGTATATTATTATGTTTTTCTCTCTCTTGACAGCAGTGGTCAATATGAACTGTTTTTGTACAACAATCTGACGAGTTGAAATAAGGCGATGTGAAACAGGAGATGTTAAACAAGTGAGGCAATCATGTCATTATACTTTATAAGGAGCCTCCAAAATCAGCCTAGTCCTTCAAGCGCAAGGATCGTTCGAGACTTGTCAACAGATGCTTCAGCAAATAATCCAGCACTTTGGGAACAATGCTACCCAGACAAATTGGAATGATTTTGGCCATTTCACCCTTTACAGTGCACAATGTAGTTAAAAGATTCAAGGGATATTGTTAAATCTTGGTGTGTAAAGGGCAAGACGAAAACCCCTTCTGAATGTGTGTGATCTCTGATCCCTCAGACATCACTGTCTTGAAATATGGCATTCATCTGTAATGGATATCATGAACATGGGCTTGGGATTACTTTAGTAAACCTTTGTTAGTCAACACCACTCACCGCTGAATCCACAGATGTAAGTTATGACTTTACTATGCAAAGGAGAAGCCATATATCAACACTGTTCAGAAGCGCTGCCGACTTCTCTGGGCTCGGTCTCATCTTAGATGGAAAGTAGATCAGTGGAACCTTATTTTTTGGTCTGATGAGTCCACGTTTGAAAGAGTTTTTGAAAAACAAACCAGTCGTGTTATCTGGGCCAAAGAGGAAAAGGGTCGTCCAAGCTTATTAGTGTCAGGACCAAAAGCCAGTGTCTATATGGGCCAGGGGTGTCAGTGCCCATGGCATGGGTAACTCGACATCTGTGAGAACACCATGAACGCAGAGATATATGTACAAATTTTGGAGCAACATATACTGCCATCCAGCACCATTTTTTCCAGGGATGTCCCTGCATTCTCCAGCAGGACAACTTCAAACCACATGCTGTCTGGATTATAAGTGCATGGCTGTGTAAACGGAGAGTACGGGTACTTGACTGGCCTGCCTGCAGTCATGACCTGTCTCCAATTGTTAATGAATGGCGCATTATGAAGCACACCATACAGCAATGAAGACTCCATACAATTGTGCAGCTAAAGACCTAAATAATGGATGAATGGGGGAAAATTATACTTTCTAAACTTAACGTACTTGTGTCTTCTGTGCCCAAATGCTTTTTAGTTTTATTAGAAGAAATGGTGATGTTACACAGTGGTAAACACTCGACTGTCCCAACTTTTTTGGAGTGTGTTGCAATCATCTGATTTGAAATTACTGTACATTTTCAAAAAACAATGAAATTCACAAGGAAAAACATCACATCATTTTTTGTTTTTATTAGCATTTTTCATACTGTCCCAATATTTTGTAATTGGAGTTGTATATGTGCAACTGTTGCTTAATATTTTCAAATTGCTCCATTCTTTTCTTTAAGTGTTACATTTGCATATTTCCTTTAGTTCCTTCTCTTCTTTGCTTGGCAGCTGTACCAATTATCGCACTATATTTGAGTGCCTGGGGTGGGATACTCCCAAGTAGCCATCAGCACTCAGACCGCCCATTTAGTAACAGAAATAGTACAGTATGAAAGCTGCCACTCCTAATGTATTCAGTTTCCCTGCAGGCTCATGTACTGAATAAGCACAAATGTTTCCACCAGAGAGAATATAGCACAAGACAGAGCACTTTTTTAAAAATAAATGTGAGAACACCCACTATGGCGGATGTAGAAAAAGAAGTCCCTCCTTACTGTTAAAAGAATCAATCTCCTTTAGGATACAGACATCGTCTGTCAGTTAATTAGAGAATGTGCATTAGCATTAGCTGGACCAGCCTGAAAAATAGCATTTTTTTTCTTTCATCTGAGCAAAAGTAGCACAATTTATGATACCATTGCTGTCAGATTTTACTGCCGAGTTGAACATTTTTATTTCATCATAATCTTGACCAACCATTTAAGAGATGTATTGTTTCCCAATTTAAGAAGATAGGATCTGAAAGTTTATTCCACTTGTATCCATAGAAAACAGCTGGGTGTGAATGTTCCCGATATGGCTGCTGAGTAAACTGACATGCCTCGAAATGGACATTGTTTCCAATCTAGACATGCATTTCTCTGTTTCAAGAGGCAACTGAATGTTCCTGTTGGCACAGGGTAAACTGATATGAGTAGATGACTATTCTAATGGAATACTATCAAACTTAAAATTGTCTTTGAAACACAATGCTTTACGCAATGCTAAATGTTTCACACAGATGCTACATTGTTGTTAAATGACATTTACAGGTTGCATGTTTAATTCAGCAGGTGGCATCCAGTTTTCATCTTGGAAATAAATCTGGTTAATTTGTATTTCTAATCCAACTTTGTGTAAAAATGTCTGATCAAATAATGAATCACAAGTTGTATCTAAATCCACAAATATGTTCTTGTTTTGAGACAGAGAACATTGTGAGATTATTAGGCAGATGAAATACCTAAAAATGAACTATTTTACCTGATTTTGTGTGTGATAGAGTATTGTGTTGTTAGTTTAGCAACATGCTAACGTCAACTCTTCTGGATTAAATTCTGATTGGTTCTGCCTAGGGGTGGGTAAAAATATCGATTTCCCAATGCATCGATTCTTAAATTCCAAGATCAATCTTTTACTCTGTGTGCAACCCTCTACTACAATGAGAGGAAATCATTTGCAACAAAATTTCATGCAATAAGACTAAAATTGTATATATTTGGCAACTGGCTGGTAAATGTTTAGATTTCAGTCACCAGTGAATGAGTTGTATAGTGGTGAATGTAGTATAGTGGTCACTGTATTCAGCAGTGAGATCCTATCACTGCGTGTTGATCGTAAACGTTGTTCCGTGTAATGTGTATCCAAAGACGAGATCCATGCAACAGATTTGTCAATACATTATTTATCTTTTAATACCCTTTCTGTTCTTCACAGTCAGTTTATAACAGTAGCGGTTTTAACCACTATGCAAGCAAAGCTATTCCGTGGGGCTCCGGAGGTCAGGGGGAAGGAATGGTTGAGGGGTGACATGTTGTTCTGAGTATAGGCGCAGCTACACTGTTGTGTCCGGTCTCAGAGTGGTTCATGAAGCCGACGGATTCGGATGAGTAGGACTTTGAGTTTGGGTTTGTAATTTATGAAAAAGTATACAGGCCTCCAAACTTGTTTTGCCCACACGCGCTCACTCACACATATACACATGAAGGGATGAGTTAGGGGCCTTTCACACAGAAAGTGTTTTTGCGTGCATCTGCTATGTTTTCCATTGTTTTTCTATTGTAAACATGCACTGGACGAACGTCCTTTACTGTGCACCGTGTCTCGCTCGCTCTTTCTTCAGTGTCTCATGCAGGACTGGCACATTTTTAGACACTGTGTGAAGTTAATAAGAACTTCAGGTGTCAAAAATGCAAGTCGAGACACCTGTGTTCTGTTTCAATCGTTGCGCTGCGTCTAGATTGCTTTTAGTGCAGGTGTCACAAATATTTTACATTCTGAAGAAGTTCAGGTTGCAAAGAGGTGACGGTTACAATGCTTAACATTATTCCGGATTAAACTGCACCTAGCAAAATTTCAGCGCTTGATAAACAGCAGTGTTTATTTTCTTCAGCTCTAGTGTGTTGAGGGGCTGCCGTGGCTTTTGTTTACTGTTACTGTTACCAATGTTGCCTAAAATGCTTGCATAAAATAAAGCGTTTTACAACGTGATGAACATAAGCTCCAGGTGAAAGTAAAATAAGTAATAAGAAATATATTACTATTGTATACAATAAATCCTCAAAGTAATTATAATAATGCTGTATCATATTATAATGACAAACCTGACAACAAAAAGTTGAGTTTTAATATTAATATACATATATACAGTGCCTCCGGAAAGTATTCACAGCGCTTCACTTTTTCCACATTTTGTTATGTTACAGCCTTATTCCAAAATTTATTCAATTCATTATTTTCCTCAAAATTCTACAAACAATACCCCATAATGACAACGTGAAAGAAGTTTTTTGAAATCTTTGCAAATTCATTAAAAATAAAAATGAAAAAATCACATGTACATAAGTATTCACAGCCTTTGCCATGACACTCAAAATTGAGCTCAGATGCATCCTGTTTCCACTGATCATCCTTGAGATGTTTCTACAACTTGATTGGAGTCCACCTGTGGTAAATTCAGTTGATTGAACATGATTTGGAAAGGCACACACTTGTCTATATAAGGTCCCACAGTTAACAGTGCATGTCAGAGCACAAACCAAACCATGAAGTCCAAGGACTTGTCTGTAGACCTCCGAGACAGGATTGTATCGAGGCACAGATCTGGGAAAGGCTACAGAAACATTTCTGCAGCATTAAAGGTCCAAATGAGCACAGTGGCCTCCATCATCCGTAAATGGAAGAAGATTGGAACCTCCAGGACTCTTCCTAGAGCTGGCCACCTGGCCAAACTGAGTGATTGGGGGAGAAGGGCCTTAGTCAGGGAGGTGACCAAGAACCCGATGGTCACTCTGACAGAGCTCCAGCATTTCTCTGTGGAGAGAGGAGAACCAATCAGGCCTGAACCATCTCTGCAGCACTCCACCAATCAGACCTGTATGGTAGAGTGGCCAGATTGAAGCCACTCATCAGTAAAAGGCACATGACATTCTGCCTGAAGTTTGCCAAAAGGCACCTGAAGGACTCTCAGACCATGAGAAACAAAATTATCTGGTCTGATGAAACAAAGAACTCTTTGGCCTGAATGGCAAGCGTCATGTCTGGAGGAAACCAGGCACCGCTCATCACCTGGCCAATACCATCCCTTAAGTGAAGCATGGTGGTGGCAGCATCATGCTGTGGGAATGTTTTTCAGTGGCAGGAACTGGGAGACTAGTCAGGATTGAGGGAAGGATGAATGCAACAATGTACAGAGACATCCTTGATTAAAACCTGCTCCAGAGCACTCTGGATCTCAGTCTGGGGCAAAGGTTCATCTTCCAACAGGACAACGACCCTTAGCACACAGCCAAGATAACAAAGGAGTTGCTACAGGACAACTCTGTGAATGTCCTTGAGTGGCCCAGCCAGAGCCCAGACTTGAACCCGATTGAACATCTCTGGAGAGATCTGAAAATGGCTGTGCACCGACACTCACCATCCAACCTGATGGAGCTTGAGAGGTCCTGCAAAGAAGAATTGGAGAAACTGCCTAAAAATGGGTGTGCCAAGCTTGTAGCATCATACTCAAAAAGACTTGAGGCTGTAATTGGTGCCAATGTGCTTCAACAAAGTATTGAGCAAAGGCTGTGAATACTTATGTACATGTGATTTTATTTCGTTTTTTATTTTTTATAAATTTGCAAAGATTTCAAACAAACTTTTTTCACGTTGTCATTATGGGGTATTGTTTGGAATAAGGCTGTAACATAACAAAATGTGGAAAAAGTGAAGCGTTGTGAATACTTTCTGGATGCACTGTATACACTGTGTATACACTGTAACAATGGAATTCCCAAATGTTACTGGGTGAAGTCGTTTTGCACACACTGTTCACTAAAAACAATTTTTTTAAATATATATATATATGTAGGTAAATATAGATTTTTATCTATCATATTTCCCAGTGTTGTAAACACTGAGAAATATGCATTAATTATCTTGAACTAGATTTTATTTTATTTAACATTTTGAATGTACTTGGCTACAACGGCTGATGAATTTGAAATTATGATTTAAAATGTTAAAATCACTTTTTGATTGTAAGCAAACATTTTCAAAATGGGGACCCGGGTTGGGCCTAAGAAATCGTAAACCACCCCTGTGATCAAAAACAAACAAAAAAGCTATCAGGCATAGCACAGATGAGAGAAATCATTCAAGTCTCAATATGTGCTCATCTACAGACACTCTTTAGAGAAATGCATAGTTTCCTTAAAGAGACAAAGTGCTGGTCTTTATATCCAATATTTTATATATAAAACATGAATTAATACGATACGGTTGATATAGGCATTTCTTTCTTGATACATTATACACGACTTCTGTGAAACCCGGAAAATTTATTTTAATTCAAAAGAAAAATAACACTTTCTTTCACTTCCTCTGGTGTCTGTTTATCTGTTTGTTTGATTAAAAATCAAAATTAAAGAATCTAGAGGGGTTATTTATATAGTTAGGGTGAGGGAGGAGATGAAGTATTTGATATGGTGTTTCCAATGTTTGTAAGCCCATTGGTTCTCAGACTGGATCTATTGCCATAAAGAGAGAGAAGGGATTTCCTTGGCCATATGGGAATGCAATATAAACGAATGATGCATGCAGTGACACTATGCTCCATGTTTCCTGCTGAATCTGCTTAAACTCAAAGGTGAGACCCCTATATTCTCTTTTCAGGCTTTCCTATTGCTTATCCCTCTTGTTCTGGGCTTTATCATTTTGGATTATCACCTGTGTGTTTGTCTCTGTGCATCTCGACCAGCTGCATTGTGGCTTGTAAATAAATGATTGAGCTTGACAGATGATTTTCACATTTTATAGTTGCTTTTGTGCATACTTTTTTTTTTATTTCTGCTGTTCTGATTAAAACTTTTGTTTTGTTGTCTTCTTTGTAAGCATGTGGAGCATAATTTGAGAAAACTGTCAATATCATAGAACATTTTCAGACATTGATCCAATTAAGAAATCAAGTATTTGTCTCTATAATGTTCTCTTTCAAATTTCATTTGTCATGAGACATTAATTCCATGTTCTTAATGGGAACATTGAAAATTGCTTTTGGAAAATCACTATTGTAGAGCTATATTGGGGTGCACACTTGTTATATGCAAGATAATGTGTTGATCTGAGTTATGGAAACTCGATCCCTTTCGGCTTTTATGTTTGGATGGAGATATGCCAATGTTTATCTTTAAAGAAATAATTGGCTTGGGCTGGTATGCCTAGAATGAGGCTCCGGAACCTCTTTGATGCTTTGAGCATAATTATGCTATGGCTTAAATTTGGTGTGCCAAGAGTGTTAAATGAAGAATCCATAACCACATTTTCACTCACATTATCCCAATGATCATCATAGACAAAACATTAAACCTGGCATTGCAGAGTGCATTCTGAAAATAGATTGGTATACAATTAGTGTTTTTCATCCTTCTATATAGTTTGTTTTTCATCTAAAATCAATATAATACTTAATTGATTTGAAAGGAAATTAATGTTATCTACACTGGCGGCCAAAAGTTTGCAATAATGAACAGATTTTGCTGTTTCGGAAGAAAATTAGTACTTTAATTCACTAAAGTGGCATTCAACTGATCACAAAGTATAGTCAGGACATTACTGATGTAAAAAACAGCACCATCACTATTTGAAAAAAGTCATTTTTTATCAAATCTAGACAGGCCCCATTTCCAGCAGCCATCACTCCAACACCTTATCCTCGAGTAATCATGCTAAATTGCTAATTTGATACTAGAAAATCACTTGCCATTATATCACAGTTGAAAGCTATTTGTTTCATTAAATGAAGCTTAAAGTTGTCTTTGTGTTTGTTTTTGAGTTGCCACACAGTATGCAATAGATTGGCATGTCTTAAGGTCAATATTAGGTCAAAAAAACCGCTTTCTCTAGAAAATCATCAGTCAATCATTGTTTTGAGGAATGAACGCTGTACAATGCTTAAAATTACCAAAAAAAAAACAATCTGAAGATTTCATATAAAGGTGTACACTACAGTCTTCAAAGATAAAGGACAACTGGCTCTAACAAGGACAGAAAGAGATGTGGAAGGTCAGATGTACAACTAAACAAGAGGATAAGTACATCAGAGCCTCTAGTTTGAGAAATTGACACCTCACATGTCCTCAGCTGACAGCTTCATTGAATTCTACCCGCTCAACACCAGTTTCATGTATAACAGTAAAGAGAAGACACAGGGGTGCAGGCCTTATGGGAAGTATTGTAAAGAAGAAAAAAAAGTAGCCACGTAACCTAAAATTCGAGCTTCATGCAGTAACATATAAATTAAGAAATAATCTTAATGAATCTGAATTAACCCCATTTACAAATGAATGACTGATTGGATGAATGATCAAATTAATTTAAAACATTTTACACAATGTGCATATGAAGGTAAGCCAGGTGCTGGCAGTTTTGATATTTTGATGAATATTTTAATAAACCATTTAAGCATATAAAATACTCTAATTTAAATGTTGTATACGCATGCAAATATCACACTAATATTCACAGTAATATCAAAACTAGCATTTTTTTTATTGTCAGTGGTGCATTTTATTTCACAGGGGATACAAGCAAAATTCAGCCAAGATGTCTGAGTGAGTAAAAACTTAAAACTTACTTTGTTATGTCTAATAGGAAATAGATGTTGTGTGGATGTGTATTTATATATCAAATGAGTATATTGGATAGGGTAAGTTCTGTTTACAAAATAATAAAACAATGTCAGTTAAACACAATGTATTTTCATGGTCAATCTCAACATTTCAAATCACCCAGGAAAAAGATGTCATCAAGTCGCAAGCATCATCTAAAGGTACGATTGGGTATTGTTTTAAAATGTCTCTAAATTGAATCCATCACTCAAATGTGAACAGTTTGCTTAAGTGATTAGGTCTATTAGCGTCTCTGTCTCCCAGAGTTTGATGCTGTCCATTGCTAAAGGTTTACTGGAACAGGAAGAAAAGGACAGAGAAGTGGAGAGGAGATATATGGCTGAGACCTGCCCAGCTCTGTCTCTTCCAGGATCCATGCAAGCTTTACAGGTATTAGACATTAAATGAACCCAGATCAGAACTGCGGCAAAGTGGGCTGTGCACATGCTTGGAAAATTACATGAGCGTTGGCTCATGAGACCTGGGTTTGAGACTGGCCTGTGTCATGTCCAGGCCCCAATGCCTATTTCACCCCTACTTTCTGGTCTGCATTTTCTATTCTGATGCATTTTTTGGGCTGCTGCCCGCAGTTTTTTTACACTCAAATTTAAAAGATTCACACAAACGGTTGACTAATTGCCAAAAAGTGGTCTCATTTTTAAGAGAACCCCCCAAATAAAATAGAATCCAATTTGTCATAATTCATATTGTATGTGGTTATAATATTATGATATGCAGAATTTTTTTTGTTGTTGTCCTAACTGTAATTTAGGTTATGTTCACTCTGCCTCACTTTGAAAAGTTCATTGTCATTCCACTAGATGGCAGCAAGCTAAACACATTCCATCACACTAAACACATCTGAAATGTAAGTGGCGCTCTAACACATTTTAGCCCTCACAGATGTGCTCGTCCATAGACATTCAGACTCATTTTCAGTTCAAGCACCACCCTCGTTGTTACGTTGAATATCTCGGCCTCTGAGTGGGCAAGAAGCTCAATCTAGGTGTCATTAGAAAGCTGAGATCCTCCTCCTCCTTGCGATGATATTTAACATTTAATCGAAAAAATATTTTTCGGATGATTTGTTTAGCATACTTTTCCTGCTGGATGGTATATTTTGTTCTGGACATCTAAGATATAACATTGGATTATTCAGCCAAGCTCACAGACAAGTAAAACATTGCACATTTTTATTTTGCAGATATAAAGTTTTAGGCAAATTGGGGTTTACAGCAGCAGTTATCGGAGCATAAAAGAGATGGTTGTATTTAATGATTACAGAAATTATATTTCTTTTTGTGATTCTTTTGAAAATCTTTCGGACATTGGTACAACGACAACAAAATAATCTGTACAGTCACATTCTTGAGATTTAGAGCTTTTATTCGATATATGACTTGTCAATTTAGGTGCTATGTGAAATACTTTTATTTCCATATACATTTGAAGCCAGAAGTTGATATACAACTTAGCCAAATACATTTAAACTCAGTTTCTTTACAATTCCTGACATTTTATCGTGGAAAACATTCCCTGTCTTAGGTCAGTTAGGATAACTACTTTATTTTAAATGTCAAAATAATAGTAGAGAGAATTCTTTATTTCAGCTTTTATTTCTTTCATCTCATTCCTTGTGGGTCAGAAATTTGTTAGTATTTGGCATCATTGCTTTTAAGTTTTTTAACTTGGGTCAAACATTTTGGGTAGCCTTCGACAAGCTTCTCACAATAAGTTGCTGGAATTTTGGCCCATTCCACCATACAGAACTGGTGTAACTGAGTCAGGTTTGTAGACGTCCTTGCTCGCACACGCTTTTTCAGTTCTGCCCACAAATCTTCAATCGGATTGAGGTCAGGGCTTTGTGATGGCCACTCCAATACCTTGACTTTGTTGTCCTTAAGCCATTTTGCCACAACTTTGGACGTATGCTTGGGGTCAATTTCCATTTGGAAGACCCATTTGCAACCAAGCTTTAACATCCTGGCTGATGTCTTGAGATGTTGCTTCAATATATCTGCATAATTTCCTTCCTCATGTTGTCATCTATTTTGTGAAGAGCAAAAGTTCCTCCTGCAGCAAAGAACCCCCACAACATGATGCTGCCCCCCTCATGCTTCACGGTTGGGATGGTGTTCTTTGGCTTGCAAGCCTCACACTTTTTCCTTCAAACATAACGATGGTCATTATGGCCAAACATTTTCATTAGACCAGAGGACACTTCTCATAAAAGATAAAGACAAAGATATTTATCCCCATGTGCACTTGCAAGCTGTAGTCTGCCTTTTCTATGGCAGTTTTGGAACAGTGTCTTCTTCCTTGCTGTGCAGCCTTTCAGGTTATGTTGATATAGGATTCGTTTTAATGTGGATATAGATACTTGTCTACCTGTCTGCTCCAGCATCTTCACAAGGTCCTTTGCAGTTGTTCTGGGATTGATTTGCACTTTTCGCACAAAAATACATTAATCTCTAGGAGACAGAATGTGTCTCCTTCCTGAGTGGTATGATGACTGCGTTGTCCCATGGTGTGTATACTTGCATACTGTTGATTGTACAGATGAATGTGGTACCTTTAGACATTTGGAAATTGCTCCCAAGGATGAACCAGACTTGTGGAGGTCCACAATTTTCTTTCTGATATCTTGGCTGATTCCTTTTATTTTTTCCATGATGTCAAGCAAAGAGGCACTGGGTTTGAAGGTTGGCCTTAATACATCCACAGGTACACCTCCAATTTAGTACACCTCCTATCAGAAGATAATTGTCTAAAGGTTTGACAGCTTTTTCTGGAATTTTCCAAGCTGCTTAAAGGCACAGTTAACTTAGTGTATGTAATCTTCTGACCCACTGGAATTGTGATATAGTCAATTAAAAGTGAAACAATCTGTCCTAAACAACTTGCCAAAACTAATATGAAATCTGTAGAGTGGTTAAAAAATGAGTTTTAATAACTTCATTCTAAATGTATTTAAACTTCTGACTTCAACTGTAAATAGTTCTACCCATTACCTCTAGGGGGCGCTAATTTGCGATGCAAATGTTTTGAGCTTTATTTTGTTATCTTATGTAACATCAATGCAGAAGTGATGGGTATATTTGAAAAGTTTAGATTCCAAGCTTTCAAATGGTACCTCATTTGCCTGACTTATCAATACAGGGACTCTTTTTTTCGTGATATAGCACCCCCTTATTTAAATAAAGGCAAAATGCTGAAATAAATAAATACACCCATAAAATTGATAGTGAGTAGATCTTGAGACTTTGAAAGATAAGTTTTATAAGTTTATTTCGGTTCTACTATGTGGGACCCTAGGATTGTTTCCGCAACTCCAAAAATCTCTTTATGACAAAAAGGTTCTATTTAAAACGGAAATCTATTTTGGATCAAAAAGGTTTTTTAGGCTTAAAATAAAATTAATTAAATAATACAAACAGGCTCTATTAAATCATTTATATTGTTATGTATAATTTAAATACTGTGATGGCTATTTAGTTTTTTCAGTTTCTTTGGGTGATAAAATATTTGTTGAGATGAATGTTGTGGCCGTTAAAAAAATTCGTAAAATGTCATGATCCCATGTTTCGAACCCCTTACGTAGAACCCTTCTACATAGAACCTTTTCATTTAGTGCCAAAGGGATCTATCCACAGTTTTCCTGACCAACCACTGGGCAGCCCCACGATTATTCTGATTCCTGCTGGACAGTTTTCTCGTTCCAGTCTCCATAAGAAGCAAAGTAAAAATGGAGAACAACCATTTTAAGTGTTATAACTAAGGCCATATACTGAATGCTCGCTTTCTGGTCACTTAAACAATACTAAATAAATATTTTGGCATACTTTTGATGCTTCGTGGTAAAAAAAAAATCATAATTTCATAATTAATAAATAACTATGCTTGACCAACTCAAATTGGGTGTCATTTAAAAGCTTAGAAACGAGACTTTACAATGCATATAGGCAATATAACTCTTAAAACAACTCTTGACTGAAATCCCCCTACTGCATATGTGAAAAATCACAATTCCATGTACAGTCTGAAATGCAATTGTCATCGTGTTCAATCGCCAGATACCAATTCCAAGTTAACTTCCCATCACCTTTGAAGGAATGTAATGTGAAGGTTGTACAAAGTAACATTTATCATTAACAATGCTACCAAAGTGGAAAGCAGGCACAACAACGTCACTACAACATGAGCCGCCATCTTGATTGTTTTAGATTGAATAGATCACATAATTCCACATGACTGCATCACATGACAACAAATATGCCATCTCCGTTTCTCCTGTCCACACTACAATGCGAAGATGCAGTTTTCAAATTTATCCACTTGGCAGAGAGTTTTTTTAAAAGCTCTATTTTTGCTGTCAAAAATGCCATCTCAGTGTGGACAGAAAGCCAAAACGTAGAGGGAAAAAAAGGATTTTCAACCGAAAACGTATTAGTGTGGACATGGCCTTAGAGTTTATGTGCTCTGTCTTTTTGTATAATTTTTGGTTGTAACATGAAACATAAAACATAAATAGAATAGAAAACAGCAGATGCTCCCAATTAAAGCAGTGCTCTCAAGACCAAATTCAATATGATATGATGCATAGATCTTAAAATAATCTTCACCTCAGATCTCTTTTTTTGTCATACTGGAGTATGGTCTCTGGTTACAAAGCAGACCAATTACAGCTGTTGTGGTCTGCATTAATGCATTGTTACACTTTTGGAGAAGTGCAAGTCGGGTTTCATGGTAAGCTATGCATATACGGTGTATGCTCGATGCAGTAGTATAAATCGTCCTTTAGTTGGAATAAAAAAAGAGTTCAGGCTCAACTTGTACAGTTGTTGGTTGTCATAACAACATAAAGAAGTTAACGACATCAACCTAACTAACTTCATCGCTTCATGTCATATACCCAATCCTTAATCTTTGACAGATGTCAAAAAGCGATCATGACTCATCATCAGATTTGGCACAACGGAGCAACATATTTTTTATTTGGCAATTTTAACTAATACGCTAAACATCACATTATCCGCTAAAAAGATATAGCGATGCAAGTGAAAACACTGAAGACTGGAAAATAAAAACTGTCAGAATGCGCATGCATGTCTGGAGTTTTTTGCACTTATTAATGGGTCCACAAGGTGGCAACACTCTCTTTGCACCATTGCTGTCACAAAGAAGCTGTCACTACTAATGCAAATGTCTTAAATATTTTTGATTTTAAGGAATTGTGCAGGGAACTTCACCACAAAATCGATGCCACTGACGAGGAGAGATACGATCTAGAAATAAAAATGACCAAATGTTCAAAGGAGGTAAGACAGCATCTACATTTTAGCATAATTCAAACTGCTTATCTTTTGGCTTCTGTACTGATGACATGGTCCTCATTTACTGGCTCTAGATTGAGGACATGAATATTAAAGTAATTGACTTGAAGGGAAAATTCAAGAAGCCAACTTTGAGGAAGGTGCGCATGTCTGCCGACGCAATGCTTCAAGCTCTGCTCGGCTCCAAACACAAGGTGTCTCTGGATTTGAGGGCCAACCTGAAACAAGTGAAGAAGGAGGTCAAAGAGGAGGTGAGTTTCACATCTTCAACAGCATTTTTCTCGTTTCAGACTGATCACACTGTGAATTCGACAGTAGGTTGAAAGTACTGCTGCTCAAATCGGTCTGTGGTTAGCAAAATTTGATTGATTGCTCCCAGTGACCGAAGCTGAAAGTGTTGTCGAATGTATTGGCATGCACGAGCACCAGTTATTGGGTGAAATGTCCACAGAGTGGTGCCAAAAGTGAGTTATATTATTGTTGTAAATGATGTAATACAGTGAACAGGAATGTACAATTTATTTACCCTACACCCAAACCCCAGCTCTAAATCTAACTCAGTGGAATAAAAATGTAATATTAAAGGGAAAATGCAACCTTCGCATCATGATCAGCATTGTTTACTTGAACATGATTACTTCCTGGTTTCCAATTGAACAGAACTCATGTATCGGATGCTGCTTACGCACCACACTAACAATAGCGCCAGACGAAAAGGTGATTGCCTGTGATTTGATGAAAAAATGTCTGATTTGAGGGTACATGAACATTCGGTAGCAACATGTCGATTTCCCGTAAGATCATGTTGTCTCATTTCCCTTAAATTTCTTTGTCCTTCAAAATTCTTTTGACACGAAGACCTCCATGTAAATTCTGGAAAATGTTGAACTTTAGCCTGTAATCTATTGTCTCACTGTCAGTTCTCTGACTAAATATGACATTTATTTACTCTTTATAGGATAAGGAACTGCGTGATGTTGGTGACTGGCGCAAGAACATCGAAGATAAGGCTGGCATGGATGGCAGAAAGAAGATGTTTGAAACTGAGGCTTAATTTTATTAATTATAAAGTAATTTTTTCTGCTCTGTACACAGCCTTACAATTCGTCTCTAGCTGGTTCATGGTTATCACATGTATGAAATGTAAACATTTGTGTAATTTAAAGCATATAAAAATAAAAAGAAATTGGATTCTGAGAGAAAGTGTTAACCAAAGTGAATGTGCACCAAATATATATCATATCTGTTCCGAATCCAAACCAAAATGAGCATGCTTAGGCATATGTACTGCTTTCTTACACAATGAATCATTAAAAAATAAGGCAAGTGACAAGTCCTGTAATAATCTTTAACACACAAAGAAGAAAAGAGAACAAATGCAAAAGAAACTGGCTGTTTTGATAAGAATTTTGGCCACTCTCTTTGGAACAAGTAAAGTATTTGTTTACAGTTTGTTTTATCTATTTGGTTTATGGCTAAATCCAAGCAGATAACATAATATTTTATTATGATTGAATATGAACAGGTAAAATATAAACACCTTTCCTGGGTCTGGGTACCAACATGAAACAACTGACTGAAAACACTAAGGATGCTGAGCGCACAGGGCTAAGGTAACCATTTTGTGAAATTGTAACACTGATATCAATTATGGTTTTACTCATAGACAGACAGACAGATAGATAGACAGATAGATAGATAGATAGATAGATAGATAGATAGATAGATAGATAGATAGATAGATAGATAGATAGATAGATAGATAGATAGATAGTGGTGAGAATTAGCTTCTTTTCTGCATCAATTTCTCATAAAATGTGATCTCATCTTAAGTCGCAAGTCACAAGTATAGACAAACACAATGTGGTTAAGATAACAACACACAAACAATTATAATCTTTCATGTCTTTGAACACATCCCTTTAAAATATCACAGTGCTGGGGAAAAAGTGAACTCTTTGATTTATGAATTGGTCGGTCCTTCTCTGGCAGCAATAACCTCAACCAATCATTTCCGGTAGCTGCGGATTAGAGTTCACAAGGAGGGGAAAGGAGGAAGCGGGAGATGGAGAAATCCAACTCAAAAGGTAATTTTATTTTTCACTCAAAACTCCCTTTTTAGCAGACTTTAAACACACTCTCTGGGTGTGTGTGCATGTACAGCTCAGCTCTCTGGCATCTGGCTCACTCTTAAATCCCTCTCCAACTCTCTCTGCAATGACAAGCAGCTGTTAGAGATAATCAATGACAGGTGATGATCTGGCTGGGACACTCCAAAAGGTGAATTTTCTTTTTTTGAGGCCATTCTGTAGTGTATTTACTTTAATGTTTTGAGTCATTGTCCAGCTGCTTCATTGCACCCAACTTCTACTGAGCTTCAGCTGGTGCACAGCTGAGCTGACATTATCCTGTAGGATATCTTGAGAAACTTGGTAATTCATCAAGTGGTCCAGGCCCCCAAAGCAGCAAAACACCCCCAAATCATGATCACCAAATCACCCTACTTCACTGTTGAGATAAAGTTTTCATGGTGCCCTTTTTATGCCATACGAATAATTCAACCTTAGTTTCATCGGTCGACAAATCATTTTCAAATGAGCGCTGTGGAGTGTCAAGGTGGTCTTTGGCAAACTTTGGTGTACAGCAATGTTTTGTTGGAAAGCAGCGGCTTTCTTCCTGCCATGGACACCATGCCTGTTTTACTGTTTTCATGAACGGAGATATTAACCAGTTCCAATGATTCCTTCAAGTCTTTAGCTGTCACTATAGGGTTCTTTCTTTACCTCATTGAGCATTCTGCAGTGTGCCATTTAAGTCAAATTGGATGGACAGCCACTTTTAGGGAGAGTAGCCACAGTACTAAATTGTCTCCATTTATAGACAATTTGTCTAACTGTGAACAGATGAATATCCAAGCTCTTTGAGAGAACTTTGTAAACCTTTCCAGCTTTATTTAAAGCAACAATACTTGACCATAGGTCTTCTGAGATCTCTTTTGGCATGGTCCACATCAGCAGATGCTTCTTGTGAATAGCAAACTCAAAATGTTTGAGTACATTTTATAAGTCAAAGTAGCTCTTACACACACCTCCAATCTCATTTAATGAATTGGATGCCAGGTTTGCCAACTCCTGACTCTAATTAGCTTTTGTTGATGTCATTAGCCCAGGGGTTCACATACTTTTTACAACCTACACTATGAATGTTTGAATGATGTATTCAATATGTACACAAACAATAAAATAATTTGTGTGTTATTAGTTTAAACTGATTGTGTTTGTTAATTATTGTAACTTAAATGAAGATCAAAAATGTGTACATAAATGCAGGTAATTTCAAAGGGTTCACATACTTTTTGTTGCCACTATAGATAGATAGTAAAACAAAGAGGTCTTTGTGAGACAGTCATTGTCAGAATAAATAGACGTTCAAGAACAACTATCTTGAAGGACAGGTTATTTATACTGAAGGAACAGCGAACAGGGATAGTGCCATATTTCATGACCTTGTCAGCCCATTGGTTTAGTAGATAATCCGCTTCCATAAAGAGAAACCAAGGATTTGCAGTGATCAGAGAATGCAATAAATATCTTCTTAACAAGTCTGCTGCCTGTGTCTCATTTTGACAGCCATCTTTCCTCAGAAGACAGACTGGAAGAAGTTACTCTGTTCATCTTGAAAGGTGAGAGCTGTACCCTTGGTTTAGCATCTTGTTTTTGTTCTTATCTAGATTCCATAGATTTTGGGAATTCCATACTTGTTGGAATTTTTTAATTATAGATTTATCGATTATAATATTGATATAGAATTGGAGCAGGTGATTGGGCAGGTTGTCATAAAATGTGAATCTCGAAAGCTTCTACTAAGAAAATAAATGTAAATAAATGTTGTGTTCAGTGATGGATTTGTTTCTGTTGTGGAATTGGTCCAATTATGTACAAATTTGAAAATTGTTGTTTGTTTCTTGGAACTTATTGAAGACATTGTCAATAGAAGATGATATAGTAAAGGGTTTGGTTGCACTAATTCATGAAAAATGTCTGTTTTTGGATCTAACTTGAAGTGTTTTATTCCAGAATGAAATACTAAAAAGCAAATAAACCATTTTGAATGGGTACCTAGAAGGAGAGGTCAGGGGTTGATACACTCACTGTTGATGTGGCCATTTGAAAGTGAACACCAACACAAGCGACTGATCCTGATGTCTTGCTCCAACTGTCAGCACCGTCTTTTGGGTCATAGTAACAACTCATTTACAATAGGGGAGTGTGGGGCACAAACTAACACTTCTTGGTTTTCTCAAGTTTTTGTAAATGCACTTAAGGTTAAAGGTATTTCTATTTTTAATATTCATTTTACACATGTCTGGTGCAAATAAGTGGTCTGGTTTCATGAATACAGTGAATACTTATTTCATTATCTACTGTAGCTGGAGAGAAGTGAAGTGAAATGCTACAACATGCCCCATAGTCGGGGGATGTTGTAACAGGTGAGGGGCATAATGTAACATGACCATATGACAGCTTAAACCCCCTTCTAACAACTGTATGTAATCTATTAAAATTCATAAATATCATGTCAATAAAACCAGCTCATTAACATTGCCATATAAAATATGGCTTAATTTTGACACTTAACAATGAACAACAACAAAGCCACAGAATAGGCCAAAATTAAGCAAGTTAATAGATGAAGACACAACACAACACAACATGCATGCACACACACACACACATAAATAGGAAATACATGAATTACATTGTTGACTGCATGGAATTGTAAATTGTTTGTTCTAATAGGGGTATGTTGGAATGCAGTGTTACAACATGCCTGGCCCGTTCAACTGGGATTTAAACATGGCTAGTCACTTGCTGTTGGCTACAAAAGCAGTAAACAACTAAGGAATATGCTAGCTAACAGGTTGGAGATTAGTTTGCTTCATTTTAAAAAGAACTATAAACAGAGATGTTAATTAACTTTCATGTGAAACTTTAATTTTGCTACTCTTAAATTAACTATTGCTGATATCTTCCAAGGCTTACGAGTTTTTCGCTACACGAATTTGATATGGCATCGGTTAAACAAATCAAGTTTCTTCATACCAGTTTTTGTGGAAACTCTAACACTAGAAGGGCCGAGCATGCGGTCATCCGACCATTGTGCTATACAAAAACATTTATCTTTGCACTCGATCAAATTCCAGGGCCCTACTTTCTTGACTTTTCCTAGATATTTTAGTTTTATCGCCCAGTGTGCTTACATTTTCAAAATCGCTGGAAAATCTAGTTGTGGGTACCATGTGTGTAACAACTAGCCCCTACACTCTCCTCAGAAAGACAATGCAGTCTATTCAAAAAATACCTTCCTGTCAGTCTTAACCATCTTGTGTGATGGTTTTAAATGGATTGAACTTCTCGAATCTAGTGAAAAGGTTTTTGTTTTCTTCAGAGAGCTGATTAGTCCTGACTGCCTTCCTGACTCTCACGCTAGGATACACAAGGGCCTTCCCAATATTCCAAGAAGTTAATTCCAGTTCTTCAAATCATATCTTCATTCTCTCCTTCCATTGGTCCTTAGAATAGTCCTCCTTCAAATAGCCTTACGTGACATGACTGTTGTCTTAGCGGATTTCTAAATATGCCATTGAGGAATTGACTAAATCAGTCAATTAGTTTGTCATTCAGTTATCACTTAGCCAACTTGTTCAATCTGTCTCTCAGAGCGGGGTGTATTAAGACTGACATTTGAGACTGAGTCATTAGAGGGGAATAAATTGGAGGCGGTTATAACAGAGCTGTGTTGTCATACATTTGACATCCCAAAGACATTCTTGAGGACAGAGTTGTGTCTGCGGCTAATGTGTACAGGCCTTCGGATCATATTGCAATGACCTCTCTGAGAAAATCCTGTCGTTTGAGTCAAAGATAGAATGGGAACCATTTGGACTTCTTAAAATGTACACAGTTGCCAGACACTTGAGTAAGATGCTCTAAGGTCACATGATCAGGGGTGCATTGCCTAAAAGCATCATTATCCAACTATTGTCGCAATTTCTATTGTTACCAACATAGTTCTACGATTTGGTGTTTGCTGAAACAGTTGTTCAAGTGAGCATTTGCAAACTGTGTTGTAAAGTTGTATGGTTGGGATATACTCGAAGTAGGGATGGGCATTCATCAATAATTTGGTATTCAAATATTTAAGCTTATAAAAAAATGAATATTCTATTATTTATATGAAGGTAATTAATGAGAAAGAGATGTTGTAAAATTATTTTTTTAGTCATAAAGATTGCGTCACCATTGAAAAAACAAGCTTCTAATTATATTCAAAACAAGCTTAAATCATGTCTGTATTATAAATTATTTAAACAAGCAATATGTGAAAACAAAAAAAGTATAGAATGAAAGCATTTAAGCTCATGCAAAGTGAAGAAAATGAAACCGCTAATGAAGTAGACTGACGCAGTTAACATACAAGATGAGTATAAACACTCGGCATATAATAGTTATCATGTTTATATTGTATCTCATGTCATGATTTTGTTGAGAAAAACAAGCATATCCACATGCTCAGTAAACTATACTCATTTATACACACCAGTTTAAATGATGGAACGTCCCTTACCTCAGCTAGCAAAGTCTTTCTCGGATGCCATGTTTGTTGTTTACAGAAGCGTCATGGGGATTACGTTGCTACAGGGAAGCTGCTTTCTGATGAGATGCACATATATGAGAGTATTGTGTACACCGCTTATCCAGTACATTTAAACAGGAACCCAGCTTTCTCACATTAAGCCACATTCTCACAATAACCCACTTTTCTGGTGTCCATCTGAACATACTGACAGAACCGTTTGTTCAACAAATGTGATCAACTTGTGTCCACACTCAACAGCGCCACCCAGTGCATTCTGTTATAACTGCCAGTTTTGAGGATTTAACATGCATCTCACCGTATATATGGCCAGCATATTTCAAATTCGAATAGTATTTTTACTATTCTAATAATTATTACAGAACGAATATTTGAATATTCGACGACTCGTGCACATCCCAAGTTAGTAGCCTAGTCCGTTGTTAGTATTCTGTTTGGACATCATTTGACATTGCTGAGGCTTCTATATCTTTTATGCAAGTGTAGCTGTTGAAGGCATGAAAGAGTGTGGCATTACAAAGTGCATGCTGCTTTCGTGTCATCAGCAGCTTTCTTGCATTAAAGGCTTTCTGGTGTGCGTGTAAATGAGATCTTATAATTTTATAATTTTTTATTTTTTTATAAGTTATTACTCCACCCCATAAGTAATGTCATGAACGACAGCTCAACTAACGTAGTTAACGATGAATTTGCTAAATATTTACCATGGTTTCGGAAACAGTCGTGACTAGCTAGTTAATTTCTACAATGATGCATTGAACTATGGTGGTGTGACAGGGCGGAGGGCGGGGCCGGGTCGTGATTTTACACACCCGGCCCCTTATCAGGCTAATCAAGCCTCCGAGAGGGATAAAGGCCAACTGTGGACGGTGGTGCGTCAGAGAGAGAACGTTTACCGGCAGCTGTCTGTCCTATGTTTGTGTTTGTGTCTTTTGGTTTCAGTTTTACATTAAAATATTATTTATATTGTCAAGCCGGTTCTCGCCTCCTCCTTTCCATTGTTCCCTTTACAGGTGGTTAAGCAATGAGTTATGTCTTTGTACGGGAAACGCACCCCTGAACATTTATGGATTAGATGCTATGGAATAATATACACTTTGTGAAATTAGAGGTGGTATGGTGTAGTGGTCAGTAACTGAAACGCTGTTAGGTTTAACCCTGCAAAAGGGTTATCCCTTGTGCAAGGGGCTTAATCATAGGTTGTTACTTAACTTTGCAGGGTCTGTTTTGTTTTTTCCTGCATTCATTTGATTGATTGTAAAGAGTGGTTGAGCTTTGGAAAGGCACTATATAAATAAATAAAAATATTAATTATTATAATTAAATTCACTTGAATAAAAGCATTGGCTAAATTAATACTTAAAGGTGAATTGTGTAATTTCTGTGAAACAGAATTGGGAAAACATATACCCCTTCTGCAATATATCAAACAAACAGATAGTCCCACCCCAATCTCACGCTTCTGGATGAGCTAATATATGTCGGACTGAACGGGCTGTTAAAATAAACGGATCAATGTTCGAAAGTGTCCAAGAGACATAGTGTTTACAATTTTTTTTTTTTGGAGGAGGAAATCAACATATAAAGGTTTACGAATAGTTGTCCACATATTAAGCTGAGAAACGAGAAAATATTTTAACATAAAAAATATTGCACACATCAGCTTTAGTAGACTAAACTATGTTATGCAAAGTATTACTTATCGGCTTAAGAAAAATAGTCCTCCAGTTACAAGATTAACATATATGATTTTTAAACTCTTTATTTTGTCTTTTTTTGTCTTCCTGTGAAAAAGGTGCAAAAGAACATCTTCAACATGTCGGAGTAAGTATGCCATGTATTTTGCCACATATTATTCCATTTCTTAAAAACTGAGAAGATAACTCATTTCTTATCAAAAAATGAAAAGAAAATGTATTGTGATCAAATTTCATATTTCTAAATTTGGATACACTGATTGTATTGGGAAACTAGATTTGCACTTCCTAAAAGAAATCCCAGTGCTTGCAAGGCAGCTAAAGAGTTTCACAGTGGATGGGGCGCTGATAGCTGCATAAAAAGACTTACATTTTAATTATATGGCATTTGAAGATAAGGAGTACAGCGTACAAACATTATGGATTATTTTTATGATCATTTTATGTTTCTTCTCTAATATTTTGGAGACGCAACTCAGATATTTAAAAGAACGGCAAACAAATCATTAAGTAAAAAAGCAATTCAACTGTCATTGTTTACTCGATGCAACCTAAAGTAAAGTATTGAAATCCTAAATTATGTTAATATGGTATCAGATTGATATTTTAAATATTGTCAACAGATTAAGGAGGGTGTATTGTGGGCACAGGTAAAAAGTCACTGAAGGGATGTATGCTTGTAACAGTGTGTTGCTCATGAATATTTTCAGCTCTTTTTCCCAGTTCGGTGCAAATCAGTGCAAAGAAGGCCATAAGCCCTTCCTTCCTGGTGTTTTTTGACCTAGTATAAGATATCTGTTGATATGGGTGTGAGTTTGTTGGGCTCTTGGCTTTGGTCTACGATGATTTAGGTATGTGCAGAACGACTAATTTCACTGATGTTTAAACGTAAATTTTGTTATGCGACCCAAAACAACAGCCAAATCCAACACTAAATTCAGTTGAAAATGGCATTTATCTGCAACGTGCTTGCCTAGCATCATGATCATTGTTTATTAAATCTAGAACATGACATACATTAGTTGAGTCAACATTATTTTCGGCGGGAAAATAATTTGCAAGCCAATGTTTAGGAAATCTGCTTCCCACACCATCACAGAGACCAAAGTGATTTCCATAGATGTTTTACTCGTCTATCCAGAGATGTAAAATGTGTTAAAATGTTCAACCGTTTTGACAGGATGTTAATTCCAGTGTTGACTAGCAGCATCAGAACCGTTTATCGTCTCGTAGTTGACACCCAGTCTGTGATCCGTCATGTGGTATGTGCAACAGCATGACTGAAAACAAAAGACAAGTTGTTGCATATGCACAGGGTGTGGACAGTGAGTTGTGTAGTGTGAGTTGTGTCCCGTCTTTAGGGGTTTAAAAGAGACCCCTAACTAGAATGTTTCAGGAATATTAATACAGTACATTATTACAAGCACTGTATATATTGTACACAAGTGTAAACAAAGTACATTTGAACTACAATAGATAGCACAGTAAAGATATGAATATCCAAATGTAAAACATGTCTTTGTTTCTCCTCTTTATTAGCAAGCGGTTGTCTAGTAGTAAAAAACACAGCCTGAAGGTAGGAGCTCTTGGCTTGGTAGCTGATTAGTGTTGAACCAAAACAACAGCAACTAATTCAGTTTAAAAGAATAACTACAGTTGAAATATGATTAAGGTTCTCACCGAATTACATCTGCTTGTAGAGCATGATGCTCCAAGTTGCAAAAGACTTACTGGAATCAGAAGAGATAGAAAAGAAGGAGGAAAGAAAGAACTACATGGAAGAACACTGTCCTGCATTGTCATACCCAAGCTCCAAGGAGGAACTGCAGGTTCCATTTAATTCCCATTTAATTATTACTACTATTAAAATACAGCTGGTGAATGCAAATTGTGCATTAAAAGCTTGAGCCTGATCTTTAACCCTTTTCTGTCAATAGGAGCTTTGCAAAGAGTTACACTCAAAAATCAATGATATTGATGAGGAAAGATATATTCTAGAGCACAAAGCTAACATGGTTGTCAGTGAGGTAAGCTGTTTCTTGGTGATCCTTTTCTTTGGTCCATCACCGAGGTCATTTTTAGACTCTTGTTTACTGTATGTATTTTAGGTCAAAGATTTAAACATCAAGATCATCGACTTGAAGGGCAAGTTCAAGAAACCTCCTTTGAAGAAAGTGCGCATGTCCGCTGATGCTATGCTTCAAGCTCTGCTCGGCTCCAAACACAAGGTATCCATGGACCTGAGAGCCAACTTGAAACAAGTGAAGAAGGAGGTCAAGGAGGAGGTGAGTGATATTTGAGTGTAGAACATAACCTTCTGGACTCTGGTTTGAAGCATTGTTCATTTGAATTGTGCTTGTGAATGTCATCATCACCTGCATCGTGCTAGTGTGGGGATTTTGTGCTAGTTTGGGGAAAATTTAAGTAAAGACCTATAATACCTTATTATAATCTTTTCACCTTTTCATCACACAAATAGAGTTATTTAGAAAATTCAAGCTTCAGTTTCAGTCTTTTCCTCACACAAAGCTTACGTATAGCTTTAGAAGACTTAAAATATAGTGCATGAGTTATATGTGACCGTGACTTTGCCAAATATCACATGTTGCTGAATCAACATCCTTATTGGTCCTGAATCAACATTCCTATCAACCAATCAGATTTTAGGGTTAGGATATAGGTATGTGCATGGTAATATTAGGATAAGCGCAAGGATTCTCAAACAGTTATTCGTTGGAAGTCAGGACTCGGGAATGAAGAATGTTTATTGCAATGGAAATGCGTCAAACACCACTCACAAGCTTGTTTGTCGGTTTGAAGACCCCTATTTCATGTGTAGAATAACTGATTAGTGATTAGAGATAGTGAAAGACTACTCGTGCACATATCTATTAGGGTTAGGGACTGTTAACTATCCGCACTGTTTGTCAATTGTTTTTATGTAAATATGTGCTAGATTAATGTCTTTTTTTAGCTCAAGGACATGTACGGTGTGAACGGCCCCTTAGGTGACTTGTACACCAGTCTCATCATCTTATCATTTTCCAGTAGTTCCAGTCATTTTAGGGGTAGGATATGGTTAGGGGCTGTGTTGGGGTTTCTTTTCATTAATTTTTTTCTGTTTATTCTGCTATCGCTAAGTGAAAAACAAAACATTTGCTAAAATAATTTTCAATTCCCACATCAGCTTCTGATCATATGTAAGGAGCGTTTTACATTTTGTAAAATACGATTCTATCCGATCACATTAGAGACGCATCTTAAAGCAAGGTGTAAATAGGGCCTATGTTTCTTTGATTGGAATATTGTTCCAGGAATATAAAAAAAAATGTATGCACAAGTTTTACTTAGCAGTCACTCTGATTTAAGCTGTGTGTACCAATTTGATGGTACTTTCCAGCCTTTTTTGGTGCTTGAGTGCCATAGTTACTATTGACTTTTTTGTTGTATGGAAAAGTGCATTTGTACCAGGGTCATAAATCTTTCAGGTCACGCAAAGCATCCTTTCTCTCTGTTCTCATCTTCACAGGATAAGGAACTGCGTGATGTTGGTGACTGGCGTAAAAACATTGAAGATAAGGCAGGCATGGGTGGCAGGAAGAAGATGTTTGAATCTGAATCTTGAAGAACATTGTAATTGGCAACCAATTATAAGTGTTCTGTCATAATCTCGTGTTGACTGACAGTACCAGACCTACTCATTCTTTATGGATTACTATTTTTCACAATTTACAGTAAAAGTGAAGTCATCAAATCTATAAAATAACACAAACGGAAGAATGGGAATTATGCAGTGACAAACAAATCAAAAGTATCTGTGGTTTGTCGATAAGCTAGACTCCTGAAAGTAGCCACCCTCTGTTTATACTCTCAACCAACTTTGAGGCCCATTCTGAGGTGTTTTTTAAACAGTATTAACATAGTTCCTATGTATACTGCTTGACATTTGTTGGCTTCTTTTCATTCGCTCTGTTCCAACTCATCCATTAAATAAATAAATAAAATAAAATGTTTGCTTTGTAAAGAAATTCATATATACAAACAATTCTTAATTTATGCCTGCATATAAATAGGTCTTTAAGATACAAAAAAAATATGTGTCCAAACATTTGACTGGGACTATAAATCAAATTATAGTTTCTAAAAATACCCAACAAAATACAATAAAGCCAAAACACAATAGAAAAGCCACAACACAATGATGTAAAATAATTTGATTACAAAGTATTTTATTACTGTAATTAAATAACTTTTTTGTCCAAAACATTTTGTGTAAACCATTAAATTTTCAAATAGAATTACAGTTACTGACTTTTAATCAATTACTTTTAAGTGCATTACTTGGGTTACACATATTTCTAAAATGATGTATAATAAATGTAATACATGAATTATATTCAAATATCGGCCTGTTTCTGTGATGGATAAAGTACAGTGGCCGAGAAGTGCACAACACAAACAAATTAGCAAAGCAAATAAAAGCTGAAAACACAACAGAAATAAGCCACAACACATCAAAATAAAGCCACAACACAATTAAATAAATCCACAACACAAAGGAATTAAGCCAAAACATAACAAAATAAAGCACCAACACAACGAAATAAAGCCAAAACTCAACAGAAAAGCCCCAACACAACTAAATAAAGCCACAACACATCGAAATAAAGCCTCAACACAGAAATTAAGCCACAACACAACAGAATAAAGCCACAACACATCGAAATAAAGCCCCAACACAAATAAATAAAGCCACAACACAAATAAATAAAGCCACAACACATCAAAATAAAGCCCCAACACAAATAAATAAAGCCACAACACAAATAAATAAAGCCACAACACATCAAAATAAAGCCCCAACACAAATAAATAAAGCCACAACACAAATAAATAAAGCCACAACACATCAAAATTATGCCCCAACACAAATAAATAAAGCCACAACACAAATAAAGCCACAACACATCAAAATTATGCCCCAACACAAATAAATAAAGCCACAACACAAATAAATAAAGCCCCAACACAAATAAATAAAGCCACAACACATCAAAATTATGCCCCAACACAAATAAATAAAGCCACAACACAAATAAATAAAGCCACAACACATCAAAATTAAGCCACAACACATCGAAATAAAGCCCTAACACAAATAAAGCCACAACACATCGAAATAAAGCCCCAACACAACTAAATAAAGCCACAACACAGAAATTAAGCCACAACACAACAGAATAAAGCCACAACACATCGAAATAAAGCCCCAACACAAATAAATAAAGCCACAACACAACTAAATAAAGCCACGACACAACAGAAAAAAATCCATTATTTTTTTGTGGCTTTTCTGTTGTGTTGTGGCTTTGTTTCTTTGTTGTGGCTTTATTTATTTGTGTTGTGGCTTATTTCGTTGGGTTTTGGCTTATTTAATTGCAGGTTATTTCTCTTGTGCTGTGATTTATTTCTGTTACGTAGTGGTTTATTTCTCATGTGTTATGGCTTATTTCTGTTGTGTTGTGGCTTATTTCTGTTGCGTTGTGGCTTATTTCTGTTGTGTTGTGGCTTATTTCTCTTGTGTTGTGGCTTATTTCTGTTGCGTTGTGGCTTATTTCTCTTGAGTTGTGGCTTTTTTCTCTTGTGTTGTGGCTTATTTCTGTTGCATTGTGGCTTATTTCTGTTGCTTTGTGGCTTATTTCTCTTGTGTTGTGGCTTATTTCTCTTGTGTTGTGGCTTATTTCTGTTGCGTTGTTGCTTATTTCTCTTGAGCTGTGGCTTATTTCTCTTGTGTTGTGGCTTATTTCTGTTGCGTTGTTGCTTATTTCTCTTGTGTTGTGGCTTATTTCTGTTGCGTTGTGGCTTATTTCTCTTGTGTTGTGGCATATTTCTGTTGCATTGTGGCTTATTTCTCTTGTGTTGTGGCATATTTCTGTTGCGTTGTGGCTTATTTCTCTTGAGTTGTGGCTTTTCTGTTGTGTTGTGGCTTTGTTTCTTTGTTGTGGCTTTATTTATTTGTGTTGTGGCTTATTTCGTTGGGTTTTGGCTTATTTAATTGCAGCTTATTTCTCTTGTGCTGTGATTTATTTCTGTTACGTAGTGGTTTATTTCTCATGTGTTGTGGCTTATTTCTCTTGTGGCTTATTTCTGTTGTGTTGTGGCTTATTTCTGTTGCGTTGTGGCTTATTTCTTTTGTGTTGTAGCTTATTTCTCTTGTGTTGTGGCTTATTTCTGTTGTGTTGTGGCTTATTTCTGTTGTGTTATGGCTTATTTCTGTTGCGTTGTGGCTTATTTCTGTTGTGTTGTGGCTTATTTCTGTTGCGTTGTGGCTTATTTCTTTTGTGTTGTGGCTTATTTTGTTGAGTTGTAACTTATTTCATTGTGTTGTGCCATGGCATTTCCATTTTGTCGTAATCTGATTAAATTATTTGAGAGGTAGTTAGTAAATTGTAGTAGATTACAATTTTTTTTTTTAGAAGCTTACCCAACACTGATGATGATACATCAAAAAACTCTTGCCCCCCAAAAGAGTTTGCTTTAGTTGTAAGATGTTTTCAACTGTTTTGTCAAAAATCATGCCTGTTTCTAAATAAATAGCCCAATATTGATAATTTTTGCAATTTCTGTTTTTTAAACAACTTTGCTTGTTAAGTGATCTTTCTTCAGTTTCTTAAAAGTAAACTGTACAGTTCACATAATATATTCTAAACTACCATTCTATAACTAACTTCAGTTTTCAGTCAGCTGCTAATTGATCTTTTGTTACAAAGGTAAGGTTCCTTATGTTGTTTTTCCAAATGTGTATCTTTGCTATACAGTTAATATTCAGTTTATAGTATTTTATCATTTTTGCAGAATGTTGGCCTATAGTACCATTTCTTGAAGGATGATTGGGTAAGTAAAGCCAAGACCCAAAACATCTCTCAAAGAAGTGTGCACTGAAGTCTGACTCTAATGCTGTGTATTTGTTCATCTTAAACTATAATGTCCTCCAGTTTATTAATGTACTAACTGAATGTAGACATTACTAGTCAAGTTGTGGTACATTTTTTTAAGTTGTCCAACTATAGAAATAAATAAATAATAAGAATATCATTTAAAAGGTTGAGTTATTTATAAGAACGGAACATGGAAGGCATTTGTGGCTTAAGTTTCATATGTGTGCTATGATCCACTGGGCTTTGCAACACAGCAGTTCCTTAAAGAGAAATCTGAGGTTTTGCTGAGCCATCAAATAATGCTGTTAAAAACCCTCATTGCCTTTCAACGGCATGTACAGATCCTTCTCGTTGCCATCTCCTTTGGGTGAGCACCTTTCAGTTGACTCCCTAGAATCTTTCCTTGGATCTGAAGGACTTAACGTGCTCTTTCTGTGCTGGACCTAATGGCAAACCCCTGCTCCTGGGACTAAACATGTAATTCAGCTAATAATCTATTTTACACTTCTCAAAATTGACAATAGCATATTTGGCCATGTAATCTGAGCAAGATTGCATACATACCTTCCAATGGTGTTTGTCTACTGTCATAGTAATGGTTTGGAAGCACTGTAATGATTTTTGTCAGGACATATTAATATGTCATGCAAATATGTGACTGTGTTGTGGACTCGATGTAATGTTATGGAGTGTTGTGTTGCTAATTGGCATTACTTGACATACCATTGTGACAATTACTTTTATTTAACAAGTTTTTTAATAGTTATGAATTATGAATGTAAAGTGCTGACATGACGTCATTTACATACTCTGCATGGAATTTGCCACCATTAGCATAAACTAGTTCAGTGCAGCTAATAGCAAGTTGCTCGATGACTTATGAACTGATGATTTGACACTTAGAAACCAAACCGCTCTGTGAGGAGCTTATTTCGGATTTGATTTCATTGGTTTCCATATGCTAAAAATTTATGTAAGCATGCATACATTTCCCTTAATTCAAAATATTTACAAATAGAAAAGGCAAAGATATGCGTGTTATTGATAACTGATCCCTTCCCTGCATTTTTAAGTGGAATTTGTTGTCCAAAGTTTTACATAGGACATCAAGCTATGCACAACTAAACCTGGCTGCCATATATTGTTTTACATCTTTGTTAATGGAATACACATTAAATGAAATACAGTATTAATGATGAATCATTAGTATTAATGACGTTCATTGATGCTTGTAGGGATTTGTGTATTATTGTAGTTGTACCTTAAAGATGTTTCTTAAGCCTAGGGATGTCAATTTTCAGACATTTTCTTAATCTATTTTTGTGGATTTGTTAACGTTATTACCACAAAACGCATGTGGAGGACTCCAAATAATATGCGCATGTAGCCTATTAAAATATAATTAAAATGAATAAATAAAAGAAATTCAAATATTGGTATTTAGGTCTTATATATTCTTAGTTCAGTGTATTTTAATAAATTTAGGCTATATTTGGTACACATTTGTGTATTGTTTAATTACTGTTACTTAATTACTGTTAATAGTAACTTAGTATACTTCATTAAAACGTCACGTTGTGGATCTTGGAATATTTCGGACCTTTGGACTTATTTTTTTTAATTTGAAATTAAGACCAATCATAAAATGCTGCATAAAAATAGTACATAACATGCTGTTTTTCTCTTGTGGTGGTGAGATGTTAGCTGAATGTGCTTTCCCAGGAGATCACTGACATAATTGCAGGTTGGGAGGAAACAAGGAGACCAGCAGATTAACTGTGCTTGCTCTGATGTTGTACTTAAACACATTTATTACAGTGTATGCAGAAAACATATTCGGTTCTTTATAGAAAACGCACTAAAATAGTTTACATTGAAACTGCTTCCTCTTCAACTTCTTCTTCGTCTAGAGTTTTATGGCAGATTGATCGCCATTCGTCGCATTACCGCCACCAAAGGGACATTTTAAACCTCATGAGACAAATTTAAAAAGGTCAAACCTTGGCACTAAGTCCAGAAGACTTTAAAAATTATTTTTACATATTTTTAGGTTTCAGATATTTTATCCTTTGGGCCGAGAAGTGTGGAAAGGGAACAGGTGGTTACACCAATTTTCATTCATTTATCATATAATTCCTTCCTCGCTTTATCAAATTTGTCTGGACAACAATACTTGTGTTGGAATCAGTTATTTCCTGAAATGCATCCACCATGAGTTTTAACATGTGGCTGTATTGAGAAAAGATGTCTCCCCCTACTGTCTTCTTCCCAGTGTTGCTGCCATAGTATCCCAATACCTGACACTAGTTTACTTCTTAATTCAGTTCTTCAGAATTCCACTCTAATGCCTACATTCACTTCTTTTAATGACCCTTAAGGAAGTTTATCTGCTTCTTCGTTGCCCTTAATTCCATTATGTGCAGGTACCCATAAAAAACGAATGTCACCTTATGAACGTGTAATTCATTGCAATCTTAAAAACAGTTCTTAAGATCTGGCCTTGGATTGTGATAAAAGTGGATTGTCTTTTCTTTATACTGGTTAAAACTGAAGAAGAGTCAGAGCAAATAACCATCCTGTTTGGTCTAACATGCTCTGCCCATTCTAACGCCTAGAAAACGGCTACTGTTTCAGCTATAAAAACAGATAAATCATGTTATTGGAGAAATATACATAGCACAACTATACATAGTCCGATTACTATCAGAGTCTTTGGATCCATCGGTAT